>NC_143194.1:38709687-39018750 GCF_051530095.1 Phoenix dactylifera | reverse complement strand
AAAAGCTCCAGTGACATTAACCAACAATTGCAGTCGATCCTCTAGTATGCCTTGTTGTTTCAATTCCTGCTAGCAGTACTGGATAAGAATGAAGAAATATTTAAAATTTTATTTAACATACGCAGCGAAAAAGAGAGCAGCATAAACCTACCACAGGCACATCCACATAGTAATTGATATTGGTAAAACACATAGACAGAGGTTCAAAGGGTAAAACCATGCCCTTCCTTTCCTTACCATTTGTTTCTGCATTTAAAATAAGTAATGATTAAAATATAAGTACTGTTACATGTTTCAAACCAGACTACATAGCTGAGCAATAACAACACAAAACCTAGCAAACTAAGTAAAATGGTATAACCAAGCAGTTTACTCTAAGCAAGTACAGTTGACTGCAATATCAAACCAGAGTAATGGAAAGGACACTAGAGATGTTGTAGCTTATTCAATTATGTAATGGTCACCAAAGACTCTTGCAGCTTGTGTAGCTCAATAACCATTACAAAAAATCAAGAAAACTAAGTGAAATAGATTTCACTTTTAAATTAAATATAAAAAGATAACAGCAGAGCAATTAATCTGCACAAAAGCAAAACCTCGATGCATAAACAATGAACCATGGATCCTGCATTTATTACTTGAATGTGACAGCAAGGACATCAACAAGTCTATGTACTGCTTGCCCATCTTTTTTCACAAAAACCAGTCCACGAACTCCAAGAAAACAAAGAAAAATTTTGACCTCTCAGATGTTCTCCATGTGAGGCACAGCATCAGACAAATCATGTTAATCAAAAATAATATCTCTGACCTGTCAGCATGCTTTCATGCAAGTAGGATCTTAATTCAACAATATGTCCCTTCCCTTTCCTCCTTTGATCCCTCTCCTGGAGTTCCTCTTTAGAAACCACAGCTTGTTGCTTCCCCAGAGCTGCATTAAATTTAGACAACATAATAGCAACTTGATTAACCTTAGCAAATAGAAGGTAAAATAAACTTGAAATGCATTAGCAAATCCAGAAGGGAGCTTACGACTGAGGTAAGTCAAAAACAAGGTGAGCAGGATGTTGAATATGACCGTATAACAGAACAATGCACAAACGCCAATCCAAAACCAATAACTCTCCGTAAATAAACCATATCCTTTAAGTACTGCCTCGCCTAATGAAATATTAAGATTGGCAAGTTTCTGCAACAAGAATAAGTTATAACATGGTGAAATATCAGTAATTCATGCAATAGGATACCTCTCCAATAATTTTCCTTATGGTACAAGCATACTAAAAATAACAAAAGAAACATATAGCCAAGTAAAATTATAAGGTTTTCATGACATCAAGGCATTTAACAAGCAAAGTTTAACACATGCCCCAATATGTCATACCTTTCATTAAAATATATTAATGTGTGCAATCATATTAAAGCACTATCTCCCAAGAAGAGTGGCACACAAGGAAGGAAGCATTTTTTGCTTCTTATATTCTAAATTTCCCTTTGAGCAACATAATTTATATGCATCATAGAATGCATTTAAATAGCTTTCAAAATTTGATATATTATACATTATCATAGTCGATCTGTGTGAACAATCAAGATAGTTTAGAGTACGTGACTTGCACCAAAAACATTGATTATATTTTCTTCAAATTGAATGATCTCACAGACCCTGTTGCATAATCATGTCTTGCTCGAGTAAGTATATTAGTTCCCTTCTTTCTAGATCTTCCCCACTAAACTAGAGAAGGGCACTTGTACCAATAGTAGTGAAAAGTTGAACTGACAGTCAATATATCTGGTAAAGCTTCTATAAAGGTGTAAATTTGACATTACCGACCATAATGTTTTCAACATACAGCCTTGAAAGATTTTATGAGGAACCATGACCAGAGATGACCACTAAACCAAGGACTGCCAATACAAGGACTCCATTACCTTGTTCCAAGAATGCCCAAGGAACTCATTAACTGAAAGAGCATTCTGAGCATACATCAAAGGAGAGATCCAGTAACCCCAAATCCACCAGTTTGGAATGCTATCTGTTACAAGTAAAGCAATAAACATCAGTAGAAAAGATAACATCCACCATACAAATACACACATTAAGGGGGAAAAAAAAGTGTTTTTTGATAAATCATTACCTCTAGAAATGATAAATCCTCCAAGAATCATGACAACCAGCATAGCAAAAGATCCAAAGGTATTGGCAACTATCATATTTCGACCCAAGGATGCCATCACACGGAAAAGAGCCAAAGACATTTGGTGCAAAAAGAAAAGCAACAGGAACTGCGACAGGAATCTGCAAATCAACACACTATGGTGACTCTTTCTAAAAGCAATCTCCAAACTTAACATATAATTTCATCAAGGATATGAGCAGCTATTACCTCGTAATTTGTGGATCATAACCAACCACATAGTAAGTAACTGCCACCCACATCACAGACTCTGCTAGTGAAGTTGGAATGCTTAAGAGCCAAGAAGGAAGCATATAAGTCCATGGTGGATAAAAGTGCAAGTCCCTATGCTTGTAAAGCACTGGAAGCTTTGTTATCAGCAATGAAACTTCAGTGAACCCATTGAACAGAATCATTATCATTGCAAAATACAGTGCCCCAAGATAGACAATTCCATCATCTACAGTCCTATGGTGCATTGTTGTCCGGAAGAACACTGTCATTGTCACAAGAGCAACAAGCAGAAGCTGCAGAACAGCAATAACAGTCACGTTAAAGCATTTCTTAAAATTTGAATTTGTATGTCTCAAAGTATACTCTCAGATCACACTTCAATATCAAAAAAACTAACAAAACTCATAAATGCCTAACACATTAATCAACTTAGCCAAAATTCCTAAGTATATCATCCATTCTAGCAAATTTACATCATCACTGAATTTCAGATCAGCTTGAAAGCTCATAAAGCAACAGCTACCACATTAATCAACTTAGCCAAGATTCATCAATAGCCAAATCACATTATCAGATAAAGAAAATCGTTCAAAAAATAAATGAAATGACATATGAAATAATATATGTTGATGCCAAAAATTAACATGCAGCCAAGTACGCCATTAGTTAAGTTAAAGAAAATAAACATCATTATAAAATTCTAAATCCTGTATTATAACCAGAATTTTCTCAAATTCTATTTGCTTTACGATTGCAGCAGTTTTTTATCATTAATAAAAAAAATAGTTTACCCAAAATAAAAGAAAAGACATAAAACCATCATGCTATATTCATAAATTAATTCCATGAATGTTCTTCTCATCTTTACCTGAACAAATTTGAAGACATAGACAAATGAATTTCGTTTCATCAATAACAGCTGCCAGGCAAAGTTGGCCTTCAGAAGCTCAAACCTTTTCACACCATAACTAGAAGTTGATAGAGCTGCAGGATGGTTGCGAAGACAGTTATATGGAACAGCCAGTTCCTCGTATAGTCTCTTACCGACACGAAATGAATTGAAAGCATCTGCAAACTTCGACACAGGTATAAATTGGTACGGACAGTCATGTGGATACCAGTACTGCCGCTGATCTTTCTTGGATGTGACCTGAAATGACAAGTAGCATAATGAAATGAGATGAGCTATATATCAAGCAGAGGATCCTGAACCACATATAGAAGGCCAGAGATATGAGTTCTTACTTCTTGCAAAAAGTCAGCCACATTTTTCCTTTCAGGGCACCTAAAGCCCATGGCAGCAAAGAAGTCAATAGCAGCATCACGGGGTCCCTGATAAACAATCTGACCTTCAGATATAAGAATGACATCATCAAATAACTCATAAGTTTCAGGAGCTGGTTGCAGCAATGATATGATCGTGGTTCCATCAAGCGCATGGGTAGAATGTCTAAGATACTTGATGATTTGATAAGTGGTTGAACTGTCAAGCCCAGTAGATATCTCATCCATGAATAATACTCTAGCTGGCCCAACTAGTAATTCACCTGATATAATGGTTCTTATGTGATATGTATCATTTGAGAAAGAAGTCATGGAATATTTACCAGCAATTGTGAAACTGATAGATAATCAAGGAAGAGAAAGACGAAAGTTGAAGAAGACGTATGATAAGTAAACTATTTACCTGTTGTAAGTCGTTTCTTCTGTCCACCTGAGATTCCTTTAACCATCTCATCTCCAACAAGTGTGTCGGCACAGATGTCCAGCCCTAAAATCTTGGCTAGGTAAAACTTAGCACTTCAGAAAACTTAGCCTCTTATAATAATCACTAGGAAACACTTAGATCCATCATGCAGCTAATATACCAGAAAATAACACATAGCATGCAAGTCTCACACAAATAATGCAACTCATAAGAAATTGCATGCACTGATAACATTCAGCTCATTTGAATATGACATTTTTCACCGCCTTTGGTTTCAGATATAGATGTGAAGAATTTATAATCTACGTGGCAGGTTACTAAACTTTGTCCAATAATTCTCCCACTTAAATGTGGTAGGCTTCTGGGATCAAGGGATGATTAATTGAATTTTGAGGAAGTTATGTAACTGCTCCTCAACTGTAAAACCTAACAAAAATCCTCTGTATCAGTGCAGAATTTTTGATCTTGGCATCCCTAAACAAGAGAAGCACCAATTGAACCAAAGAGGCTAATCAGTAAGTCAAAAGACATAACTATTTGGTTATGAAATTTAAACCCTTCAAGGTTCCTAAGACTTTTCAAGGGCCTAGATAAAGGGAGAGTATGCAAGTTTTGACATAGGGAAGTGTGAATCTTTAGGACATACATTTTGAGCCAGAAAGTGAAATTGAAACCCAAACAGTAGCTCTGCTTGCAAAGCAACTCCTCGCAGCTATTTTATAGATATACCCATTATGGATATGGAGTTAATAAGTAGGAGATACATCCAGACATGAGCACTTCCCAAGGTCCTTATCAGTTAAAAACACATGTATGTGCATCCTGGATGCAGCCCCCTTAACCTTTGTAAATGATACAAAAATTCCATGATTTTAGGTGACACAGTCGCTCTTGAACATATCAAATCGTTAAAAGAAATTCCAGATTTGATGACTTTAAAAAGCTAACTAATAGCTATAAGCTAACTAAGGGGAGAAGGGGAAAAAAAAAGCAGTCACAATCAAGAATAAAACTGCATTGAAGAAAAACGAACTTTCAATTATGGCAAGCAATAAATGCTGAAACTTTAAAGACAAAATATCTTGTTTCTAGACAGAAAGTTTCTCAAAAAGGCGGATATATTCTTGTAATTCTAACATCACCGTACCTAACAAAATGATTAGATGTTATTGAAAAAATGTAGTTATTTAAAAATTAAAAATTGTTCAGCTGATAATTATCAGTTCCCCTTATCCTATTAACATGATGGATCACTAAAATTTGATTCATGTTACAATGAGAAGCAAAAGTTCACCATGCAAGTTTCCAAAAATACCAGTCTGGTACAGCTAATGTCTGCAAGAAATCAGCACCTCTAGCTGTAAAGAATTGCATGCTTCAACATGACTGAAGGCAAAATGACCTAAAGAATGCTTGATATAATGACTAGTTGACTGCACACAGCTTTCTTAACTTTCAGAACAGCCTTACGCTGCAATGTAGCAGTCATGCTATGGAAGTACGAAAACTGCCAACAGCTTTCCTAACATTTTTCCAGAACAGTATCAGTATTACCAACAGATACAGAAATCACATTTGAAGATAAGAAAACACACTACTGATGAGCTAGCGATTGCTAAGTGATCATATTACTTAATGATAGAATATGGAGACATTCAAATGGTACAGGCATATACCTTGAGTATATATTCCACTACAAAGTTTGTCTGTTTGCCCTCTAGTGCTAATGCCTGAAAAGAAAACAAAATGAAGTGTATAATCTTTGCAAACAACTATGAAAACTATAAGATAGAGCCAGCTACAATCACGAACCTTCATAAATATATCCAGATCCTCATCAGGTTTTATTCCCGCATTCTTCTCTCTTCTTAAAAGTTCCATAAGCATGTCTAGATGCAGGCTCATGTTTCAGCAACAAATCAAAACCAAAAACAATTTGGATATCAAGCTTTCCCAAGCTTACCATATTTTATTCCAACACCTTGACAATGTCCTGCAAATTCTAAGGTTTCCCTCACTGTCATCTCTGAAACATGCCAGTCTTGCTGACTGACATAAGCAGAAGTTCGTTGAGGAACAAATTCATCTAGATTGTGCCCGTTGTAAGTAATGTTCCCTGACATCTATAAAAAAAAAGAAAGAAACTTTGTTAGTCAGCCAAGATAAAATCAAAGCAGTGCAAACATAAGGTACTGCATTTGCAAGAAAATAGAGTATGACACATTAACTTCTCCGAATCAATAAATAGGACCACATGTGATGATCATAGCTATAATGATGAGGAGGAGGAGGACGATTATAACAAGGTAATACACAAATTTTATTTTTTTTTGGTATAGTATACCCAAGTCTTATCAACCCAAGCCATGTGAGAATCACCTGCATCACTCTTTTAGTTTCATTGGGCAGCTGCAACTGCAAGAGTGAGAAGACATGGCCGAGCAACAATAAAAAATATGAGGCATTTTAGCAAGTTTTGCTTGCTGATGGGAAAAGGTTCGAGTGAGAATTGGCATATGTACTACAAACAGAGCAATGATAACCCTCCAAATTTTGCATTCAAGTTATGTATAATGTACTCTCCCTCTCGCTAGACTGTGCAATATGGATAGCTTTTTTAGCATGTTTTTCAGTAAGAGGATGAAACTTTTACCAATACAGGTAGAGTGTGTTCTAGTTGCGAACCCCCTCCCACCCCCCACCCCCCCTCCTATCTAAATCAGCAGAAGAAACATAGTGCCCTCATTAGTCATCACAAAGCCAATGTTAATACAAGGCCACCAATACAGCCAAATACAATTAAAGTTGCTTAGCTTGTGAAACAGGGAAAGGTGGCATACCTTTAGATCAGAACCAAGCCGTCCAGCAAGAGCCAAAAGCAAAGTTGTCTTTCCAGAGCTTGGAGGTCCCAAAAGCAATGTCATTCTGCAAACACCAAACATAAGCACCTGATAAGAACTAAATTACATGACAAAGAAAAAGCTATAATTGGAAGTCCAGCTTCTTTTTACCTAGAAGGACGGATGATCCCACTGATGTTATCCAATATTGGCAATTTTGTTCTCCCGCCTGGGAAGACCCTCAAATACCTTAGAAAGGCCTTCCCCCAAAAAAATAAAATAAAATATTAGATCAGAGAAGCAACAGAAAAAAGATAACAAAATCACTCAGACTACGCTAGGTAAGTGAAGAGGCCAAGTAATTCACTAGCTACGTTGATATACCATTCATGATGCTAGCTTGTCAGCAACACGAGTAAATATAAGCAGACACTTGAAATTGAAAGATCAATTTGCAGAATGAATGTTGTACAAATTACTTGAATATAAAGATGCAATATATATCCTACCTCTGTCATGTTGAAGACAAAATTGGGAATTGTGGGCAGCGCTCTACTTCCCACATGAACATAAGCATCTACCTTCAGTTCCTGAAATCGGACCTCGATCTTGGGAAATTCTAGACTCACTCTGTAAAACCAAAGGCAAGAAATGACACAAGCAAAGAAAATGACCAGCAAAGACAACATCAACTCTATAATACAACTACAAGTGTAAGACGAAGTCAAACTCACATAAAAAAGCACCCTTTTGATTTTTTAATCATGCAGGAAATGCATCAAATTTCTACGTGAGACAATGGACAAGTGTAGAGAAAATGCCCCCAAGTAACCAGAGAGAGTCATCAAAAAGGTGCTGGAATCATTAGACTGGAAAGAAGGGACAAATTGCATATATAGACTAGGGTCAATTCAGAAAGGCCTGAGACAAGATAGGCATATAGAAATTAGAGATATCACGACAAACCATATAACAAGTAAATGATTGCATACGAGGAAAGATACCAAGCTTGTCAACAACGGGGAAAAAAACAGTAAAAAACTTATGTGAATAAAGCTAAAGAATTGGCTAGAACACTGGTTTACAAAAGATGAATACGAAAATTCATAAGCGCCACCAGTACCAGCTCTACATGACTACATACCCGGATAAAAGATTTCTTTGAAAAATTTCCGGAACTCACTCATATAAATAATTCAATTATAACAGTAGTACGGAAAATATTTGTAAAACTTGAAATATAGATTCCAGTACCAAACTGTGATAATATTTGCTGCAAGCAATACTACAGTCTTGCATAAAACCGAGGGAAAAGAACATTGACTTCCACTCCATGCTCGCCGCATTAATATTTGATCCCAAAAAAAAAAAAACTTGTACGCTACCAGGAAAAGCACGAATTCGCATGAAATAGAGAAAAAGAAATACTGATATGGATTCGAACAGGAAGAGAACGTTTAAAAACTTTATATTAAAATTGAGAAGAAAGTAAATAAATTTTGGATGCAAGAAAACTAAAAACAAAAGAATATGTCAAAGTTTAATGAAGATCAAAATCCCCAAAGAAAATGTAGCTGCAAAAACAAGATAGCATGCTTCGATCATACTCGAAGTGGGGCCAAGATTCCATGTCGAACCAAAACGCAGGCACGACAACAACGAAAGAAAAAAAAACGAAGGGAAAAGAGAGAGCTCACGCGTCGAATCTTCGTCGGATCCGCTTGAAGAACTGCTCGGCATCACCAGAATCGCCAACAAGGCGGTCGATCAAGTCCGTGCGGTCCCCCGCGGAGAGGCGGGCGACGTCGACCTCGGAACGAACCCCGGCGTTGGCCCGGAGGATGCCGCGGCGGACGCGTGCGAAGGTGGGTAGGCGCTCGAGCGCGGCCCACCGGAGCGCCTCCTCCTCCTCGTCCCCGCATTCCCTGAACGAGCTCGACCTCGAGAACGCCGCCTCCGCGGAGTTCCACATCCCGACGACGACGACCACCTCAGTCGCGACGAGGACGATAAAAGGCTGTGGATACTAATAGAGCAGGAGGAGGAAGGAATACCGCAGTAGCAGAAGAAGAAGAAGAAGAAGAAGAAGAGGTGAAGAAGGACGGATGGGTTGTGGTGATTGCTTTCACCGACTTCGTAGGCTGTGAGGGGGGTTGGTAGGTCGAGCATTTATTTCCCTCCCTCTTCCAACTCCCTCTCTTTCTCGCTCGCCTGCTGCCGTTTTCTCTGCCTCTCTCCTTTCTCGCGGGTCCTCGGGGAGGAGTGAAGGACCAGTGGGTTTAAGCCTGGTTTCTTGTTCTTGATTTCTTGATTTCTTGATTTCTGCCTGCTCTGGCGGTTGGTTTGTGACGTTAAAAAGCGTTTTAAGCGCGAGCGCGTGCATGTGATGCGCGTCGGAGGCATTAATTGCCGGAGAAAAGCGACAGGCGCCAGAGTAGGCCGTTGGTTGGGTTTGTTTTCACCATCGTCAGTTTGGTTTTCGCGCAAAGCTTTTTTTTTTCCTCTTAAAAATATAATTTTTTAAAAACAGATTTTAAAAAAAAATATTTTAAAAAATATTTTAACATATTTAGTTGTCCATAAAAAAGTGATAGATTTTTAGAGTGCTTATGTTTGGTTGATACCCACTTTTCTGAAAAAATTATGCATAATTTCTATTATACCTTTAATAAAAATTAGATTTTTAATACTTCTTTAATGCTAAAGGAGCTTTTTTTGGAAAAAGAATAAAAATAAAATAATTTCCGGCTCACGGAAAAGTAATTTTTTATATTTCTCATGAAAAAACTTTTCATGAAACGTGGGAATCATATTCCCATGAAAATACAACTTTCACATCTCTCTTCTTTGAAAACTCCAACCAAACAAAAAGGCATCTCATTACTTTTTCGTTGATCATACTTTTCCTCTCCTTTTCCCGCGAACCAAACGGGCCCTTAGTTTTTTTCATATCAATCTAGCATGAATAAAAAGCCAGCAAAACCAAAAGAAAGAAAATAAAGAAGCAGTACAAAAATAGTTTCTTGACAAGACTAATAAATTTCTCTTGAATGCTGAACAGCAAAAATGGCGACCTAATTTGTCATCCTATTCACCGCATAATATATACATACAATTCGGAAGGTATTGCATTCCTCCACTATTTGAAGTAAATCACAGAGCATAGAGTTTTCACCATCGGTGCTTTCCCCGCCCAGTGATGATTTCATAAATTTTGATTTTTAAGCTCGCATCGCAGCTACGATCGAAAATTTGCAATCAGTAAAATAAAAAAAATAAAAAAACAATATAAAAATAGTCTCTTGACAAGACCAAATGAATCGCTTCTAAATGCTGGACAGTAAAGACAGCGATCCAGTCTGCCACTCTATTCACCTTACGATATACATATACAATCTAAAAACGCTGCAGTGCCTGAAGTATATCACATAGCATCGCAGAAGCTTGCATCCATTGACACATTGCGCGAGACACGTGACCTCGGAGATGGGCTTCGTACGTGGTGTATCGGTCCATCACTTCTTTAAAAAAATGATAAGCGTTTTAAACCAGATAGATTATATTACTTCGGCCCCGCGACATGGTGCAATGGACCTTTCTATGACAAGTAGTATGGTGTTGAACGTTGAACTTAAAAAATAATAAGAAGAAAAGGAAAATTATGATCTCCTTTTTTTTCTGAAAACATCTCTGAGAAAGTGCAAATAAGTAGACTGGTTTTCCATCTTTGCAGGAATCCAGTAATCATCATTTCCATGCACAGAGCAATGCCAGGGTAATGATCAAGTATGATATGAACCCTCGGCTTAATGATCTGTGACCACGCAAATTCTAATCAACCATGCTAGCGTCGCGCCACATTAAGAGATACCTGGTGCGAGGAAACATGAGACATGTAAAAGGATATTTGTAGTAGATAGATAGATAGATAAAATAAATGTTGGCTAAAGAATAGATTGGCTTGCTAATTTCTTGGCAATTATGATGTGTACTTAGGTGAACCACAGTCTGGGAGGATATAATCTCAGTTCTCCATGTTCTCTCCGGTCCAACCACGAAGCTCAATAAAACATGGCCGTCGTACGATTGGCAGACTGGCTGTCTCCAGTTCAAGGTTGAAGCGGAGAGAATCTCAACTTATCTATGGTACCAAACTAAACGAGAGTGCAGGCTCTTAACGACCCCATTGGAAACTCTTAGGCCATGGACTAAGAATGTGGCCCGCTGAGCTGTGTACATAGGTCAGGGAAAGAGGCAGGGAGAGATCATTTCAAATTTCCAAAAAAATCACCACAAACAGTGTCGGCAATCACTTTGATTTCCAATCCTGAGTGGTACTCCCAAAATTTCATCGTATGATTGCAATTATTTTGGTAGGAATTCCTGTCTCTCTGTCTTGTGAGACCATAGGGTAGCAATTGTACTGTATATAAATTAAGCAACGAGGGGACCAAGAGCGTACCCGTGCGCTCCGATGGCTGGGAACCACACGGCACGCTGCCCTCCTCCTCTTCTTCTTCTTCTTGTTTTTTTTTTTTTTTTTTTTTTGGTAGATTGGTAGTTTGCGTCAAACGAACATGAGTCCAAAGAAAAATAAAATGGCACAAAGGTATAGAGACAAGATCAGATCATGTCTACAAAACTTTTTCTAAATGATGAGCAGCAAAAGAGGCAACCCAATCAGCTGTCCTATTCGCCTCCAGATACACATGAACAATCTGCATAGAAATGCAACTGGATACTGATCTCCGGATGTCCCTGAGTAATAGGTAGTCATCGTTCTGCCGCTTAGCCTGCCGAATCGACTCAATCACTATCGAAGAATCTCCCTCTAGGATGATGCGACACTTCTCGCATAGGTGGTCTTCTCCCATACCGTCATGAGCTCAGCTTCAAAAGCAATCACATCGTTGGTGCGCTGCCCGCCAGCCGCAATCAATCTAGAACTGTAGTTTCGAATCATAAATTTTGTTTCTTTTATATTTTCGTCTGCTAAGATACTGCCGTCGAAATTTATCTTAAGATGATCAGAAGATGGAGGCCGCCGAGAAACAAAAATCATGCGAGGTAATGTAGAAGCGGTGTGGAAGACTCAGATATTCCTGACCCACCCTCGGAGGGCGACTGGGCAGCGGAAATGGCACGCTGTCCTTTCGAGGGCCAAAACTCAAACACATAACGCGCATTCATTGGGGTGGGTGGAGCCACTTCCTCGCCCACGGAAGGGAAAAGCATTGATTGATGCTGTTCCGAATCCCTCCATGCCAGGGTAAAGGTAGCCAGCTAACTCGGGAGAGGAGCGAAGGAAAAAGTACGGTCAAAATATATATATTTGAATGAATTTTAAAAAAAAATAAAAAAAATAGAATTTTTATGAAAATAAAAATTTATATTTTATGCATAATAAAATTTAGATAGAATATGAAAAAATCACCCTCTACTAGCTATAAATTGAAGTATTTTTTTTTTCAAAAATATTTTTAAGTTTTTGATAGAATAAAATATTTTTTAATTAAAATATTTTACTATATATACATATAGTAAAATAGATGCTCAAAGCTTCCCAAACGACCTTTTTCATCCATATGACCTATCATGGCCTTTGCTATAATTTTGGGGTTCCTGCTCCTTACTTTCGGAATCCGTCGGTGCAAGGTGGTAGTAACGAGCGATACATAGGCATCCCTGTTCAACCAAGCTGACCCATTTAATGGCTTGCAATATGGTTGGGTATGATCTTAATGGAGTTTAAAAGATTAGAAAAATGAGATCCTGGGGCTTGCTCCAAGAACACACCTCTTTGCTCGGCAATCAATATCCTAGAGTTGAGTCTTTTCATAATGCACCTCCAAGTGTGTTAATCTAGATAATTATAACATAAATAAGTTTTTCTTTTTTTTCTTAATAAGTAGGTTACAAATTGATCCGTCGTACCATTAATATACCATTTTTGAGCAACTTATGCCATGTATTTTTTGTAAACAAATTTATGCTACCTAATAATAATGCCATACTGATAATTTTTTTGAACTCGATTTAGTTAGCACCATCCAATCGAATCCGATTCAATTGTTTACTCGTTTAATAAGCCAATTTTTAAGTTCAGCCAAAGTCAATTATAGCAGTCAAAAACTTTCGCATAAGCTTTTTATCGAGATACGTGGTCTTTACCTCTAAACCTTATTCTTCGACTGTGTGATTCATGTTCGTTTGGCATGTTGTCTTAGAAATTTTTTTTTTTTTTTTTTAATCTCCGCTCTGCTACAAGATGGAGCTGGTCCACAACTTTTGGTTTCATTTCCAACCAAAGACGACGACTGATGGAGACGGATTGGAAGTGATGCTCATGACGAGCATGACTTGTGGCAAAAATTTTGATTTTTAACTGCTTATTCGCTGATGTATGTGTTCAGAATATACCACAATCACTTATATCAGCGAAGAGTATATTTTGCATCTCTTGTAAGCAAACACTATACCAACAAGCCTGTTGATATTCTCTTTGTTGTAGTTTTTTTACACATTAGCTCTTACAAATTACAATCTATTTGATTTGAATATTGTTCGTCCTTTAGTTTCTAAAATTACTTGGTAATGCCTGAAGTACATTTGTCAGACATACAAGTCCTTCCCCTTGACTGCTTCAACCATGGTGTGGTGAAGACCTAGAAGCTTAGCAAGCTATGAAAATGATTCATATATCTTTGTTTGCTTTTCAAAGGAAGATCATGACTCATGTCACGTTTTCCCTTAGAAGTTAAAATCATGGACGCGGAACTCTTGTCTCCCTTTCGTTTCCTCCATGTTCCTTGTGGCGTTTATTTCTGCGAGAAAAACTCCAAATTGCCTTACAATATCTTTTCTCTTGTCTCTTTTTTTTTTTTTTTTTCTCGAGACATTCTCAGGGGCTATATCAACTTTGGTGAATATCATGTTGTCTAAATTCCAAACCGAAGTCGGAGCACAGCTCGGTTGCCCCTGAAATCGGCAGAACCCGAGAAGGACGAGGTGGCCGAGGTGTGAGGGAAGTCTGGCTTCCTCTGAAGATGGCCTGCAAGAAGTCTGCTTGTCAAAAAATTTTCTCCAAGGATCCTTCGATGCCTAAGTCAGAATAAAGAGGCGACAATATGTTGAAAAAAATTTTAGCAGAGTGGTCTGGCCCGGATTCGTCCACCCCAGCCGAGGAGGGCCCATCAACTTTGGCCCGCGCCTGTAGAACCTCGAGGTGAAAAGGCTGAGGTGAGAAGGCCAATTTGAGAAGACCGAGTAAGAAAGTCGAGATGGAGGCCGACTAGAAGAAAGTAATATTGTACGGCAATCTTTCCTTTCATATTTTATATTTCCGACTGTTGTCGTTGAATCCGGACCAAGGTTGAAGCACTGCTTAGACAATCATGAGGTCGGCTGGAGACAAGCTGAGTAAACTGGTTGAGGTATAGGACACCGGTCTCTTCCCGAGATAGCTTGCAAGAAGTCCGCTTGCCAGAGAGTTTCTAGCGGGGGACCCTCCGATGTCTAAGTCAGAATAGAGAGGCAACAGTATAGAAGAGATAAAATTTTGGAAGAGGGCGATCTGATATCGTGTAGTGCATGTTCTTGCATTATCTAAGGTCCCGGCTAATAGCACAACCTTGATGTGGGTGGCATACAGTATTAAACGCGCACCGAATGAACAGTTGCCACAATAGCCAATGCTGTTACGACGGTCAATTGTCAGAACTATCAGTCCTTATCAGCACATGTTGATTGGATTTTTAGACTGTTCACCTCAGTTGGTTGGCTTCTTAGCTGGAACTGAAGTTGCGTGCTTCCGTATATACCGAGATTATTGAGGTCGGCCTTTATCCGAAATCGAGATATCCAATATTTTTTTTATCATCTATCATTGTTTTAAAAAAAATTTCTAATTTAAAGTAGGGAAGGATTCGGCCGGAGTCAGTCCGGTAAATTTTTCTATTATTTCTATGTATAGTTCGGTTTATCTCTGTCAATTGACTGATGCACTCCAAACATCCAATAGGGCAGCATTTTGCTATCAACACCTTCCGTTAGTGATGGAAACAGGAGACCTACACGTACCTTTTGTGCAGCTGGGTGCATGAGTCCAGCTTATTGAATAGCCATAATACTCTACCGAAGAGGAAGAACTGTGACAGGCTAGATAGGGAAATAATAAATAGACCTTAAGAAAGAAGGGGAGAAATGGTTGGATGACCCTTTTAAGTACAAGAGAAGAAAATACTAGTGTTGACGTCTTATCTTTTTTTTGATTCTCCTCATACTACGACCAGTCGCATACGCTCTTTCTTCCTCTCTCACACATTCTTTCTCCTCCAACCCCTCCTAACCCGGATAAATAAATACTAAAATATCTAAGATAAACACTGATCATAAAATAATAAATATATATAGGATTAAAAAAATATAAATTTTATAAAAATAAATAGAAAAAAGTCCGGCTACTCTCATCAGAGTTACCTCGTAGTAAATAATAAGAATGGAGAAGAATAAATAAAAAGTTCAGAAACAATAAATATTAAGTGCTCAAAAATAAATATTAATTTGTTAAAAAAATATTAATTTTATTAAAATAAATACTAAAATGTCTAGTATAAATACTTAGTTTGTAGAAATAGACACAAACACGAGAGTGGGAGGGGACAATGATGTGTCGTGTCCTATCTCATTAAGACATATGTACTGTATTGAAAAAAAATATATGAGTACTATTCCATCCTATTAATGCTGCCTTTTTGGATTTTTTTTGGATGTAATGATGATTGGGGGGAGGGGATGTTGTTAATGGTTGTTTAGAATGCCTTGAGATGGTAGTTGGATTCGGATTTGACTCCACTCAAGACACGTCTTAGTTTACATATTTTTTTTATTAAAATATTTTTTTTTAAAAAACTAATGCTTGAATATACGATATCTAAAAAATACTTTTTTTCATATTTAGTTGATAAAAAATTACATTATAGAATAATTTATATTTTATTAAGCATTTATTTTTCTAATATATATATATAATAACTATTATATTTTTAATAGAAATAAAGAACTTATCTCATTTTATCTAAAGTTTTAGAGTACTTTAAAAAAAATACTTTTATTTTTAACCGGTGGAAAAATAAGTTTTTTTATTTTGACATGATTCTTCTTTTCCATAAAAAGTAAAAAATTGTTTTCCAATTTTAACTAAATATGAGATATTTTTTATTTTTTTATTGATCATATTCTCTCTCTCTCTCTCTCTCTCTCTCTCTATATATATATATATATATATATATATATATATATACACCTTTTCCTTATTTTGGAATCCGTTAGTGCGAGGTCGTCGTAAGTGACCCATTTATTGGCTTTCAATATGGTTGGGTATGACCTTACAGCATAATGGAGTTTTCTTTTTTTTTTTAAAGTGGATTTGCTGTTCGATGAAGTTTTCTACCTAAAAAACAAAAAAATCAAGGAGTTTTCTTAGACAAGTGGCTTTAAACTAAAAAATATTAGACAAATGTGACCCACAGATAAATAAACTTAGATAATTATAATGTAAATAATTTTTTTTTCTTTCTTTGATAAATAGGAACAAATTGGTCCTTCATACTATTAATATACTCTTTGGAGAAACTTATACTACTTATTAATAATGCCATACTGATAATTTTATTATTTTTGAATATATCAGTTATACCGGCCTAAAATTTTCACTTAAGCTTCTTGTCGAGATATGTGATTTCTACCTTTAACCTAAAGCTAATCATGAGCCGAATCTCGGGTCTAAGCTATATTATTTTATTTTTCTTAACATCCAAGTTTGGCCTATAATCAGTTCTAATCTAACCCTTTACTCATTTACTTAGATTTTTTTTTTCCTTCACTTTGCTCCAAGATGGAGCATGTTCTTCATACGATGGTCCTAGTATGGTTTTCTCTCTAATGTGTTTGTATAGAAAATATCACCGTCACATATATCAGGAAGAGTACATTCTTTTGGTAAATGGGGGGGGGGGGGGGGCGGAGCAGCTCCTACTGAACCCTCCTTTCATCAGAAAATATTTTGGGGGGGGCGGAGCAGCTCCTACTGAACCCTCCTTTCATCAGAAAATATTTGATACAGGTCGCAGGTTTTCGCGTAACTTCTCCGACCCGTAGGCTCACCCTACTCGGCTTCTCACATGTGAGTACGTCACCTCAGCGCCACCTTGGTACAGGTGGAAGGATAGCATATCCCCCAACAAGCCGTTCAGGCGTCGGACGTCCGGTCTTCTAATTTAATCGACATCCGTGTGTTTCGAACCCGAATAATTCGAATGAAATTATCGCCCCCTTACTATTAGGCTGCCACCTTGGTGGCTTTCCTACATTCTTCTTGATCTTTCTTTATGCGAGAAAAACTCGTAACTACGGACGTGAGCCTTGGGAGGACATGAGTGTATGTTCATAAGAACTGAGATATAAATATAAGAAAAGAGAGGAACAGGATACATATTTAAAAAAAGTATCATTTAAAACTAATATGCTAAAAATAATTATATTGCATCATTGAAAGGTTAAAAAAATAACCTTTTTTTTGGACTATTAGGTCTGTTTGGAAAAAAAACTCTCTCTCTCTCGCATATGGAAAGCATTTTTCCTTCTAGAAATATGATTTCTGAGAAGCAGATTCCTAAGAAGAGTATGCCTAGGAAAGTACTTTTGGCATGTTTGGTTAACTATGGAAAAGTGACAAATTTTCAAAGTGTTTATGTTTGGTTGACCATCCACTTTTCTAGGAAAGTTATGTACAATTTCTATTATACCCTTAATAAAAATTAAATTTTTAATAATTCTTTAATGTTGGAGGGCATTTTTGAAAAAAAATAAAAATGGAGTGATTTCCGCCTCATGGGAAAGTAACTTTTCCATGTTTCTCATGGAAAAGATTTTTTCATGAAATGTGAGAATCATGTTTCCATGGGATGCAACTTTTCCGTCTCTCTCCTTTGAAAACTCCAACCAAACAAGAGGTATCTCATTACTTTCCCATCCGTGTGTTTCGAACCCAAATAATTCGAATGAAATTATCGCCCCCTTACTATTAGGCTGCCACCTTGGTGGCTTTCCTACATTCTTCTTGATCTTTCTTTATGCGAGAAAAACTCGTAACTACGGACGTGAGCCTTGGGAGGACATGAGTGTATGTTCATAAGAACTGAGATATAAATATAAGAAAAGAGAGGAACAGGATACATATTTAAAAAAAGTATCATTTAAAACTAATATGCTAAAAATAATTATATTGCATCATTGAAAGGTTAAAAAAATAACCTTTTTTTGGACTATTAGGTCTGTTTGGAAAAAAAACTCTCTCTCTCTCGCATATGGAAAACATTTTTCCTTCTAGAAATATGATTTCTGAGAAGCAGATTCCTAAGAAGAGTATGCCTAGGAAAGTACTTTTGGCATGTTTGGTTAACTATGGGAAAGTGACAAATTTCCAAAGTGCTTATGTTTGGTTGACCATCCACTTTTCTAGAAAAGTTATGTACAATTTCTATTATACCCTTAATAAAAATTAAATTTTTAATGATTCTTTAATGTTGGAGGGCATTTTTGGAAAAAAAATAAAAATGGAGTGATTCCCGCCTCATGGGAAAGTAACTTTCCCATGTTTCTCATGGAAAAGATTTTTTCATGAAATGTGAGAATCATGTTTCCATGGGATGCAACTTTTCCGTCTCTCTCCTTTGAAAACTCCAACCAAACAAGAGGTATCTCATTACTTTTCCGTTGACCACATTTTTCCTTCTTCTTTTTTCGCAAACCAAATGTACAGCCGATCTTCTTTATCACTGTTTCATTGCCATGCATCTTAAAATATTTCAAACAAGCTTCAGTACAGAAGTAGCAAGTTATAACTTGATTAATAAACAATTTATTTTAAGTATATATAGACTTGACGTAAGTAGATTTGGATAACCAATAATCAATCTATCCAAATCTGCTTATTAAATGGATTGGATTCAGATTTATATCTTTAATCTATTTAATTTTCATTTTGAATCGTTTGATAATTGGATGGAATTGTAATCGGACACATTTAATCCATTTAAGACTTATTTAATTCATTTTAAATAGCAGCCCCTACTGAACCCTTCTTTCATCAGAAAATGTTTGATACAGGTCGCAGGTTTTCGCGTAACTTCTCCGACCCGTAGGCTCACCCTACTGGGCTCCTCACATGTGGGTACGTCACCTCAGCGCCACCTTGGTACAGGTGGAAGGATAGCATATCCACCAACAAGCCATTCAGGCGTGGGACGTCTGGTCTTCTAATTTAATCGACGTCCGTGTGTTTCGAACCCGAACAATTCGGATGAAATTATCGCCCCCTTACTATTAAGCTGCCACCTTGGTGGCTTTCCTACATTCTTCTTGATCTTTCTTTCAGCGAGAAAAACTCGTAACTGCGGACGTGAGCCTTGGGAGGACATGAGTGTATGTTCATAAGAACTGAGATGTAAATATAACAAAAGAGAGGAACAGGATACATATTTAAAAAAAGTATCATTTAGAAACTAATATGCTAAAAATAATTATATTGCATCATTAAAAGGTTAAAAAAATAACCTTTTTTTTTGGACTATTAGGTCTGTTTGGAAAAACACACTCTCTCTCTCTCTCTCTCTCTCTCTCTCTCTCGCATACACACTATGGGTTCGTTTGGTTCACGGAAAGTATTTTTCCTCCTATAAATATGATTTCTGATAAGCAGATTCCTAAGAAGAGTATACCTAGGAAAGTACTTTTGGCATGTTTGGTTAACCATGGAAAAGTGACAAATTTTCAAAATGCTTATGTTTGGTTGACCATCCACTTTTCTAGGAAAGTTATGTACAATTTCTATTATACCCTTATTAAAAATTAAATTTTTAATGCTTCTTTAATGTTGGAGGGCATTTTTGGAAAAAAATAAAAATGGAGTGATTTCCGTCTCATGGGAAAGTAACTTTTCAATGTTTCTCATGGAAAAGATTTTTTCATGAAATGTGAGAATCATATTCCTATGGGATGCAACTTTCTCGTCTCTCTCTTTTGAAAACTTCAACCAAACAAGAGGTATCTCATTACTTTTCCGTTGACCACACTTTTCCTTCTTCTTTTTCCGCAAACCAAATGAGCCCTATAAGCTACACGAGGTACAGCCGATCTTCTTTATCACTGTTTCATTGCCATGCATCTTAAAATATTTCAAACAAGCTTCAGTATAGAAGTAGCAAGTTATAACTTGATTAATAAACAATTTATTTTAAGTCTATATAGACTTGAGGTAAATAAATTTGGATAACCAATAATCAATCTATCCAAATCTGCTTATTAAATGGATTGGATTCAGATTTATATTTAACTGTTTAATCCATTTTGAATCGTTTGATAATTGGATGGAATTGTAATCAGACACATTTAATCCATTTAAGACTTATTTAATTCATTTTAAATATGCTGTTTTTGTCATATTTAATCCGACTTGGTTAACTTATTTAACCCACTATTTAACTCATTTATGTCATTCGAAACTTACTTGACCTATTTAACCTATTTAATCTAACTTAACCTCTTTAATAAATGGGTTATACGGCTCAAGTTATCTATTTAATAATTAGGTTATGTTGAGATTTTTTAGATTTTTTTAATTTGTTTAATAAATAGATTGGGTTCCAGTTGACAAATTTTTGATCCAATCTGATTTGATCCAATTGCCACTCCTATGGTAACCGCCAAACTCTATTGCATGAAAGAGGAAAAAAGAAAAGCATCAACTAGTGGAGCGAGATGCGCTGCACACTAACACCCATCCCTCGGGATGCATTCTTCTCCATGCTTTCTCTCCTCCCATCCTCCTCTAGATTTTGCAAAAATAAATACTAAAATATCTAAGATAAACACTAACTCTAAAATGATCTACATAAATCAATACAAATATCTTATAAATAAATAGAAAAATATCTGGCCACCTTCGTGAAGTTGCCTTATGGTAAATGATAACAAAGAAGGGTAAATAAAAAGTTCAGAAGAAACACTAAATGCTCAAAAATAAGTACTAACATGCTAAAAAAAATATCAACTCTGTAAAAATAAATGAACACTAGTCTGCATAAATAAATATAAATATTATAATAATAACGATATTATTAAGGCATGAGATTGGGGAGAGAGGGCAATGTGCATGTACCATCTCATTAAGGTATGAGTCTGTATCAAGAGACGTGTAGAAGAGCATGAGTCCCATTAATGCTCATTTTTTTTAAGGTGCGGGTATGAAATGCCTCAAGATATGTGCCGATTGGCTTAGCTAGACTCGAGTGTAGCCCAATCAATCCATCGTGATAGAGAAAGGATCAAGTTATACTTTTGTTTGAATTGAACGATTAGACTGTTGGATGTGATCGATCTAGTACTTTTAAAGTA
The DNA here is from genome assembly GCF_051530095.1 of Phoenix dactylifera. Classification (NCBI taxonomy): domain Eukaryota; kingdom Viridiplantae; phylum Streptophyta; class Magnoliopsida; order Arecales; family Arecaceae; genus Phoenix; species Phoenix dactylifera. Next base: position 38,997,337 of record NC_143194.1, on the reverse strand, counting down.
CTAAAATCGTATTAAAGCCTGCCGACCTATGCATCAAATAAATCTTTTTATAATTTTTGAAATTTGCACACATATATTTACATAAATATATATAAATGCTTATATACATGCATACAATAACATTCCCCGTTGATTATGCACATATATAACCGAATATAATCTACTATCTATAAATTATTTATATAATAAAAATTATATAATTTAATTTTTTTTTAATTTATATATTATTGGCAGAGGTCTGAAGAGCCGAGTTAGTCCTACCGCCTGCCAGCATGGATGCCTGATATCTCTGGTGTATGGGTCACACGTGGCGGAGGCCGGCTGGATGTCGGTCAAGTCGACTCGAGGCGCTTTGTACTAAAGGGCTCTTGGATGGTTGAGGTATTAGAGTAGCGTCTTCACTAACAGCAATTGCTTTTGGTATAATGGTTATATGTTCGGTCCTACCTATATCATTGAATTAAAATTGAAAATTTTAAATAATATAAAAAAACTAAACACTTGATACGAATCTTCAAATTATATACATACATATATATTAAATAGATAGTATAGAGGTAGTAAATTATGTCCCCATCGTCGGTACGTAGCTTTCATCATCCAACTGAAAAGAGAAATGACTCTTTAAAAGTCACACATGCTGTAACTCTACATTACTGTTCTTGAATAAGGACCAGCCTAGTTAAGGATCACCCGACAAAAAGCTAGTGTTCATAAATGCAGCAATTGGTGAAAGTGATGATGTTTTAGTCCTAATCTTTTCTTCTCGTAAAAATAAAAAATTGAATGCCGCATTTAGTTCGCTAGCTAGCAAGAACATTGAATGCCACCAACCATACTTTGTGCGCTTGCATTTAGAGGCTTCCCGATGAGAATGACCGTGGAGCTCCAGCTTCCACCGGCTATTGATTGGTTGGAAATAGCGTTCTCTCCGAGTCCTTGAGCTGGTGAAGACTTTGCGAGCTTTACCAAATGACGGGATCAAATTCCAGCTTTATTAGAGTTTTCTGGGACTTGTTTGGTTTGCGAAAAGGAGAGCAAAAAAAAATATGGTCAACTAAAAAAAAAAGAAGTGCTCCATATTTAGTTAGAGTTTTCGGAAAAAAAAATAGCTCTTTTATAGAAATAAGATTCTTGCATTTTATGAAAAAAAAAAATAATATCTAGTCGCTTGATTCATAGTAATTTTTTTTTCTTATTAGAATAGTTTTTTTTGAGAATATGATGCGTGGGAAAATAATTTTAACATGATTGATAATGAAAAAATGGCACATCCTAAAATGGCTTATATTGGGTTGAGCATTTACTTTTTTTGAAAAAAATATATGAAATATCTCTTATATCTTTAATAAACGGAAATACTTTACCCATAGTCATAGATTTTGATGACTTAAGAATATTTTTGAAAAAAAAATTCAATTTTTAATCGGTGAAAAAGTAGTTTTTTCATGTCTCTCATGGATTTTTATTTCCTATGAAATATAAGAATCTTATTCTTATAAAAATGCTACTTTTTTATTTACTCTTCTTTAAAAACTCCGACTAAATAAGAAATTTTTTTTTTAATTTTTCTATAATGATACCTAAAGAATACATGATAGAATACAATAAAGCATACCTAAAGGAACAAAGCCAAAACCAAGAACTCCCACAACTTCCCACATAAAGTTTAACCCTCTAAATCTCACCAATCCTATCAACCGCACCAAATCTTCTTTGTGCCATGTCCCTAAAGAATACGCAATAGAGTACAATAAAGAAGACCTAAAGGAGCAATGCCAAAACCAACCGAGGAGTCCCACAACTTCTTGCATAAGGTTTAACCCTCTAAATCACACCAACCCTATCAACTGCACCAAATCATCTTTTGTGCCATGTTCCTAAAGAATACACGATAGAACACAATAAATAATAGCTAAAGGAGCATAGCCAAAACCAACTAGGGACTCCCACAACCTCTCACACAAGGTTTAACCCTTTAAATCACACCAACCCTATCAACTGCACCAAATCTACTTTTGTGCCATGTCCCTGAAGAGTACCTAATAGAATATAATAAAGAATACCGGAAGGAGCAATGTCAAAACCAACAAAGGACTCCGACAACCTCTCACATAAGGTTTAACCCTCTAAATCACACCAACTCTATCAACCGCACCAATTCTTCTTTTGTGCCATATCCCTAAAGAAAACCTGATAGAATATAATAAAAAATATCTAAAGGATCAATGTCAAAACCAACGAAGGACTCTCACAACCTCTCACATAAGGTTTAACCCTCTAAATCACGCCAACTCTATCAACCGCACCAAATCTTCTTTCGTGCCATGTCCCACACTAGCGGTGCAAGACCACCATTCGGCATCGTGCCATTGGTGACCAGAAAATTCTCACGCTATTATCAAGAAAAAAAAATCTCAAAAAAAATAGTCACATTAATACAGAATAATGGTACAACAGCACAGGCTCTTAACCGGGGCGCTCAGGAAAAAAAAAGAAAGAACACCCCATGTGATATATGTAAGGCTGCAAATGGGTCGAGTTGACTCATAATCCGACTCGACTTATTTTGGAGGACCCATGGGGTTGGGATGGATTCTAAAATTAGACATGTTTTATTTTTCAGGCTAGGTCTGAATTTACTGAATTTAGATTCTGTCTGATCTATTTAAAATTTGAATAATTTTAGATTTCAATCCTATGGCCTGCGCCGCTCCGATGCAAGTCCACAATGTGCATCTAGGAAGAATCTTGATGAAACAACCACTTCAGCCTGTGGCAGGCACCATTGATGACCTGTGGACCCACTGGAGGAAATCTACTAATAAATAAAGAAACAAAGCTGGCATGGGCTTGTTTTAATTGTATGGATCCAGCTTCCCGTCGTAGCCCCCGAATTGGATTACAATGCGTCAAAGAATCTAGATCGTAACCCATGGGATCCACGTCGATAGCTTTTCGGTCGTTCGGACTAGCGTTTTCCTAACTAACTAGATAGCCAATTGGCTAACGAGGAGAAAATATTTACAAGGCCATGGAGTCGCAAACATTTTTCTGGCTGGAACTTGTAAGGCGTGGGAAGGAATCAGGACAATAGGTTATGGAATTCCAAAAGCAGTACTTCAATTGCGAGACCCGAACCGGACACGGCCCGAACTTGAAATTTTTGGATTGGGTCCAGATTATACATAGACCCAACCCGATCCGAATGATCTGTTGGGTCAAAAATTGTAGCCATGGACCCGGCCCGACCCAACCCGATCTTCTATTGGCTTGGGTCTAAGTCCAAAATTAAGATCCGAACAAGAAAGTAGGTTGGGTTGGAGTTACCCATGATCCGGTCCGATGCAACCTATTTGCACCTCTAGATAGATGTGGCGTCCAAATGTAGTAAAAAGGACAGCAACGGACAACACTAATGACCCCTAGCAATAAACTTTCTTTGGCATCAAAATGTTGGACACCAGAGCACTAACCCTTGCACATGGAGCCACATTGGCCTTGAGACTAAAACTCGCATGTTATTGTACCACAACAAAGAAGTGTACAACTTTATTTTAGAGCTAAAATCATGGATTGCTCTATGCAGCGTTGAATAGATCTCACGTCAGTTCTCAATTTGGAGGGCAATTCATGGAATTGCATATTATTGACCGTCACATTCTACAATCACCTTCCAAGTGATTGAAAGTATAAGGTATCGATATACCAATTCCCCCCCCCCCCCAAAAAAAAAAAATAAATAAATAAATAAATAAATAAATAAAGGTATGCACAGCGGAAGATTATTTTCCCTCTTTATTGAAAAAGAGGAAAGCATGTGAAAAGATAAGGGCATCAGAGAAAAATTTCCTCAGCACTTTGGGGCTTTGCAGCAAGATTTACGTTAAAGGATAAAGAAGAAGAAAACGAGAAGAAAACGAGGAAGAACAAGAAGAAAAATTCCCCATATTTAGCATCTTTCAATTTGCTAATGAAAGCTGGTTGGAACACCAGCATTTCCTTCCGTTGGAGGGAACAAAAAATAAAAGATCATTACACTCTGTCTACTTCTTTTTTCTAATTATACAGCAAGCAAATTTTCGAAATATAGGGATCTGGAAAGCTATTTGCATATGTATATATATGTTAAAAATAATATTTTTGTTCAAGCATACCACCATACCCGCATGCACATGCACATAAGACAATAACGGAAAGACCAGCTTGAATCAAAAGCACTTGCTAATGATGCTTTGGCAACCTAATAACGGCACAGGCTCCACCGGCGTCCTGATGTCCCACTAAGTTTTAGTGTTTACTTTAGATTGACTTCCCCAGATACTATGAAGATCTAGAAAATTGGAGGACAAAAAAAATGTAATCAGTAACTATTTTTTGGGTACCTTGTCTAACATCCACATTCGACTGGGAAAGGACCTGTCAACCTAAACGGATCCAGGTGGCGATGGAACACTGATCCCTATGAGGCTCAGGCATAGAAAAAGCTATTCGGCCTTTGTCTGAATAAAACCTGTCCTCAACTTTTCTGCAGGACACTAAGTGTATACATCATCCATCATTGGGAAAATAAGGGGGAAAAAAACCTTATGGATTTGACTATATTTTTGTTATTTTTTAGATGCATCATTATCTTATCGCTTTGAGACATATGAGAACATTCGTCCACTTTGTTGGGCCACTGAAAAATCATCTTGTACAATGAAAGCTTGGAAAACTATGACCTATATGATTCTTTTGCTGACATCCACTCTCCTCCAATAAGAAGCTGATCAAATAAATTGAAACCAGGGAACTGACTTATTCTGAAAAATACCAGCGGTGAATCTATGTTTGAAATGCATCCAAGGTTCCAAGTTGCAGCCGCTGTTACTGCACCATCCCATCTCTCACCAGCTCTTCCAATCCTCTTCTCAGTCTCTCGGCAGCAACCTCACAGGCAGCCTCCTTCAACCCCCCAAAAGATATACGGATGTACCCAGGCCCACCACTGGCGCTTCCAGGAATCACCACCACCCCATGCCTGTTTACCAGCCATCTGACAACCTCGTAATCGTTAGAAAATTTATCCGGTAGCTTCGCCCAGAGGTAGAGGGCCCCCTCTCCACCCTTAACAGCATCTTTCCCTAGTGGAGCCAAAGCCTTCACAAGCAACTCCCTGTTCTTCACAAGCTTCTCCACCCGTTCTCTAATCCATTCAGGCCCAACTTCCAAGGAATACAGAGCCAAACGCTGACCTATGATCGAAGCGCAGATGGGTATATTGTCCTGGATTTTGAGGAGTTGTGCTCCAAAACCCTCCACTTCGGTTGGGTATGCAATCTGCAATTGTTAGCACAAGTGAGAATCACATACAGACTTGAAAGTGCAGGTCTACTAATACAAAGTGCATATCCCATATAACATACTGAACTACATTTAAGGTTACCCCAAGAGCAAAATAATGTTCCCAATGTTAAGTTGGTTTACACATACTTTGGTATGACGGGCGCATTATAGTGGATAGATGCTTTGATATTTATTTCGGCAGACAATGCACAAACCAGGTGTCCGGATGCGAAAGGACAAACACAATTACAGCTCAACTAGTGTTCGGATATATGTGAAAGAAAGGAACAAAACGAAAGCATGGCATAGGTTTTAAAGAAAACTCTTTTTATTAGGTCCAAGTAAATCAACAAAAATGTCAGGTTTGACAAAGAAATACCTGTTACCAGAGTTACATGTATATGTAAATAAGTACTAAGTGTACAGACTGCTGTGAAAAACATGGGCTTTCGATCCAAATGAAAAAATGCATCTACAAAGTAATGCTCATCTAGCTTGAAATGGAGGCTTTTACCAGAAATTATGCAAATGAGTGCTGGAAACTTGGAACACTTGATTATGCAATCCAATTACAACTTAAACAACAGAATAATCACCAAAGAATCAACTTACATATCCTACACGCCATCCCATCATTCCATAGGCCTTGGAAAAGGAGAAGAGGTTAACTATGTGGTTACCCTCTATACATGAATGCTTCAACCCATCATACATAAAATACCTGCAAATGAAATATAGAAAATAACTAAGAGAATCAAGGAGCAATCAGCAACATTAAAACTTTACAGACTTCCTTTTACATAATAAACCAATTGACCATTCTCTAAGGAGGCTCGTTTCCTCTGGATACTAAACCATTTTTATGTAGAAGAGAGCCAACATAAAGGGAGACTTTTGTTTCCAAAAGGAAAAAATATTTGAATTGGCACTTTTGAAGTGATGTTTCCATATGTAGCTTAATCTCATACTTCAGTGGAGATCCTATTCTAGCTACAATGCCAGCAGAACTCTTCATAATGGAATAATCCATAGTTTCACTCCTCTGCTTAAGGATTTTGGCCAATAATGCTGCAGGGTCCATATTTTTCAAGCATACTAATTACTGATATTTGTTTCAAATAATTGTAGCAGTAGAATATGACAAACACTTTACACTTCTATGATCTTATTCTAAAACAGCACACAGCTATTGCTGGAAGATTTAATAATTCAATATCTAAAGTTTTTCTTTTGCTTCATAAATACTTCAAAATTACAAAACCATGTTGGTGCCCCAAATCAACATGGTAACAGCTTCCTCCACCCAAACACCATAAGGCAAACTTAGCTGATTCCTCCACCCAAACCATTGTGCAAACATTGATTATCAGCAAACACAATAACAGCAACATACTTTTCTGGTGTCAGGATGGCACTACTATCATTAGTGCGTGCCCAAGAAAATAAAAGGCTTGCCTCACTAGTCCTAAATTTCACCTAATTCAATGCCCAATATGCGTTTTTCAGCCAACATGAAATAATGTTGGCTGCTGTACTCTTGACATGGTACCATACCATCTGCTCCAAACTAAATATTCATATAAGCACAATTTATAATTCATATGTTGAGAATTCCTTTTTTCAATATTTAACAGTATGCGCCATTTGCAATGAAATGATATAGCAATAACTCTGACCATTTTTTCATTAAAATTTACTTAGATTATTGAGCAAGTAAGGGATCTTTCTGATTCCTTATTAGATTTATCTTTTTCTGTTTGTTCTTTGTTTTTATCATTGGAATCGAATCAATCATTGTTTTGGTTCATTGTTCTTCATTGTGACATTGATTTTTCTAGATCTAAGAGTTGGGATAAGCTGCAGCCAGTAATCCCCATGAATAGTCTAGGATTCCACACGCTGAAAAGCATAAATCCACAAGAGCGTTACCTACAAATCGGTCTAGGCAGCACAATCATCAAAGGCATGAAGCATTGGAGGACGGATCGGCTTGGTGTGGGGCTTTTGACCGAGGGGGCCCCATCAATTTGGTATAGATACAAGGGATATCTTTATGCACAATAAAGTATAGTATTGACTAAATGTTATCATGTATTACCCAAAACTGATTTGGACATTCAAAATATAAACTTACTCATAGGTATTATCTACAACAAGCCACACACCAGCGTTGCTACAAAGATCTGAAATTCTCTGCAAAGAGCACAATATATCAGTAATTAGAAACAGTGGATTCATGCTTGTGTGCACGTGTACGTGTGTGTGTGTACGTGTGTGTGTGTGTGTGTGTGTGTGTGAGAGAGAGAGAGAGAGAGAGAGAGAGAGAGAGAGAGACCTTCAAGATGGGCTCTGGAATATAAGCCCCAGTTGGATTTCCTGGATTTACAATGGTAACAAGCTTGGGTATAGGTTGGTTGCCCTCCCCTGATAGAGTCTTTTCTAACCAGTCTGCGTTAAATAAATGTTAATAAAAATCTGGCTTACCGAGCAGAGACAGGCTAAACCAGAGAGATATCCCTGCCATTGTCACTTCAAAATCTAGTCAAAGTATCAAGTCTAAAGGAATTTATTTGATAGGTAAGTTCTACCTTTATCAGACCAAAAAAATAAAATAAAATAAAACAATGAACAATAAATAGTCAGAACGACCTAACCTTCAATCCCTATGTACTCTCCCAAATGCAGAGTTATCTTTATGTACTTCAACAGAAGTCAGATACTTTCAGCAGATATGTTCAAGATTGCACAAAACACTACATAACAGAACTTTTCCTAATGTCTTACGACTCTTACCCTTAAAAATTAAGGGCCCCATGACCGACAAAATAATGTGTATTACTGTAAAACTTGAAACTGAAAAAAGGGGAAATCTGCTATGTGCATAAGATGCCGCCAAATAAATAAGTGCTGTCAGATGGGAATATCTTCTAAATTAAAGACATGACAATGAGATGGATTCTGGAAGAAAATGTGAAACTTCTAATGATAAAGGAAAAAATTGTCTCTGGAGCAAAAGATATAGGAGTGAAAATTCATGTCATTTTTTTCAGGTATATGTCAATGATCATTAATGGAAAGCCCAGAACAATCTGAGATCCCTATCACAGAGAATCCAGTTCTAATTATAAACAACTAAAGGCTTACACGTGCTATGCATGTGAGTGGAGATGTACAGACTCCCAGCTGGAGCCTCACAAGCACCTCTAGAGAATAGCATATAATAGTAGATATCATGCATAGGTCATTCAGATTGGTGGGGAATCCAACATTTGGATTAGAGACAAAGCCCCACATCTTACCTACTTCTGGTTGAAGAGTCTTGGGATTGGAAGGACCAACAAGTATGTCAGTGATGCCTGTCATCTGGAAGGACATGTATGCGTTGAAGTAATATGGTGCAAACATAACAACTGAGTCCCCAGGATCACATAGGGTAAGCACAATATTTACGAATGCCTGTGAAGAACATAAACAATACTTGAGTACCAGGAATACCAAAATAATTGGATGCAGGACAAAAGGGCAATATTTTTTTTTAAAAAAAAGAATGTTGCAATTGTTCAAGCGTGCTCAACTTGATTATAACAACATCCAAGACCATATTATAAATTAAAATTAACTTTTCAAAATAACAGGAGCTACTTTGACAAATCCGGAACATCGCATATAACAGAAGGGGGCTATGAATTGCTATCATTTACAATTTAAATTGAGAAAAAGGTTAAAGTTTCAGAAGAAGAACGAAGATATGTTTTTGAAGGTTTGCAGATAGTGTATGTATCAAAGAAGAAATTATACACTTACATCAAATGCAACAACACTCAGCATTTTTCATATTCAAATATGAAAGGGGCGGAAAGAAATAAAAATCCATAAATAACAACAAATATACATGGATGTATTATGCAACACTTTCCCTTTAGATGTTTTATTGAAGCTAATAAAATAAAAGGACTGATAATAAATCTCATACATTTCAATTATCATATAACCATCTCAACTGATTCAAGGCACGTTGGACTTCAGAAGGTGGAAACTTACATTAAATACTCTTATTACTACAACAGGCTGATTTTTCAGCTCTGTAGCAAACAAGAATAAAATATTCCATACACATTGTCTCTAACGTAGTACATTTCGAAAAGACTGTCCATAAAAAATCCTTCTAAATGTTAAATGGCTTAAATTAGATAGTTCCATCCTATTATGGTTGATAAAAGAATGGAGAAGATAACCTTGGTATGGCACTAAGTTAAAAGTAAACAGACTAATTAGAGAAATAGCTTAATATAATACAACTAGCGCACATTTATAAATTGAAAGTCAGATTCAGCAGTGTCAATTTTGATACGAGGAAGAATAGTCACCGACTTCAAAACTCTAACTATTAGAGAAAGGTGCAGGATTCCATTTGATCATTGAATTCAATATCAGATTTTGGCTGTCATAATATTTCCAGAAAAATAAAATTTATATGTTCAGTAATTTCATCCATAGAATAGAGGCCTCTGCAAACAGATGCAGTTTTATTAATCAACAGCTTAATAAACTTGAAAATAGGTTTAAGCTCAAGCATCATGACCGACACTTTCCAATCTTATACATCTTTCACTTGAGTATTATTGCAAGTGAACCAACAAAGGCTTCTAATTGTACCACAAGACATTTTTAACAGAAAGGTGCATTAAACTGAGAAAGCAAGAGCAGTTAAAGTGGCAGGAATCAAATCCTGATCCAGTACAGAATGAAATCAAAACTTCTAATCTGAAACAGAAAGAAGCAAGGCAGAACATAAAAGATCATGACGACTTTTTATGGTTCATAAATTACCTCTGAAAACCGCACTTGCAAAATAAAATAATTACACAAATTTTAATCACCTGATTTGCACCAGCTGTGACCATAACAGAAGACTTGTGTAAGTTATTCTCCTGGCGCAACTGCAATGTGAATACAAGTGAACAGGGATATCTATTTACACACACACACACACACACAGAGAGAGAGAGAGAGATGTTTATATATATCCATATCTGACCAGTCATAAAAGAAATAAAAGAAGGAAAATACAATATCGCACAAATTTTAGCACGACATATGTGATCTTCATATGGAGCTGTAAAACGTTCCTAAAGAAACATAGAACGCCAGTAAGATGGAAATAAGCGATAACAGGTAAATTACACAGTACACTACTAATGGCATCCTTTTTCTAGCAATAGTGGCATGTAGAAGTTGATCTAGACAGTGGCTCAAGAAGGCTCCCCCTGCAAATACCTTCTATTCACTCATCAAAGAAGGATCTCTAAGAGACAGATATAAGCAATAAGGTGAATAATATGCTATGGCTCCTTTAGTTTAAAGTTTATGCCAAATTAATAGCAGTCACCCTGTTAATAGCACACCGTCAATAATCTCTTCCTGGTTGCTCTGGAAGTCATCAAAACTAAGCTCATCGAGTTTTTGCTTTCCATTTTTTTGAAGAAAACTGAATGCCTAATAAATAATGAACCTCTTAATCTTACATAAAGATACAATAATTCATTTGCATGTACCATTAGAAGGATAACCTAGATAGTAAGATAAAAACCTATCACTGAAAAAGGAATCATTCGACTAGTATTTAAATTGATGATGGTGGACCAAAGAAATTGGAGGTGAATAACCAAAAAAGCAGGAAGCAAACAATCAACTGCCTCAACAGCAAATGATTTATTCTCCTCGCCACTAAAATAAAAAGAAAATCAACCGCCTAGCTCTTTCTCTTGATTATTGTTTGATTGTCCAAGTGCTTTTGCCCATTAGCCAGCAGGAAGCAAGATTTAGATGAACACAGCAAACTCCACACTTTACATCAAAACTACCCTATGTTCCTCAAAAACCTGAATCTTTCTCCCCCTTTACATAAACATCACTACAAAATGATCTTTCACGAGCATACATGAAGTAGGAATTCTGAAGCAGCTTCTAATTCCCCACTCAAAGACTTGGTTGAAAGCACACAATTTATCCAAACCAAACTTTAATATTGAATGAGCTTTCTAACTTGAGCTCTGTGTGTGTGTGTGTGTGTGTGTGTGTGTGTAGACCAAGATCCGGTTAACGGGATATCAGGTAAAGTCAGGTGAAATCGGAAGATGATGGTCCAATATCGATTATCCAAGCCATTGAATTTGATCAACTACATATAACTGTTTGCAAACCAAGAATCATGTGATTTGAAGACCCTTAGCTTATAGATCAAGTGGTCAAAATAGGTATCGTACCATGTTATTTAAACTGTCCATGTTTGACCACTTGATGCATAAGGCTATGGGTCTCCCAAATACATGATTTTTGGTCTAAGCAATTTAAAGTTAGTACATCACATTCAACAACTCAGGTTATCGATGTTGGACCCACATCTTCCGATTTCATCTAACTGAATTTGACTTGAAATATGGTTGACTAGATCCTAATTCACCTCCACACACATCCAAGCATACATGCACCCCTCCTATCATTTGATGCACATGTTGGTGTTGTAATTTTTGATACATGTCTATTATGTGTATATGCTTTATAGACGCTAGAACACTTACATTTAGAAATAGACTGAATATATGTGCAGAATTTCTATATGCAGATATCCATCCATAGTGTCATTCTATGTGGATTTTGGAATTTGATGTGTCATACCCATACTCATGCACCATGTGACACGAGTCCAACATTGACCATATATCCATTCTTTACCATGATTCAGTATAGACATCCCCATACCAAATCTCCATATTGTATGCTAGAGTTTCTTACTGATTTCAAAATGTTAAAGGAACCCTCCCTACTCACCCAGGTTGCATTGCTATGACATTATCAATGATATAACATTAACCATCCACCAACCTATGAGCTCCTTCCAGAGTGGCCAACCTCCACTTCGCTTCCAACATGTCATCCAAAGAGCTCTTCCAAGTTTCCCCACACAACTACCTAATGAGAGCTCTTCTCAAGTTCCATTTGTCTAGAAAATAGAGTTGTCCTTTTTTGAGAATAATATGCTTATTCTTTTTTTATCTTTGTCGATATTCCAAGGGTTACCATAATGTAGTACACAAGCACCTAACTGAAAAGATTTCATATCAAGAACATCTGAAGAACAAATATTCAAATTGAATGAATCGAATTGCAAGAGCAAAATCAAGTACAAGGTATGTATCCACCTTCATTTTAGAAAACCCCTATGCTGGATGTGCAGTAGTTTCTTACTTCAAAGAACTTGCACATGCACATAATGAAGTGGGAAGTGGAAGAATAAGCACATTTTTTCAACCAGACTAACTTATCCTGTTAAAATCTGAGCTTTTACTTATGAATGCATAGGCAAGCACATAACACTGAGGATTTTAGCAGACAGATTTTTGTGTAAAAGAGTACAAGGTAAAAATTTGTTCATGACCATGTACTCTAATCTCGAACTAGAAGATTAATCTCAAAAGTAACAACAGCATCATCTGTCACAACAAGGATATCTATGATGCAAGAAAGAAGAGTGCCCTATCCAAAATTTGAAATTATGCTTCGTTGTAAATAGAATGATTTAAAGGAAATTTGCAAAAGAAAGCAATTAAACTTACCTACAAATCTACACAACAGAAAACAAGCTACAGCCTACGAGAAACCATTTCGTGCAAATAACAGTATGATATTTGCAAAAATCAAGAATTTCTGTAATGTCTTTAAAAAATAAAATCCATCATGACATAACATAATAATAGGCATAAAAAATGTATCTTGTTGAGCTAACAAAAAATCAAATTCTTGAGTTTGTAGGGAAAACGATGTACCTTCTCAGTCAATGCATGCCTTAGTTCAGGAAGTCCTTCATCAGCACCATAATGACTAATAGAAGGTTCCCATACGATTTCTTTTACCTTGTCTAGAGACTGTGCAGGTGGTTGCCAATAAACTACTCCCTGCACCCAATCGAGTTAAAGTATGAAATGATGTTTAGAATCGATACAGATCGAAGAGAAGTTATCCTAGAAAAAGATTTCGGGACATATCTGCTTCCTAATCTTATTTCAGTAAACGCAATCTTTCAGTGAGAAAAGAGAGGGAAAAAAAAAAACAAGGCTTCTCCATCCCACATGGAGTCACATAAAAATTGACCAAAAGTTGTAATCTAAAACGGCTCCACAACCACATGGACACAGCATAAAATGTTACTTATGAATTGCTACTTTATTCTATTTTATACAGATATCTCCATAAACTATGCCTCGTACAACATATATGGGGAAATAATTGGACGAGAATTGAACAATCCCATAAGCATCTAGGTTGCTTTCAATCTGCTAAACTACCACACAAGTCTAACTACGGTCAAGTTTTCAGGCACTTATTTTCTCTTTAACTGCTACAATAATGATCCAAATCCAATGCTCACCCTGCACTCATGATACACCAAAATCATCAGAAATTAAGAGAACTAAAGTTTGGAACTACAGCTACAAGCCGGGACGCTTCCATTTCCACATCAGCACAAATAGGCAGATAACAGATCTACATAGTAAAGGAAACACAGATGATTATTAAGAGACATAACGAAAGAAAGAAGCATCAAGGGATCAAACCTGTGCTAGAGATATGGGATCTTTAGCTTTCCGGATCAATTCTTGAATCTGAATACAGGGGGAAAAAAGAAAATTTCACCAATAAAATCATTAAAGTGCAAGTAACCTGCAATCTTGATGCTTTCCCATCCAAGAAGAAGAAAAATGAAAACATAGGGAAAAATCATCCAAACGCACATGAACCATGACAGGGGTATCAGTCTCCAGCGCCCTCCTTGAGAGCTTGGCGTGACTCCCCATCTCGTCGCCTCCTCTCCTGCAACACCGGCTGGTACTACTGCGAGATGGGCAAAAAGCGAGATATTAAAAAAAAAAAAAAAAAAACGGAATGGAGGAGAAGAAGAAAGAACCCTAATTTCCAGGAAAGCATAACGGCCGCCTACCTCGAAAAGGGGGGCAAACAAAGGAAGGTCGCCACTTGACCTCCCAAAAACCCCAGCCTATCGCACTAAAGACCAGCCGCCTCAACAACCCCCACTTACCTTATCCTTCTCCCTTCCCCTCCTATAAATTAGTGGTGTCTTTTGGTGACGTTACAACCCAAGAAAGGGCTTCTTGAAGAAAAAGAATCCGATCCCAATTCTTGACCTCTTCCTCTCGCTCCTCCTTTCCCGCGGAATACTAATCCGAACTCTGTTCTCGCTCTCTCTTCTCGGTATAAAAAATTTCGAAAAATCCAAGAACCGATTAAAAACAAAAGATCCAGCCGTCGGTGAGTTGAAAAAGAGAAGGAAGGAGCGTGCTTCCAACTCTTACCTTACCAGATTCCTCTTCTCGCTTTCGCTGTCTATTTAATTAAAAACAAGGAATCATGGTGGATCCGGCAACAGAGCGAGCAAATCTCTGCATCAAGAAGAAGAATTCAAGAAAGCGATGTTGTTTCCAGTCGGCGGACGAAGGCGATCCGATCTGCGGCTCCTTAATTCTTTGATGCTCCTTTTTCAGGTTTTTTTTTCTATTTTTTTATTTAAGTCGGATGAATTAAAATAAAACGAGTATGGATAGGACCGTGAGAATCAAAAAAATAAAATATTTAAAAATAGAGAGGGAGGGTGCAGCCAACAGTCCAAAAAATAGTCCCAATATGTTTGACTTTTTTATGCACACGTCAAATCTCAATATAAAATAGGGCACACATCGTCCGTCGGCAATCTTATGGGAATGGATAAAATTTGGTATCGGCAAAAGTAGATTCGAAAGTCATCCAGCAACCATCAAAAAATTATTTTAAGTAAATATAAAGAATCTATGTAGCATAAGTTAACCCAATCTACCCAGCTCATAATTCTATCATCGAAACGATAGTATTAAAAATCTTGACATCACCCGCCGTTAAAATAATTTTATTAGTATTTTTTATTACAAAACTTGTTTCACTAAAAATACTTTTTTTTAAATACTGCCATTAAAATTGATCTTAATCAAATAGAAAATGATGGCTCTCAAAAAATATTCATATATTTTGGAATACAGAAACTGCATGCAAAGAATTATAAATTTTTTTCTCTTATCTAAAATTTTTCTGAATCCAGCAACCGAGCAAACTCCTTAGGTAAGACATATATCATAAAAGTTTTCTGTAGTTGCATATTAATCCACATATCATCTATATTTATGTACATATCCCTGAAATCTGTTGACTAATTATGTTTTGATCCATAGTATGGAAATAAAATAACCTCCAATATTCTCTCAAATGGTGTTAATTTTTATTTTTTGACTAATTTAGCCCCAGCCTCCTCACTCCACAGGTAAGCATTTCTAGCATGATTTAATTATGGACATGTTTTTTTTCTTGGCTCCAAGGCTCCTAAATGCATTCATGCTTTCTATGTTCTCTTTTTCTAGATTCATTGGTAATAAGGACAAGCAGCTAGCGGCATGTCCTCGGGTTCAAAATATATAACTCCACCAGGGGTGGGACACATGTTATTATGGCTTGAGATTTGGCTTAAGAAAATCCACTAAGCCACGCAGCAAGGGAAAACAGTTTTATGAGTGTTGTAGTTACTAGGTTGGATTGTTGTGGTTATTTGATGATCATATATGTCCATCTCTTTGTGATCTAGTAATTGACTTTAATTCAATTTGAGTTGTAGGTCACGGAAGAGCTTAGTTGTGGTTTTTTTTTCCTTTAGGCCAGGATATCCATCACATCATAGTTGATCTAAAACATCAGATTGAGGGAGGCTTTATAAAGTTCAAAGATTTGGTTACGAAGGATATGCGAAAAACAGCGAGCATGAATGCAAAGAAGGATATGAAATTCTCTTCCAGAAGCTCGAAAAAATACAGAAGATAATAGCTGACCCCATAACGTGGATTTATATATTAGCAAATTTGATACTCTATGTACTTTTTCGTCCAAAATAATATGAACCTATGCTTGACTCAAAGGAACTTGGTGTTTGTACTAACTTTTTATTTGAACAACTCAAGCTTAGTGGTGACAGTTGTGCCTTTTGTAAGCTTGTAAACTATGAAATTTCAGGTTAGATCTTAGGTGTTATTAATCTTGTTTTATAATATGCTACTTGGGAAGTTGGAAACTTTAAATAGTTGGGTAAACTGGGGAAGCAGAATTAGATTCCTATGTACGGACTATACTTTGCCACTGGCTTATAATTCTGGAAAAAGCTATGGGGGCGTTTGGTAACCCCAACAGGATCACCATGGTGATCTAAGATCCCCGGTGATCCGAATGCTGGGATGATTTGATCTCCGGTGATCTAAGATCAATATGTTTGATAGACCATGGTCCAGTGATTAAAAATCTCCGGATATCCATGAGTAACTTGTTTAGAATGGTCAAAATCCAAAATCACTGACCACATAATACCACAAATACCTTTGATATATCTTAAATGATTTTTTTATATATTTTTAATTCTCATAAATTAAAAATGTAAGTCAATATACTAATTCCTATAATAGCTCCATAATTATGTCACATATTCTACTTTTAGTAGCCCTTATCATATATTTATTAATAATATAAAATATATTATAATATAAATATTAATATATTTATTAATATGTTAATTATTAATATATTCTATAAAAATATATTTATTACTCCTTTAAATTATTAATCTTACAAAAATATGTTATTTTTCATTATAGAATTAATATTTTTTATTTATACTTATAATAGATTTTTTTAATACTAATAATTATTTTGATTAGAAAAATAAAGTGAATAGGAGTAATATAGTAACATATTAAATATTTTTGTTATATAATTATAAAATATAATAATATATTTCTACTAGAATTTAAAATTATCCTTCAATAATAATAGGATAATAATATGATTAGTAATATATTATAATATAATATATATCATTAATATAATATATAATATCAACATAATATATATATATATATATATATATATATATATATATAACATTGACATAATATATTGATAGTATATTGATATATCAATTTTTCTACTAACTTGAGGGATATTTTTGTCTTTAACTTTCAACCCAGGATCACTGCCATGGGGTGGTCTTGGATTCCTGACCTCAAGGACGGGTACCCCATCACCGAATTGAGAGGTGATTTGAGAAGTGGAGGTGATTTAAGATCACCGCCACGTAGGATCACCATGGTGCAACCAAACACGGTGATCTCATCACATCCACCCATATCACCCTTGATCCTAGAACGATCACCCCATACCAAACGCCCCCTATAGGTCATCCGCTACTGATTGCTCCTAGGTTAATACTGCTAAACCCATAAAGTCAGTTGTGCTTGATCGAGCGGCAGCAGGGCCTGACTAATACCACCAATCTCATCATGTTTGGCATCAACCAACCTCCAATTGCGACATCTCATTTGAAGAGATAAATGATCATTAGCAAGTGAATGGTAACAGTATATTTGTGATGTACATTCAAACAATTCACATACACTCGTGCATCCTCCATCGTACAACAATGTCCACCCCTGCTGGAATGATCATGCATGTAAGCTAAGGAAGTCAATGTAATCGAGCACCTACATTTTCGCATTTAAGATGCAATATAACTACAAATATATTGCACCACATACACAATGATAATAAAATAAAGAGCAAAACCGTATAGGAACTCCCTGGAAAAAATCAATTCCATCAAATCATCAGAAAGAGAATTAGTTTCATCAAATCATCAGTCAGAAAGATAATTACAAATATGATGCTTCTGACATAATCCTGGTGCAGAAAACAGACACCTTGACAAAACCCTAGAAATAGCTATTTTCATCAAATGAGAAGCTAAAGAGAATCAGCTAGGCTTCAGCAAAAATAAAACAAGTTCTGCGTATGGCCGTTACAACAATAAGAGGGAACTGGCTCTCTGGTTAACAGGTAGTTGGTCTTTGGAACATGGGACCACCTCAGATAAATGAAATAAAGTTTAGAATTATAGAGAATCGATCAGACGAGATTACCTAATTTTTCATTTGAGCGCAGATGACTGAGTCCGCATTTTGTTATTATGACTTATTAGCCTGCTTTATGCTGATATATTCACTCAGATTGCTCTGTGCTCGACTGATATATAACAAGTCCAATTCACTCACCGGTAGAAGTCCATGAGAGATCAACCAAGCCTATAGTTCAGAGTTAAAATGGAAACCATCAAATAGAGAAGGAAGAGGAATTTACGTAACAGAAAAATAGACAATATCTGGGGGGCAAAGCAGAAATATAGACAGACAATTGACAAACATCATCACCAGCTGGCCGGTAGGATGACAACAGAACGTGAACCCTGCAAAAACATTGGGTGAAATTTCTCCTTGGTTAAGTTATAAATAAGCTAAGCTAATTCAAAAAGTCAGAATTGTTTTCCTTTATCATCAAGTTACAAAATAATCGGTCTGACAACTTGAGAAGATAAATAATTCAAGTTTACCTGCACATTTAGAGAACTTACCTATTGGCATTTCCTACAAACAACTAATGGAGATAGCTGCTGCTTAATTTACAATTGTCCTGATCCTCCAAATCAAGAGAAGGCAGTCATTATGAAAAAAAAGGGGTGTTCATTTTACATTGAGCTTGCGCGACATCTAATTATAACAAGGATGAAAAATAAAGCAAATGATACATCTATAAGCCTTAGATAAGCAAAAACCTCTTGCAATATCAGGAGAAAAAAACAACACATGCCATGCTTCACAGATGCTTTCCAAAGGTCAAAAGAAGATACCATATAACTTAAACAGATATAACATGAATCTACAACTGTGCTTCACACGTTGCCTTGTTGTGACCAGCCTCCTTGCACCTACTGCAGTGGAGTGGCCTAATACTTGTCTTACGAGGATTAATTCGCTTTCTCTTTCGTCGTCCTGGTGGGCGCTGAGTATGAGGGGGATATGAATTTGCACCAGCTACAGAACTGATGCTCTCAATATCTGGGACTGGGTTGATTGATGCTGAATAGGTCAAACGATAACTTTCACATCTGAAATATCTAGAGCAATAGTCATATGCAGATCTACCAACACGATTAAAGACCGCAATAGCATGCAAGCAAGGCAATCCCATAAGCTGCCACCTCTGGCATGTGCATTCCCAGCTAGCAATATTAACAACGTTTATTGAACTACCATGAACCTCAAATACAGAATCAGAAGAACATACGACAAGAAGCATTCGGGCCTTGGGGATCTCTTTCTGTAATTTTTGCTCGATTGATGGTGTCAGTGTTCCAGCCCATGTGCTAGAAGTTTGCCTACGAGAATCCAAAACATCCTTTATCTTAGCATGCAATGCGCCAATCAACTGCACTATTGTGGACTCATCTTTCACTGCAATCCATCTGCTTAATGATTCTACAATGTTTGCTGAGAGATGATCATAACGTGAACCTCTAAATAAGGAATTCGACCAATGTTCAGGCTTAGTAGACATTACCCATTCAGCAACATCTGTTGAAATATTTTTGATTCTATCAATGCATGTATTAAAGTCATCAACTACATAAGTCTGGGCAGCACTTTTGAAATTGTTGACAATTGCACGCTTATCTTGTTCTGAATAAGAACTCTTCTTCAATTCTGCTTTCAATTCCTCGATTAGATGAAACAGAGAGTAGGCATGGAAACTATCCTCAAAAACTCTAGGCACAGACTCATCTAGGCCCTTCTGTCTGCAAGACACAATCGTTATATTACGAGATGTTGATACTGCATGTTTTAACTGTACTAAGAACCAATGCCAACTATTGTGAGTTTCAGCTTCCACTGCAGCAAAGGCAACTGGGAAGATACCATCATCTCCATCCATCGCAGCTGCACCTAATAACTTCCACTGATTATTTGCTTTTAGAGGAATTCTATCAAGAAAAAGAAGAGGTCGACACCCATGCTCAAAACCATGAAGAGAGGCATGTAAAGAGACAAATACACGACGCACCTTCGAATCAACAGATGCAGCTAATGTGGTTATACTACCAGGATTAGCCTCCATTATTTTTTTACATAAACGAGGCAACTGATTGCATACCTCTTCATGCAAGAAATGAAGCTCTTTCTGGGCAGCCTCTTTTGCATGCCAAGCTTGAGTATAGTTCAAATTAATTCCATAATCTCGATAAATATCTCTTGCAATATCTCTGGGCTTTGACTGTGGATTATCCAGTAATTTTTCCTTTACAATCCTTGCTAACCAATGCCTTGTTGCTCGTTGGTGACCATCATCACCACTTCCAGCTCCACATGTGTGTACATTGTTGAATTTCTTGATTATAAACTTCTGCTTACGAGCTGACCCTGAAGCATGTATCCGCCATGGACAAGTCTCTACAGTGCATTTAACAGTTACGCGAACATTGTCATTCTTTATATATTTGTATGCAAAACCTTTGACAAAAGCATATTTACACAGTTCATCACGAAAGGCTTTCACGTTATCAAATTCTTGCCCGACTTCAGTAATAACACAATCCCAAGGAGCAGACTGTGGTCCAGCATTCTCAGCAGCATCTACAGCTATGATGATAGGGGTGCTTGAGTCAGCTAGGGATCTGTGAGTTGCCCTACAGAAACATGCATTCCAAGTGATTTTGTTCGTGGGATCAAGCAGCTAACCTGAGGAGATCTTATGGCATACCTGTCTTCAATATTGTCATCAGTGACAAATCTCTGCTGTTCAACAATGTCCACATTCGGGGAAGAGGCAGAAAGTGTAACTGAATCAGCTGCAACAATCCTAGTTGCAATGTAAGAATTAAAAAGTAATGCAAGGGAAGAAAAGCATTTAGACAACTCAAAACAAGTACTCACTATTTTCCAATTTTAAGTCTGATCCTGAAAACTTCTTAAACTGGTTTAATTGCAAAAGACCAAAATTACAAGACAGAACCTAGAAAAATTCAGCAGTGGCCATGTATACGTAGCCAACATAATTATGATAGGAAACACAAAATAACATATTAAGAAACCATACTACAAAGGAAAGGTAAAGATACAAGTATATTTGTGATACAGTTCTTCGTAGATCCTAGTCCCCTAATAACTCGAGTAAAGCATATGTTTCATGTTGATACAGAAGATATGAATCAGATATACAAAGCAGAGTGATTTTGTAAAATATACCTCCCATTACTTATTCCTGCAGTGTTTACTTTCAACTGTCTAATATTTTCAGCAGTGGAACCAGTCAACTTTATGGGTATTTGCACCTACTACAGAAATCCTACCCCTAGGCGCCCTAAAAGAGTACAAGTTTATTAATTAAAGTTATTAAACACAATGTAGATAGCAAGAACTTAGAAAGTAATAACTGGAGTATATATACCTTTTGCTACTTCCATTGACAGCTGTAAGCCTCTCTGATCTGACACTGCAGACAGCACCAACTTTGTCAACTATAGAAGTACCTGAGTCAGCTCCAATATTCCTGTGTGCCCTAGAAAAGAATACAGTCCTTGCAAATTCACAACAAAAAGAAAATAGAGGTGCAACTCATGCAAATTAAAGAATGATTGTATTTAGAAACTCATATATCTTTTAAAGGGTGATGAAAACAGAGTATTGTTTCTAGGTTACCTGCTGTCAACCTTACTTGAGATGTATAGGTCTGTTGTTATAGAACCCATATTAAAATCAACCATGCGCCTTAGATCTTTGTCACTAGATATTGTGATAAGAGTTCGTTGGTTGCCTGGAAGAAAGTACTTGATAGACAAGGGACTACTGTCAATATTAAACATACTCGTTAATTCTGATTTGAGATCATCAAACTTCATGTCACGGCTGATATCTATTGCATGAGCTTCTCCACCACTGTAAGAGATAGTTCCATCATCATTTGAGACAAAATCTCCACCAAATTGGCAAACAGCTATAACGGTCCCCTCTACCATGGTTCTGGTCAACTGCATGTGGTTATATATTCAGGTGAAAAATAATAGAAAAATCAATAAACAAATAAAGCACAAAGAAGATATGCCCAGATATAGTATCTTATTATTCAGTTTATGCATTCATAAACTGAAGAGTATGGTATCTATTACCTGCCCACTGCAAATTTATGGTATCCTAGCAACAAGATCATTGGTGCTTTAAGGCACCTTTGAATTTCTTGCTGTGAGAAGTAATGGGCAAAATAACAATTAGCTAAATAGGAGTCCTTTTGCTAGGATAAGCTAGAAGTGATAAATTGAACTCTTATAAACAGTAGAAGAAATGTTGGCTGAAGGCATGATAGGACAAGCTAGAATGTCTGTAGCTTTTCATGAATGCTGGCCCATTCTAGGACAAGCTATTCTAATTTATAATTACTCCAGTACTGTTCACCAACATTTCGAAACATAAGGAGCAGTGATGAACTGTGAAGCTCTAACTACGAAAAAAAGCAAGATATAGACATCACTGAATCATGGTTTATGGATTTATGCATCCTAAAGTTCTTATATGCCATGCCTTCCAAGTTTTTAAAATTTGGTTTTGGTCCCTTTGGTAGAGTATTTTGGTAGTTACAGCAATTTCACTCAGGTTCGGAGTTTCGGCCAAAAAAGCTACAAAAAATCTAAAAAAATAAAAAAAAGGAAAAACAAAATCAAGGTAAATTATTTTCCATCATTTGATTGTATTTTAAATTATCTACGTTCATAACTTATACAGTTCGAGTAGTTTCAAATGAAGTTAAACCATAGGCAAAACATTTTCTATCAGTTTAATTGTGTTTGAAGTTATCTATGATCATTGTTTATATAGTTTGGTAGCTTCAATCTGAAATTAAACTATGTTGAATCGACACTAAATATATTACATGAATGGACCAATATCTTAACTAAATTATAAGATGATATAAAATAATCAAGCACAAACAAACAAGATAAGTACATAGGAGCATAAAATAAATTATGTTTACCTATTTAATACCACATACTATTGCAAGGTGACTGATGCACATAGCAGTGGCCATCATCATTATCATAATGTGGGTGCGAGTATTGATAGTGAGAACAATACACCTGAGATGGCTCCTCACCAGTCCAAGAAGTTATGAAATGTTTTATTTATTATTATAAAAAGAATGCCTTTGAAATAATGTTGTATTTAGTTGTTTAAAGTAATCTTTTTACTGTTCTAAGATAAAGGCCATTAGAAGCCTTGGCCATCAAGAATTATATTTACTACATATCCCTTTTTAACTCAAGAAAAAAGGAAATCCATTAAATATTGGTACTATATAGATGATGTACCTAATAAACAAAGAAATGATAAATATATGACAGAGAACATAAAAAAGCTTTAAAAAAATATTATGGCTAGTTTTAGTCAGTTTAGGCTGAAACTGACCTACTAGACCGGAACTACTCAGTTTCAGCTGAAACTTCACTTGTGGTACATGAGATTTTAATTTTTATTACTGTCGTAAGCTGTAACACTAAGCAGACACCAATATGTTGTACGGCTTTGATTTAACTTGCTTTTTGTAAATGATGGAAATTGCAATGGGTGTTCTTGGTTGCATATAATCCAATTGCCTGAAATTCCAGTTGTTGATTTTTTTTGGTTGTAAATATAAAAGTTACAAGTAGCTTGAGCTTGAACACAATTTGTGCTCTATGAAGACCATGGGTTGAATTACACCAACTTATCACAACTGGCTCATTTATTAGAGCTATATTTGAGTCCAAGTAAAGCTGTTCCCAGTGGAGGTAATGTAATTCCAAGCACAAAAGTCTCGATCCATAGTAACTTCGTCTAGACAACCCTTTCAGCTCTTTAGAAGCGTCTAAAAGATGATTTTCGTATGATAAGCCAAGAAAAGTGCTCATTTCAATTTATGAACCTTAATTGTTTTCCAGAGAAAATTTAATAAATCTCAAGTGATTGAAAGTTCTACTTTAAACATCATCTATAAATCTAGTCAGGAAAACGCACTTCTGCTCCACCAGTATTGCTTCAAGACTTTGCAATCAGCCTCAACTTCATGGTCTAATAACAAAGCTAGTGCTGACTTTTCTCATAATTGGATCCCTGGGGTGGTTACTTCACTATATCACAATCATGAAGCATCCCATCCACCATCAAATAATATGGCCAAGGATCCAATATATCACAACCGAATAGGATTAGTTCTACTTTTTCATGGGCATTATTACTTAAACTAAGAACTGGATCTTGCATGGTGCTTCTATTCTTGTTCTTCATGGCTGTATCCTTCATGATTCTTGTTTCTACCATGTTAAAATCTTCCAACAATCAAACTGCAATCCATTAAGTCTATAAAGCAATCACATTGTCTTCCATCAAATGGGAGGCGACAAATTTATCCACATCTGAACCTTCAATTCTCTATTCCTTATTTAGTGCCCGGTATAATCTATTCCATCTTCATCGCCACTTAATATAGAGAAAAACCTAAGCATATCCTCGTTGTCATCAATATAGTCAAGCAAGTTGTGGTTTTCCTGCATAATCTTACTTAGAGGTTTAAAAAACCTCCATGGTGTTGAATCAATCTACCCTAATACCGTATAATGTAATTCTAAATCAGAAAATCAAATTTAAAAAGATATAATTATGATTTTGGGTCAAAGTTAAATAGAGAATGGATACGTTGTTCATTCGATCTGCACATTCACACACTCTGTGGAAGAAGAAAGGAGGTAAAATCAGAAAATATACTGAATCCAAACAATCTTGAAGAAAATAGATATGACCGAAAAGTAAACTGATATATTTTTATGAGAAAACATTTATGCCCCTAATCCCATTACAATACTATTCAACAATGACAATTTGGCATGTGCAAACACATGAGGCACTTCTAGAACATTCCAAAGATGTCCCCAGAACAATATACCTTACCCTTATTGAGAAGTATCAATGGATACCCTAGCAGCATCCTCTAATGTGAAGCCCTTGTTAATTAACTAATGACCTTTTTTCCATTTTCACTAGGAATCTAACTATGCAAAGTCAATTTTTTTTATTATTAAAAAAATCTTAAAATTTTCCCCATAAAGTCTCTCCCTGTTTCTCCATCTCAATCACATCTTTTACTGACACTACAGCATTCCTTTTCTTCTCACCATATGAGTAGTTTAGATTTGTCTTGACGACAGAGAAATCACATATTGGGTATAAGCGACACATATTAGGAACATGGGGTGTTGCAGAAAATTTGTTTAAGTCAAATCTCCTCTTTGAAGTTCCAATCAGATATTGATATGTTATTGAGTAAAGCCAACATTACTCTTAACAGTTGCCCCAAGGATATCCATCAACAGTACCCATAAAAATAAGAATTGCTAATGTTGTTATATCTAAAAATTAGAAATAATTTGATAGTAATTAAAACCTAACAACTCATTTTTCTACTTTGCAAGCCGCCATAAAATACAGCCAAATCAACCAGTCTTTAGCAGAGTAAGTAGAGGAAGATGGGAAGACCTATTTGTTTTTCACTACAAGATCTTAAACTTTGGCCGTAAAAATACAGATATAAAGCCCTGATATAAACTTACAGCAGAGAAGATTTAATAAAAGAAAACAGCGACATATTAAAGGGGGCTACTTGACCGGAATTAATACTTCCATCAAAAAGAATTGCAAAGAAAGTAAGAAATTATTTCCAGATTAGATACAAAATGACGGGACACATCATCAGACGAGAATCAGACAGTAATCATCGATGATGCATGCAAGAAAGAAAAAGAACCCTTGACTCTTGAATCTCTGATCAGGCATCATTAGGGCATCACCAATCGAATTTCGTAATCGAATCGAAACAGAAGAAATTTAGGTTTTCACGCACAAAAAAAAAAATCTTCTTTTCTTTTTCTTGAGAGAACGTTTACCGCCGAGAGCGTTGCTTCTTCTCCGTTGTTCCACCGCTCTCTCCCCACCCTCGCAGGTTCTCCCTTTCTTTCTCTCTCTCTCTCTCACGAGATCGAAGAACGGGTTCGCGTTTGGACTGGACGACGCTGGTATGGATGTAAATAAATAAAGGCCATGTAGGCGGCGCCGACCTTCTGAAACCGTCGAACCCGTTACCGTCTTTCTTTTTTTTTTCTTTTCAGTTAATTAATTAATATATATATTACAATTATTATTACATAAACTTACTTTACTACACCGACAGCTCATCCGAGTCTCGCGTGAGCACTACCTACTGAGTCACCCATTACCGTTTCGAGGTGCCGACCGCAACGGGTTCGCCGATAACGAAAGAGCCTAGACCCTAGAATACACGATAGAAGGGTGATAAGGCTCGGACCCGATCACCTTTATTTATCGTTACTATATTAAGTAATAAAAGTTATGTATTAGAAAGATATCTTTTAGATATAGTAATTGTAATAGTTATGCCGTTGCAACTTAAATTTCAAACACTCGGTGCATCTGACATTTGATAGATAGGTCCATGTCGTTTGAAATTTGTTACTCCTTTTCAACATCTTTTTATGGACATGTATCAGAAGTATTGTGTGCTCGAAGGACTTCAAATTCCAAAGTTCACCCTTTTGCGATTTGCTAGAATATGTTACTCCTTGCCAAAGTAAGAGAGTTTTCGATTTTGATTCAACTCGCACGAAAAAGTTTTCAGAGTAGAGATGCGATTGTTAACATATGTGCTACTCTTCCATTAATTCTTTTATTAACACTCGGTGCAAAACCAAGATGGTAAATTACTAAATAGGAAAACCACATTCTCGAAGTGTACATCCTTTTCTTGTAAGAACTTCCTAACTCTACATAAATATTCTTGTCTATAGCAATATTTTGCAAGTTTGAATTATATACAACTTTACATGTGTAAAGTCATGATAGGCCAATTGAGTGGATGGATGTCATTAAAGAGGGTGATGGATTCATCAAACTCTCTTAGAATATTTTTGAACTAATATCATGGCAAATTTGCTAGTATCGTTCCTTGTTAGCTAATCAAAATGCAATAAAAACCCTACTTCATCTTACGCTCTACCACTTTTCTCTACCTTCTGAGCAGCGGCCAATCACCGATAGATACTGAATTCGGCCATAAAAGATTCCATGTATTCCCTTTGTTTTGCTATCAAACTCCAACTTCGATGCTGCCTTTGGGAAGCAGGCTTTGAGCCCGAACTCCTCCTTCTTTTTTTTTTTTTTGTTGGTTGCTTTTTGCTAAGACGGGTGGATTATACCTGACGAGAGTACGAATGCATCCAATAAAATCAAAAAATAAAATCCTCGGAGTGTTAGGAACAATTCCCCATCGCCAGCCCACAAGGTACTACCGGAATGACTGTCTATATAAGCAGCCATCTAATCTGCACCTCCATTAGTTTCATAGAAAATATGCTTAGCCTGAAAGGCCTCTCCATCCTTCAACATTGCCAAGATATCTTGGAGTAAAAGGTACTAAACTCTCTCTTTGAGAACTTATCCCACTACGTGTGCATGTAACAAAGAGATGGAGAGAAAGAGAGATGGAAGGCAATGGAGAGAATTTGATTGCTAATGGGACGCAGGAGAGATCTATGGAGGAGGGAACCGCTGTGTTTCCGAGAGAAGAGGAGCGTTCTATTTCAAGCCATGGCTATGAAAATTTTGACAAGGCTGTGGCTTGAGTCTCTCGGTTTCCTTCTTTCAAAAGGCAAGACTTCCTCCTATATTTTGTAAGCCCATTCCTTCTTTTTTCTTTCTCATTCTCGCGTCCAAATTTTTTTAGAGTTGGATAAAATGTATACTCTAATGTTGTTGTTTTTTTTTTGTTTTTTTTTTATGTTAGCTTGAGTTTGCTTGAGATTCCTATTTCCAATGAATTGAATTCTGTGTTTGGAATTTCCACTTGATGGTATAGTGACAAAATTCTTTTCTTTGAGAAAGAATCAAATATAGTTGTAGTTTTTCAATAGATATATGTATTGTTGTGATTTCTTTCTCTATTTTCATAAAAATATGTCGTTCTTGGCTGGCCTATGGCAATTTGACCATTCTTATTTTCAATATTTGACCTATTGAATTTGAAATCCCTCCCCCCCAGAAAAGCTCCGGTCTTTTTCGGGTACAAGCTTGATGATGGTATACAAATAGGGTGGTCTAAGTGAAATGGAATCGTAAGCAAAATAGGGAGATCTATTAGAAGAATAATGTGTCCTTTTTATGTTAACCATTGCTAATTTCTTGCAATTCTTGGTGGAGATTATTTCTATTTTCAATGCAAAATTAGGGGCTGATATTTAATATTATTGCAGAAATTATAGATCATGAGAAGTGGTTGCACTTGCATCTGCTCTCCTCCCTTAGGAAAGCGGGCTTCAAGTTTGATCATTTTAAATAAACTTATCAGCATTTTGTGCATCATTTAATGTTTGGTATAACTATAAATTTTGCTTCTCTCTACATCCTGCTTTTTTTTTAAATTCAATTAAATCCTGGTGGATAGCATGGGTTGCTTCATAGTGCCATATGAAGCTCAACTATATGGTATATTGCTGATTTGAGATTTCATAATTCTTAATTTGAGAATGATTCTTAAGCGAAAAAGATAAACCGAATCACTAGTTGCTTGATTTGCATAACTTCTTAAATTAAAAGGCCATTATTACATCTCAAAGTTTAAGATAGAGTTAAAATATGAACTATTCTGCACCACCACCCCAACAAAAGAAAAACTAAATATGTATGCTTTCCTTTTCCTTCCAATGTAATCAAATAAAAAATATCCATGAACAGAGAAAGAAAAAGAATCTCATTTGAGTAGTGCTAAGGGGCACAACCATGGTGCCAAAATCTTTCGAATAGAATTTCGTATCATGTTTCATGGTGGGATTGGTGTCATACAGAGTAGGTGCAAGACATCGCAAGGTTATGCGATTTCCATTATGCCATGCCGGTGCCGATTCAAAGAAAAAAAAGAAGCTTTTCCATACCTCGCTTGGTGGAGCATTATAGCATTTTTATCACGTACAGTAGAAGCTTTTTTATTATTTTTATTTCTACTTATTAAAAGTCAGACTTCCAAGCAGATGCATGCAATTTTGCCGAGGAGTTGCTTTTTTTTATTATTATTTTTATACGAGGAGAAGAGAAAAATAAAAAAAACCTGCAGGCTCGTCGAGATCCCGTCGCATGCTTGATGTCATTTGGGCTCTTTCTTGCATACGCTCAGACGGTGGGTTCGCGCCCCCAAACTCGGCGGGTGGTTGTTGGGGGACCTATACTGCTTATTAAATCTGGCTGGCCAGAAATATCTGAACTTTTGATAAGAGCAGCCCTTCACCGAGGTTTGTTGTGAAGCGGGCCCAGATACAGGCAAAAGAAAATATCTATGTAGATCCGTCGGATCAGCTTTTAACAGCTCGGAGCATATAGGGCTCTACCTCTGCTCATGTAGAGTTTCGGATAGTGTCTTTCATGTGGGAGTTCCCACGCCCGAGTTTCCTCAAAGTCAAATTTGATAGATGCGTGCTAGATGGTGGTAGAAGGGGAGGTGCTAGCTTTGTCGTCAGAGGCCCGAATTTTAGAATGGTTATTGCTGGTGGTTGCGAGATCTTCGATACGTCAATTTTGGGGGCTGAACTGAGGGCAGCATGGGCCGATCTGGACCATGCTCGGCACATGTTCCGGGCTAGAGCAATTATGCTTGAGGGTAATTTGGCTATGATGATTTGCTGGATCCAGAAAGGCATTGACGGCATGTGTGGGTTTTACTTCTTGCTTCGTGACATCCGGACCATGGTTGATGATGACATAGCATTATAGATGCTCTATAGATTGGAAAGAGTTAGTTGCCTTATTTGCTTATTATTATTATTATTATTATTATTTTTAGATATATACATATTAGAACGGTATAAATTGTCTACTTCATCGTTAAAAAATAAAAACAAAAAGAAAGGACCCGAGCCGCCGGTACCCGGTCTGACTTCAATCGCGGCTCGAAACCGCTCCCATCCCGGCATCTCCTCACCCGCACACCGCCTCCTCGTTACCTGATCTCCATCGACAGACCCTTCACCAAGTCCAGTCGCAGAGGGAGGGAAGAGAGACAAATGGGGTTTCACCTGCTGTCTCCAAGCTGCTGCTGCGGCTACCAACCTTCGCCTCCAATCTCTCATGGCCTCCTCCGTTTCAGGCCCGTTACCGGCATCCCTAAGCCCAGTCCGGTACGCATCACAACATTAAATTCATCCACTAGTTTCCCATATAACCCACACTTCTTCTCCTTTTGTTGGGAACTTGGAATCGATGCTTTTAGAAGGTGACAGTGTGTTGTCCTTGCCTGGTGATAGAGTATTTATTATTCGAGGATTAATTGCCACCGGTAACGGGTTTGTGTTTGCCGAGATTTCTAGGACGACTATGAAGTTGTGAATGCAAGGGTTTAATGCTATGTGATTCTTCCTCACCTCCATCGCTAAGACGGTTTGAAAAGAGCATAGCTCTCTTGGGACAATAGTCGAACAGATGGAATACAAAGTGAAAGCCCTGGACCGTATCGGCACAAAGTCTATCTCAATGTCCTTGGAGTTGCTAGGGCTATTGCGCAAAGGTCCAATGAGGTTTCCTGTCTATCATGAGCACGAGTAACTGCGTATGTTACGACCTTAAATAGCTCGGCTGGTTTCATTTTTTAATTGGCACCATCCGTCTGCTATTCAGGTCCAGATTCAGAATATTCTCATATTTAACAGTACTAATATCCGCACACGAATCTCCACGTTTTCTTCAAAGTCTAGATAACTGCCTAGCATTTATATTCCACCCTAAGTTTTATTCTATATTGCTATTTTTATCATGTCCTGGTTTAGTTTGGAATGGCTTATGGTAGGCCTTTGGGTTTTCTTGATGCACGTAAGGTAAGATAATGTCACGTTAGCTTTCTTCTTCTGTGGTATGTCTTTTCCTCTTGCTGCTGATACATCTCTCTCCCCACCCCTAATGGCTGCTTTCATCAGTTCTGTGGCAAGTATGATATACAGCATGACTATATGTGCTATAGTTCTTACGAATCTATCTGTATTCTGTAGAATAATTCTGTAGCCTATAGCTATTGTTTGTTCCGAGGTGCCATGAATATCTCTCGACCTGCTCATTTTCTCTGCGAGCTTCCATTCTGCAATTCTATTCATAATCCTTTTGTTGAATATCTACAGCAGAAAGGGCAGTTACACCAATCTCGAAGAGCTTCCAAAGTTTTGGCCTACTATGGCCTTACAACCCCTCCATATAAACTAGTAAGCGACATTATTTTGCTTTGGTTATCTAAAGCGGTTCTGTTCACTTTGGTTTGTAACTGCTGTCTGCCATCTTAAGACATATAACTTATTCGGTATACCTTGATCAATACTCCTGATGTTAGTTGTCTTGCATGTTTCTCTTTCTAGGATGCTTTGGAACCATACATGAGCCAGAGGACTCTGGAATTACACTGGGGAAAACATCATAGAGACTATGTGGATAGTTTGAATAAGCAGCTTGTGAAAAGCCCATTATATGGCCACACCATGGAGGAATTGATTAAAGTGACATACAACAATGGCAACCCGTTACCAGAATTCAACAATGCTGCTCAGGTCATTCTAGCTTCTGGGTCATCTAGTGTTGTTGAAAAATGATGATGTTTTTTACATTTTTATCTTTGGATTGTCTCCATTCAGTCTCCTTTAACTTTTTTTAGTTGTGGTCAGATTTTCTTTTTCCTGAAGGGTTCTGTAAACGTAGGTTCATATTGTCATCTAAAGCTTCTGAAAAATGATGATTTTTTTACTATTTTATCATCTGATCATCTCCATTTAGTCTTCTATATATATATATATATATATATATATATTTGTGGAGATCAGATTTTCCTTTTTCTTAAGAGTTCTATAAATGTAACTCGATGTTGTCATTTAAGGTGTTGAAAAAATGATGATGTTTTTTTTTTTTACATTTTTATCATTAGATCTTCTCGTCTCTGTTAACTTCCTTGTTGAGGTCAGATTTTCTTTTTTCCTAAAGAGTTCTATATATAAATGTAAGTTGATTGTTCTCTCAACTTTCGCAATTTGTAGCAAATATTTTTCTTTCACAGTATTGTATTTTATTTTGCTGAGCATGTGGAATAAGTTTTGCGGATATTTTGGTGGTAAACTTGGATTTGGCATCATTCAGGTCTGGAACCATGACTTTTTCTGGGAGTCAATGCAATCAGGTGGTGGAAAATTGCCTCAGGGAGGTGTGCTTCAGCAAATTGAAAAGGATTTTGACTCATACTCTAATTTTAGAGATACGTTTGTAGAGTCAGCCATGGCGCTATTTGGATCTGGTTGGGTGTGGCTTGTCTGTGAGTAATATTTACTTTGGTCACTATCGCTAGCCTATTAAATTTCTGATTTAAATCACTGAAGAGATTCACTTTTAACGTTACCATGCTGTAAGTCTGACTAGCAAGAATCCACAGATAACCCTCAGCCTTTTATGATCATTTTTCATAAAGAAAATCAGTATATATCTCAGTATTACCTAGTCTTTGAGGAAGATTTTGCTGCCAATTTGCTGAACTTTGTATACTTGATATGGTCTTTAATAGTTCAACTGACTTATGTTTCATTCACGATATGTTTCTGCTAAAGTGATACCACACATTTTTAACATCTTTGTGTTGTCATGACACTGTTTGACTTACAAGTCATTCTGTTTTTATTGCTTGTTTCAGTGAGAACGGAAGAAAAAAGGCTCTCTGTTGTTAGAACATCAAATGCCATTTGTCCGCTCGTATGGGGTGATATTGTATGTTAAGCTTCAGCAGCTCAATCCTTGAATGCTTCCGATATTTCTCGCATAACTGACCTGAATCAAATCATTCATTTCTTTCTTGCAGCCAATCATCGGTCTGGATATGTGGGAGGTAACTAAAGCTGAATCTTTTGTTTCAGTTTTGAGGATCATTCATGCAACAAGCACTAACGAACTTGCTTTTGTTTTCTCTTCTATTGTGACAGCACGCATACTACCTAGACTACAAGGTATTCTAAACCTTATGTGCTAGCTAGGACTTCACCTTTAAAAAAGATATATTTGTTGCATCAAATTTATTTTTCTATCAACATTACATTGCTAAGCATTGGAAGACCATGTTGGAATTAGGTCACTCTAGATGCATTACCTAATGAATACTGTATAGAAAAATTTTAATATTAAATCTGCTTGGATATGTCTAACTTAAAAAAAAAATTGAGCAGGATGACAGAGAAAAATACATAAACACCTTCATGGACAATCTTGTGTCCTGGCATGCAGCTACAGTACGCATGCTTCGTGCTGAGGCATTTGTAAATCTCGGGGAGCCCAAGATTCCAGTTGCATGAGATGTTTAACTATCTACTTCTTTGTGAAAATTTCTCTTCAACAGGTGAGGTGAGATCTCCTTCTACAGAAAAAAAAAATGCTGACAATCTACTTCTCAGTGAAATGTGTTGCTATATGTCCCACCAGTATCCCAAAACAAAAGTTGGCTCTTAAACTGCCAAGCTGAAGTTACAAACTGTTCCACCATATTTGCAATCATAATGTTTGCAAATGGTGCTAATATCTTTTTTTAATTAATTTCAGGATGAAAATGTTCGGGCCATTCGTTGACCTATTGAGTATTCTCATGAAGACACGTCGAGCTTTTGGTAGAAAATAAACTGAAGGTCGTATGTAAAGTATGGAGAAAGTGCACCGGCTCCCATACCACCTAGACTTCCAGAAATGCATTGATTCCTGTATGTTTCCTCAGGTTTCAGTGTATAGTTTCCTCTTCGATGTTATTCATTTGTTGATTGCGGAACTCGGGCATGTTGTATATGTATCGATGATCTTTCAAGGATTCAAGGTTTAAGAATGCTTCTTGTGAAACTTATATAACATGTTTTGTTTTGATAATTTGTAGCCCGTTCTTTTGAATAGCGATCAGGCTCACTTTTATGTGAAGTTTATATTATAGTGTTAGACATGGCATCCAAATTCCATCAGTTAATCATAAAACAGAAATTATAAAAGCCAATCATCGATCACTAATCAAACCATCAACCAAGACGCCAGAGTCTCATCTAACGATGCCCCTGCCGATCGTCATATTGAAGGAAGGGGGACATGCAACCCACCACCTCAAAGTCAAGGTCGCAGACGTGCTTCAACTCACCCTTCTGGAGTTCCCAGGAGAATATCTTCCCATTCATGGCATGCAAGAACACCACATGGCAATCCAAGCAATCGAATCCCATCATATTGGCGCTGCTGTAAAAGTTGCCCGGCATTCCGAAGAGTTTTTATGGACATCAAAAGAAGATATTTCCCAACCTCTTTATTTTTTGCTTTCTCTTAATTTGGCAGAATGTATTCGAGAGCTATATGAATTACCATTTTCACTAAAAATAAAAAATAAAAAAAAATAAAAAAGAAGCTGAAAAAACAAACGAAGCACGAGATTGGTCAGCAGCAGGTCCCCTCTCGCCAGGGGCCAGAGGCTCACGTCGTGTTCCAAACGCCAAGGTTGGTTCCTCGACTTGTCGAGGAGAGCCCCAGGTTTGGATGCGAGGGGAGCGGCGGTCGAAGACCGCATAGCGGAGACGGCCCTCCGACCGGCTTAGACATGCGTGGTGGCCGATCCTCTCCACCGGCAATTCCACGACGGAGAAGCACGACGTGAAAACATCGTAGCTTAGCAGGTGGGTTTCACTGTAAAACCAATGGAGCACTCGATCGTCGATGGCGACTCCGGATGGGTCTGGCCAGTACTTGGACGTGCTTCCGAAGTCGTGCGGATGGGATTCGGGCACAGACTGTTTCCACTCTCCAACGGTGGAAGAGAAGGTTTGCACTGCAAGCGTCGGCCCGATCCGAATCACCTTGAAGCCAAGAGGAGTTGCAGTAGAAGAAGCACTCTGATGGACGAACCCGATGGCCCAGCGCCGAGAGACATGGCCGGTGAGCCGTCCACTCCTGGGTCGCGAGGTTGAGGACGTGGAAGGATCTGCCGTTAGAGGCGCCGAAGAGGAGCAGATGTCGACTGGAACCCACGAGACTTAGATTGTCGACGGGGAGAGTGATGTCGAACGCGAACTTGGTGACTGATTCGGCGGTGGCGATGAACCTGGGCGGCGTGTGTGGCGGGTGCCGGTTGCAGAAGAAGCCAAGCATGGGAGGGCGTGTCGAGCGGTAGCAGCGGAGGAAGAAGGGGTCGGAGGTCAGGCGGAGCCATGCTTTGGACGCGAGCCCGCATCGGAGGAGGGAGTCTCGAGGAAGTTTGAGAAAGATCTGAATTGAGATGACGTCGACGGGGATCTTCTTCATGAGAAAGGGAAGGGAAGGCGTTTCTCTGGTCGACATCTTGAGGACCATTAATGATGCAGGACGGCTACAGGGAAGAGAGGAAAGGAAGAGGAAGAAGAGGCGGGAGGAGGAGAGAAGAGAAAGCAAGTTCATCAACTTGTTTCATATATATATATATATATATACACACACACACACACACATACATATACATCATATATACATATATACTGTTGGGGGGGGGGGGGGGGGGGGGGGGGGGGGGGGGGGGAGGAAAACCCGGGTCATATCGCCACGGAGGCGCTCGGCCAAAGAGCGCCAACCAGAGACGCTCGGCTAAAGAGCGCCAACCAGAAAGATGCTCGGCCAAAGAGCGCCGACCAGGAAGGCACCTAACTAGAAAGCGCCGACCAGAGAGAGCACTAAGAGGCGCTCGACCAAAGGGCACCGACCAGAGGGGTGCTCGGCTAGAGAGCGCCAATCCGAAAAGGCCCAACCAAAGCACCAAGTAGGGACGCTCGGCTAGAAAAAGCCGACCAGAGGACGCCGACCAGAAAAGCGCTCGCCCAAAGGGCGCCGACCAGAAGTACTAGAAGCAACCCCGCCACAGGGCGCCCCGCTGGGCGACCAGCTCGGCTCGGCACCCCCGCCGAGCCGATGTCTTAACCAATACTCATCTCCACCTAACCTTTGTGAAGGATCTGACGGCTATAACCTGCCACCATCTCTGAGCCGTCAAGGCACGAGATCTCCGCAGGTATTCTGGCACAACCTGTCATTAATGCATGAGACCCCCTCAAGTCTCCGATGCACTCAGTCATTTAATGAACACGGCCCAAGACGATCTCCGGATCACTGAACCATCAGAGCGTATGGCTCTTTCTGACCGCCGGTTCACTCGGCAATAAATGCACTTACCATCTACGAACCCCAGGCCCACTACGGCCGACGGTTCAACCACTCCAACGGGTCTGATCAACCACGACAACTCCCTGACCCCGGCCTGATTCGGCCTTATTCTCCACTACGCCATTAATGGGCCAAATCGTGCCCAATTATCACGAAAGAAGACAAATTCCCCTGTCACCTCCCAGGTAACATAATGCCCTTCTATAAAAGGGAACCTGGGAGGAAAGAGGAGGGGGACCGGAAAAGGAAGAAAACAGCACAGACACAATTGAACACAATATTCTCTTTATTTTCTCCACATATCTCTTCCTTGCTCTCTCCACATATTGGCCCCCTCTGACTTAAGCATCGGAGGGCCGGCGCCGGAGAGCCCGGCCACCGGCTTTTTTGCAGGACAGGACAGGACGCACTCTTCTCCGCTCTCTCATCCCCACGGAGGACGCAGTCGGCCGGCGCACCGCCGTCCGCCCTCCCGGCAGCGGAGCTCCTCCTCCCCTGGTTTCGCGGCGGCCCCCGGGTCCAATTTCCAGCAACATATACATATACATATATACATATATACATATATAGTTATATACATATACATATACATATACATATATAGTTATATACATATACATATACATATATATATATATATATATATATATACACATACATACAACTTGTATGTATGTATGTATAGAGAGAGAGGATCAAGAAATAATAAAAAAATTTCTAAAAAAAACAATCTTAAAAAATCCTAAACTCACAGCATACAAATAAGCCCAATCAACATAAAATAAACAAAATAACATAACATAAAATCAATCTAGCCACCATGAAACTGGCTAGACCATTCTTCTGCAACGACCGTGGCTCCGTATAACAGGCGGTCCGGTACCGGTGTCCGCACCAATTAATGTGTCATTGCATGATTTTATATATAATTGTATGAGGAGATGATCATGAGCTGAGATTTTGAATCATTTTTTTCTGAGCTGAGATCTGTTCTTGCCGATCGAAGCTTAGGATTTTAAAGAAAGAATCTTTGGAAAGGAACGTAGAACGATATCCTGATTGGAGAGACTTTTAAAAGGTTTCTTTAATAAAACTTGATATCTTTTTTCTTTCGGAAAGTAGCGGCTTGTGACTGGGGTTGTATTTTTCGTGCGAAAGAAGGATTCTTCTTCCTTCGCGCAAACCCACCGTTGGATCACCCAAAATGCGCTACGAAGTCCATCACTACCTATGTCCATATAATATGTAAACTAAAAGCATGCAATACACGCATACATGGTTGCACTGATTTACATGATGATGATTTTGTATTAGTTCTAAGATTTTTTTTTTCGATGAAAAATACTAGTTCTATAATCTTCATATTAAATTGGGCTTGTTGTAGGTATCCCTGATTCAGCCTTGAAAGTTTCTTGTCTCATAAAATTTCAGATGCTGATGGTAGACAAGCAGAAGCAAAATTCATATGGTGGTAGACAAAGGACATCATTCTAATGATACTAGGGCAGATAAGATGGTCAATGATCCAAAAAAAAACCTATAAGTGAAAGGGCTGAAAGATAAACCCTGTAGTTCTGATGTCAGACCAAAAGAAGGTATATCACTGTCCCTAGTCTTCAACATTACGAAATTATAGCCTCCTTGCTTTGTCAAGCTGGTTCTGATATTTCTGTTGCTCCATTGACAGTGAGTGAAGCTGCTCCTGTCCCAAACCAAGCTGCTGCGCGGAAGCTTCTGCAGAAAATGAGCCAGCCGTCACATGGAGACAAGCATTCTAGGGTTCACAAACACAGACACAGAAGCAGACAAGAGGAGTCTCCAGTTTTTAACTTTAGATGAACAGGGAAGAGGAAAGGCATTAACTCGAAGCCCATAGTGAGGGGGGAAGTCCAAGATGTTAGCTGTGATGAGGAGCTAGCTGTGATGGACCTCAAACTCTTCTCTTCCAGTTTATTTGCCCTTTCATAGTCCTTTCCTAGGCTCGGTTTGAGCCCATGGTGCTCATGGTGGTCCTTTCATGTGGAGGCATGGCTTGTCTTCCCATTGGATAAGCAACTGATCCGCATTCAAGCGAGACAAGTAGTTGATAATTTTTTAAGATATGCGATGATGCGATGCTACAGCCTGATAAGTGAGGGGGCATGGCGTGTCGTGTAGGGGCAAACCGAAATGATCATTGCTTGCCCAACCTCTCTAAGCCCCCACCATCCTTTATTTTTCTCCCATAAGTGATGTGTGAAGCTGGTTATGGTTCTAAGGGTGTTCTGAGATGGCCCATCCTTTGAGTACAAGTGCCCATGCTATTTGCTAGTTGTGTTGAGTTGTTTTTTAATCTAGGATAGGCCAATGCCATCTCACGAGAACTAATATCATGGTAACTTATCTGGTAGTTTTTCTTACTATTACAAATTATGATGTTAAAAAAATTAATGGATATCTTCTTTTATGAAAAAAAAATTTAAATGAACTTGCCACTTAATCGCCTCAGAAAAATCAGCTCTCCTTTAATCGGTTTCTTTGAAAATCCAGCCTAATAGAAGGTGTCATCATCCCTCCTCTAGCACTAATCTATTGCTGCGGAGGACGGGCTTGTCCTAGATGCCGAGCGAGAGAGATGCTGGATGTTGGAGGCTTGACGATCAGCTGCTCGAGTTGTATAGAGCTATGACTCGAGGTAGATGGTTGAAGTCGGGGTCTTAGTACGTGACCGAGCTCCAACTTGAAATAGCAAAAACGAAGAAATTTTTTTGCCGAAGCATGTTCGACAGAAGACTCTCTGATGCTTAAGTTAGAACGATACTCAGAAAACAGAGGAGGTTCTCAAGTGTCATAACTTAAGCATCGTAGAATTTTCCGTTGGATAAATTTCAATAAAAAAACTTCTCCATCTTTGATGTTTTAGGTTAAGCTCGGCCGTAGACTAGGACCTCAACTACAACGATCCAGTTTTGCATAACCTAAAGTGACTGCCCACCCATCCGGTATCTAGCACCTCTCCCACTAGGTACCTAGGATAGGTCAGACCCCAGGCAACATTATCCTAACTTCAAAATCGGTAGCCATGGCCAATTTTGTCCAATATCATAAAAAAAAACTCTTAGATTCTCTTATGCTAGTCCGTACAACCAATACAACCAAATGGCGGCTAAACTTATCCCGCTAACATGTTGCAACTTTAAACTTATTCCTGAAAAGAGAAATTTTAGAGGAATAATAGGGAATAGGGATTTGCTGATCCCCATTTATCTATCATGCAAGCGGGGCTTAAAGAAGCTTTTTTTTTAAAGGCGAAGGTCTCCCTCCCGTTCGAATACCCTTCGACCTTCGACCTTCTCCCCACGGAAATGAACCAGAGTAGACGGCGATGGAGTCCCCTCTCCTCTAACTAAACCCTAGTTTCTCCCATAGAAACCCTAATCAAACTCAGCTCCATGCGAGGAGGGACAGATATGGATATCTTCAAGGTTCGATTCGCCGTTTCGCTGGTTACCTCTCTCTCTGGCGTTCTCCTCGGGAGCCCGGTGATGGTGATCCACATGCTGGCCGGCTACAGGTTTTCGGTTTCTTGTTCCAGTTCTTCTCTCTCCTCTCCTCGTTGAATCGAGGAGTGCTTCCCTTTTGCGATCGTTGAGAAATCTCGTGAAAGGTTTGCGGCTCTGCTTCTAGTCTTCTCCTTCACATCTTCAAATCGTACAAGGGTTGGAGAGGAGAGGAAGAGGGACATTGATGCTGGGTTCAAGGAAGGAGGGCAGCGGAATTGGTGAGATTTAGCATTTTTCGATATTTGGGAAAGATTCCAGGGTTTCCTCAAGCTCCTTTGAACTCCTTTTGTTCTTTTCTTGGCTTAAGTTTTGCTTTTTATATCACATTTATTAGAGGTGGGTCAAAATTTGTCTCTCTCCCCGAAACACAAATAGAAAAAAAGGTCATCTTGAGCTGCCATCCGTCTAAAGTTTTTTCGTGATTTAGATTTTTTTTTTTTTTTTGATGAAACTTGATCGATTGATTTAGATCGTTGTGGAGCTTTCTTTGGTGTTTATCCTAAATTGATATCGTACTCTATCACCAAGAGGATTCCAGCTTTATGGGACTTTTTTTTTTTTTAAAGCCTATCCGTGATGTTTGGGTTGATTTCGTTGTTTATTACGTCGCTGAAGGATCTTTAGGACATTTTAATCCCTATTTTTTGTGTAATATTTTATGCTGAACCTGTAAAGCCTATTCCATGTTTGCTTTAAAGCTTAACTCAACTTTTACTTTGAATAACCTTCTTTTTTTGATCAAACTATCAAGATATGTCTTGTCAAATATTTATTGAGATATATTTTCCCCAATCATGTTTATGAACAGCATTGGGTTACTGCAGTTTCTGGTTACATAAACAGACAGAAATGAAAAGTTTATTATGATATTTAACTTGTTCTCTTTGTCGGACTTTTTAAATCATAATGGCGTTTTCTTTTTTCTGAGAGAGAGTGATAATGAATTATCTGGGTTGTAGGAAAAACTTTTTAGTTTCGTTTAGTATCATTTACAGTTTTCAGTTTTCATGAAAACCAAAATCATTTTTTTGAAAATAAACATTCAAAACTTGTTTGGTAGTCATTTTGGATTATAATGGTGCCGGCAGCTACAGTAGCACCGGCAGCCAGCAGCAGTGGAGCTGATGGTGGGTGGCAGGTTGGCCAACGGATGTTGATTGGTGGTGGTAAGGGCCAACAGGGATGGTGTCAGTGCAACAATGGTGGTTAAGAGAAATTATATCCTACATGGCATGCACCACATGGCCGTGCACGCCGCTAATCACGGGTGCTCGTTCCTGTAGTAGTGCATCGAGATGAGCTCTTGATGAATGGAGCCCATAGGAACAAATAACTATGACCGGCAGCATGCACTGCCACATAATGGTGCATGCCATGCAAGATATAATTTCTTGGAGGTTAAGACAGTTTCTATTTTCAAAAACGAAAATATTCAGTGAAACCTGCTTCTGAAACCTATCACCTTTTTGAATTTTCAGAAAGTGTTTTTAAGGAATTAAAGAGCAAAATAAGTAACCAAAATAAGTTTCCAGTCTTGGTTTCTGTATTTTCGCAAACGAAAACCAAAAACTGGAGAGTGGCAATGATGCCAAACAGGTCCTTAGCTTGTGACCGTATTACATAATGTTTGATTGTTTGCTTATGGCAGAACTATTTTGAAATAAATGTCAGACAACACACCAAAATTATGTAATTTGTGTAGTTTGGTTTTACAAAAGCCAGGCGAACAAACAAATTGCCATGCCAAAAAAAAGAATAATGTCTATCCCAGCCTTGAAGTTCTCTGGTTATTGAACAAGGCAATTGCAGACGTGGGTATATGAGAACACATAACAGCTACTGACCATCCAAAAATCATTGCAGCACATCGAAAATATATGTAATTTAATAGCAAAGGTATTACCACATTTTTTCTAATGGTGGCGTGTCTTTGCAGGGTTCCAGTTCTATAGCTAATAGTGCTCTTGCGACTATCTTGGTAATCATATTTGCAGCAATAGGTGGTGGCCAAGATAGATGCTTGGACACAAGACAGTCAAGGCTTGTGACTGGCCTCGTTGGTGGTGTCATTGGTCATTATGCCTGATGCAATGGTGAAACTTGGTCTTTGGAACTAGGAATTTTTAGCAATTCACAACCATGACTAGTTACAATCTTTGAGGTAAAAATCCTCATGCGCATAGCAACACTACTTCATGTTCAGTGGTTAACTAGTCTGACCTGGCATTCATGTTCCTAAGATTTGTTTAGGTATGAATGGATGAAGAAACAAAATATCCACTTTACAATTTTGCCTCTTCTAATCAATCTGATTAGTTCCTATTTTATGACATAGCCAATTTTCTGTTCTTTTATATAGTTCTGTGATTATATATATATATATATATATATATATATATATATATATATATATATATATATATATATTAATTGGACGGTAATGAACTAGAC
Source organism: Phoenix dactylifera (assembly GCF_051530095.1). Taxonomy (NCBI): domain Eukaryota; kingdom Viridiplantae; phylum Streptophyta; class Magnoliopsida; order Arecales; family Arecaceae; genus Phoenix; species Phoenix dactylifera. The sequence goes on along the minus strand of NC_143194.1, from coordinate 38,954,745 downwards.
AAATAGTTCTCCCACTTTGACATCAATTAGAATTTGAACTCTTTATCTGTTTTATTTGATTCCCGAGCTTGCTGATGACCTTGAAGGTTCTATATGAAATATATGCCAACTCTTAGCCAAGGTAGATCATTTTCTCATTTTACTGCATTCCTTATCAATCTGTCTAGTGTTGTTCACACAGGTTAATTATCTAAGACCTTTTGTTCTTCAAGCCATGATTTTAAACTCTTACTTGAAATTATAAATAATGATGGTTTGATTCTCATCCAAATGGATGGAGATTCTACAAGACTTCAACTAATCCTTAGGGTTAAAGCATACTGCACTCGTAATCTCAAGGTTGCATGTAAGTGCGCTATGATCGAGTTTGCGGTGTAACAAGATCGATCTAGTTGAAGTATATGTTTAGTATCCTAGTTTTTAACGTATTACTGAACTATCAATTCAAGACCATTCTTTAGCATGAGATCTGATTGATTATTTCATTACAGCTGGTAATGTATATTCCACACCATGTGGAGCAGCCTGATTCTATTACATTCTGTGATCATGATAATTAGAATTTATTGGCTTGAGTTCATAGATTTTGTTCTTTTCCTTAAAGATGCCACCAGAATTTGTTCTTTCACCAAATATCTAATCGTAATGATTGTATGGCACCTAGTAACTGATGCTCTATTTTAAATTTTTAAAGCCTGTGAAGGTTCAATAGTCATTTTTCAATCTCTGTTTGATCAGACAGCCCGAAAGGCAAATGGTGGAGTCACTATGGAGGGACTTCTAGGAGCTGCAGTAGCTGGCTTTGTTATTGGGCTGGCTTTTGTTGTCATTGGATTGCTTACAACAGAATGTGCTGGAGATGTAGCTAGCATTCACCTCCTGGTAATACCTTTAGCTTCAGCAGCAGTGATTTGCAGAAGCACAATAGATTCATTATTAGGTGCGACAATCCAGTTTAGTGGATATTGCACATTGCACAAGAAGGTAAAATGGCACACTACAAAATCATTCTGTTTTTTCTAGGCCAGCGAACTTGTGCTCTCAAAAATGACCCATACTTCAAGTTCATCGTCCAAATTACTTATCTTTATATTAACAGTTTAACACGCTCCCGTGATTTTTCAAATTTTTTGATTCTCTTGGAACTCTATTCTTCTTCTTGTGAAGGTGGTTGGAAAACGGGGACCAACTGCGATCAAGATCTCAGGAATGAACATGCCGGACAACAACGGGGTCAATGCAGTGTCAATATTTTTAACTACACTGCTTACCTCCATTGCATGCTTGTACGTATTCTAAGCACATGGTCTGTGGCTCTTATCTTTATTTATCATTGAACAATAAGAGGTACCATTTGAGAAGCCAAATAGTTAGCCACCATGCCTCTCTCTCTCTCTCTCTTTGTTTTTTTTTAATATTTGGGACCTATTTTTTTGTACCAATTCTTGCACATAGGTTTGATGCACCAACATCAGGATGCTAGACTCCTAAAAGCACATTTGTCTGTGCTACAATATCAGTGCAGCAGCTTTGTGAATTTTCTAGGGAATTTCCACTTTAATCTGCAATTTAACTTACTGCATGAATTGTGAGCAGGAGTTTCATTTACCTCCTCCTGTAGGGACAGGTTAACATCTTTCAGAAAGCTTGGCTAGACGGATGAAGTTATCAGACTGCCATAAAAATCATTCCTCACCATTTTGATGGGGTAAGATTGATCAAACTCTATCCTGCAACATGATGAACTTTTGTTGGCAAACAGTACACAGTCAATGCTAGGGGCATCCAAAAGTTAAATAATATGGATCTGTGCATGTTTTACGGCATTTCTTGTTATTTTAGAGCAGACATACAGCTTAGCATAGTTCAAGATAGATAAGGCTCTTGGCAGAAAATGAACAAAGAAGGAAACATGGGATCTACTATCTGGAACCTCAAGTGGCCTTCATGTCTTGAGCCGGATAACCTGCGTGATCAGCAATGCCTCGAACCCACTTCTCAAGAAGGAGATAAGAAAAAGGCCTCAAATCCAATCAATCCTTCAGGTCCTATCAAACGCGATAGAGGTTTGCACCTATTTGCATGAGTACAGGAATCTAAAATACACACTAACATATCATGAGTCCAAGCATTAAATACTAGGAGAAGTGTTCGCAACATTCATGGAGTTACACAACGATCCACAAGTAATGGTACATCAACATCAGAACTGCATGTTTTATTTTAGACAGAATGCGTTAAGCTCCAAATGCAAAATAGATAGAAGGCATTCTGGTATTACGTTTTTTTGCTTTGTTTCTACATGGTTACTGGCAGCAGCAGCAGAGGCAGTCTAGGCAGCACTCGCAGGTCTCGAAGCAGCAGAAGCAGCAGCACAGGGCGAACAAGCTGCAAAAGAATTAAATGTGTAGCATGATTAAATCAATAAGCCAAATACATGAAATTTGGAAGGGAAAACCAGGAAGGAATAAAATATGACATGATAACGAAATATGGCATGCACTTTATAGACATTGTTATAAGTTAGATTATTTTTGACTACCATCAATTGTTTTTTGTTTTGAATTCTGTTTGGTAATCTTGACAAACTTCAAAATTTGTGTTAATTAGCTGAAAGCGGATTTATGTGGACTTCGAAATTTTGTCATACAGTATTTTTCTCCGACATTACTTTTTTTTAATTTATTTTTAAAGAACATTTTGCCTGTCATGTCAGATATTATTTTTCTAGACGTATGCTATTTCCTCAAACAATTTAGCTGAGTTAGTGGTTACGTCGATGAAGCGTTATATGGATGTTCTCTAGACCAAATAACTGGCTATTCTCTTATCAGCCATATGATTCTCCTAATCTTGGTCCAACTTTTGACCACAAGATGAACCGCATCACCATAGAATCAGTGAGATAAGTCACAGGGGCACCGAAATCACAACCGCCTATATTGTCCGGGTTTGATACGTTTTGACTTAGAATACCACATTGCATTAGTTACTGTAACGAGTGGGAAACCACCCAACCTCACGCGGATTTCCGCTACTCTCATTAATTTGTCTCACGGCAATCTAGTTCTGAGTTCTGACATCTTAACTGTGACCACGTAGAGCCAATAAAAATCCTGGTAGCTGCAGCCATGAAGACTACAAGATATTAAAACCTACCCCAACTACTCAAACTTGAAGGTGGGGCCTTACCAAATGGATGAGGTACGCTGGGATTATGGTGTCCAGGTGAGTGCCTTGCGTAGAAGGTAAAATCGAATGCCATAATTACAGATAAATGCATGATTAGCCCAAAAGTTGGAAGAAATAAGAAGCAATATAAACCAAATCTCACTTATTTTATTCTTGCTTTCAAATAACAACAATATTTGCTTATTTTATTATCCTTGAGGATGGTTTATTTGATATGATTATACAGGGCGTCATTACTGCAGGAAACTAAGAAAGAGACGAGGAAAAAAGAACGTTTTAGATTGACCTTCGGGTTTTTTTTTTTTTTTCCCCTCTTCCTATTTAAGATATTCTTATGTTGTGTCATATTTCCGCCAAGACGACCCTAACCAATCTCCACCCTCTGATCGATGTAACAATACATGCCTATCCGCTAGACGGACGGCAGATCTTCACCATACACCATGTCAAGGTGTGGAATTGATTCCTAGCAATTACATAATATTTTTTTTTGAAAAAAAAGGAACATCCGATGATCATCGGACGGTGGCCGCCGCCCAAGATAGAACTAAAATCGAAAAAGCGAGAGAGAGAGAGAGAGATACAAGGCATAGATGCAGCCCTTCTCCTCGTGGCGCCTCTGGATGTGCTCGTAGTACGACATCTCCTGCGAGCTCGGCGCGTACATCTTCGCTCAGTTTCTCCTCCTCCTCTTCTTCTTCCTAAGTCTCTTCTCAATCTCCTCCTCGTCTCTAAAAGAAAAAAAAAAGAGCTCATGAGAGAGAGGGATATATATAGAAAGAGAGAGAGAGAGAGCAAGAGAGGATGGATAGCCCCCCACCGGACCGGACGTGAGGCCCTCCTTTATGGAGAGAGATAAAGTGTGGAATAAAGTGGCGTAGGCTTTTGCTTCCAGTGGAAGGAAGGTTCCCTCTCATCTCTCTCTCTCTCTCTCTCTCTCTCTCTATCTCTATCTATCTTCGCAGTCTTCTTCTTCCTTTGCCCGTACGACCTACCCAGCCCTACTTTCCGTCTGTATGCGTATCATGATCCTTTAAGTCCCTCCTCTCTATTTGAAATATCGCCATCCAATTTGGTGTCAGCATTGATGTGAAAATTGCTCGCCCTTTGGATTAATTACATCCAATAGTTTAAAGAATTTACATTTAATTCCTTAACATTGATTTTTATTTAATATAACTTATAACTTAATAAAATATTAGTCAGAGTGTTAATTTTAAATGGAACTCAAATACTATATAAATTTTTTAAAAAAATAATTAAAATAATCTTAAGTAATATAACATCCACCAAAAAATATAAAAAAATGATTGTATCCTTTTCTCTACTTAAGAATAATTTTTATTTTTTATATAACATAAATAATTTTACTAATATTATTAATTTAATGGGATATAAATGTAGGTTTTATAAATTATTGGGTGTAAGTATAAAAAAAAAATAGAGAAGTCTTTGAAATTTACTCTTATTATTAATATGGTTATTGACGCTCTTCTTGACATATTTACAAAAACACCGGTCATGATTTGGAAAGAGTTAACGGATGGGGATTGCTGGAATCGTTCGGCCTAAGAAATTGTAAAAGCATTATTGGAGGGCCAAACCGTTTACCGTACCCAATATTTCTTACAAGGTTGCATATTAAAGAAACAAGATCTCAATCAAGGTTGTATTTGGATGACTTGATTATTGGCTATTCATCTCTCTCTCTATTTATATATCTAAGATAGAGGTTCAAATTGTGTGGAGCTCTCTACTTACCGGATAGATGTAGATATTAATGAGACTGATATTAGTATTCTTCCCTATAATTAAAATCCATTACTTAATATACAACAAAGATTAATTATTCTAATATTAATATGCTCAGACATCTTTAAAATTTATTGTTATGTGGAACAAAAACTTGACTATTAAAGTCTTATATTTATTATGATCTACCATATTATTACATTGCATTTCTAAAATAATTAGAAACAGAAAAAAAAAATCATAACTCATATATCACACAAGGTTGTATAATAAGTAAGGCGCTTATTTAATATAATTCTTTATCGAAATATAATAATATAATTAATAAGAAGTTTATTAGCTTATTAAATCGTATTAGTAAAAAGACTTTTCATTAATACTACTAAATTAATATAAAAAATAATGACATTATTAATAACTATATTTGCTCAATATATGCCGGTAGTAATAAAAAATATTTTTATTAATACTCTAACTATACCCCACATAGAATATTAAATTATATTAATATTTTATTAATTTTTGTTATATCATCATCTTACTTAAAAGTCAAAGTACAAATACTAATTATATCGTTATATTGCATTTAAATATTTTGCTGACACATTACTTTTCTAGTTCTTTATTGTCTTATTATTTTACAATAATATATTATTTTATTACAATGATAGGTATCCATATATTTTTTAGAAATTTATATAGTAATAATATATTATAATATTAATATCAAAAATTTATTTTAAAAATAATTAAATTTTTATATTTGTTATATTTTATTTTGGAGACCATCTAAAATAAACTTGATCTCAGGAATTCTTCAAACTTTAACTACCGCTGGTATCCTGAGATGTGACTTGTGATCAGTGGCTGAAAGCAGATTTATGTGGACTTGAAAACTTTGTCATGGAGACAAGACATTTTTTTTGATTTTTTAAAGAACATCCTCCCGGGTACGTTAGATTATATTTCCTCAAAACTATATGGTTGGGTTAGTGGTTCACGTCTACGAAGCATGGTATCGATCATCGATGTTCTCTGAAATGAAAAAGTTGACAAGCATTAATTTGGTTAGAAAATGGATCCATAAGATACAACCTGAACCAGATATTAACGGACCACAAGAGGTCTGACCTGTTCAAAATAATATAACAGGAAAAAAAAATAGAAAAACTTGAGACCATCATGACCAACTACCCTGGTCCAATTCAGACTGATGAAATCCATATAGACTTCACCGAAACGAGTTCAGATATAGATGTTGAACCACTCCAGACCCAAGATTCTGACTTGTGGATAAAAAATAGATTAGCGTAAATAAAGTCTGTTTCAAGCTGAATCATGATCAAATCCTGCCATTTCGCAGCCAAGTGTTGAATCTTGTTAAGGAAATGCTTGACCTGGTTGATGGACAAAATGCATATGTTTAAGCAACCAAATAATGAAAGAAGAGATGTCCATCCTCCATTGGCCCGGTTCCTGCTATCAAACAAGTAACCAGGTACAGCTTAGCAGGTCATTTTAATCTAGGCTGTCGTTTTTGACCACGTACATAGCAAACGTACATCTTAAAACAAATTTTACTCATTCTAATAAAAGATATTTTGTTAGCACATAGAACGTTGGTTAATCTACTTTATTATATGCTACAAATATAAGCTAGCCATATTACTTTATCCTCAAATCAACTCTTCCATGTAATTTTAAGAATTTCACCTCTGCATTCAGATGCTATGTGCTGTAACGTGGAATCACAGAATACATCCAGTGACAAAAACTCTTGGTTGGTTTTACGCGAGAAAATATTATATAGATCCGATCCTCATTTCTTCTTTTTTTTTAAATATATTTTTAATGTGTAATAGTAATATGCACTAGGATGATTTTATCCTACATCTATGGTGCATATGGTCCACCTAATAATTTTTTTGGTTTTATGCAGGATTTTTTGGATAAGCTTCCAAGGCATCTAATTGGCCAACCCCGGAGGTCTTAATTTATTGATAGGAAACCCTCATAGGTTCTTTGAGTTGACAAAGACCAATCCGCTTGTTCCAAATTGAGCGACTTTGACGAGAGACTGCTCGGCTAGCATATTAATAGCTTTCATACACAGGATGATAGAAACAATTAAAACCTTCCAAAGAGTCCACATCCAAAAAGGTCTAGTTGGTTGGGGTCTTCTCTCCTCTCATAAAAGCATATAGAACCAAGTTTGGATGCCCTGGGGTGCACATCTTCGAGATGGATGATGTGGCAGCTATCTACAATAATACCATACTCTATGGTGCAAATCATGCACTGCAGAGAACCTAATCTTAGTTACACCCGATTCTATATATTCATGGTCTTTAAACGCAGGCTGCGATGAGCCACATGATTTTGGTATCCTGTGGTCCAACTTCTAATCTTCTAGATATTTAACATTCTTGATGAGACTCTTCTCTCTTCTTCTTACGCTGGGATTTGTGGACCTCATATAACTAGTGATATGAGATCAATTTGGGTGTGGAATTCGATATATTAGTATTGTTCTTTTTGGGTGCTAAAAGAATAAGTCATCATGTACTCGTGCAAAAAAGAAATTTATGTTAACACTAAACCAGATGACCTCGAGCTGAATTAATTATACTATGGATCTTAAGAACAGTCAGATTGTGAGCTAAAGATATTTACCTTTTATTAAAAACCATATGTAGCAATAAGACAAGATTCCCTTGAGCATGCTAATAGCTATCATTGTATAATTCGTTGATTCATGAAAGGAGAATAGTAATTAATATTCCTAATGAATTAATTCCTAATGGGTTTAAGATAATTTATGTAATGAAGAATATATTGCTTATTTACTCATAGAGTATTACAAAATTCTTACAACATGAGATAAACTCCATGAAAGAAATGGATAAGTGGTAGCTAGTTGATCGTTAGCGATCCTTTTTTTTTCACCAAATACAATTTCTATATTCTCTCTTTCAAAATATTTTAAAGAAAAAAATGAGAGGACCCGTGCGGGCATGTGTTTAGTCCCACATCGGCTTTTCACTGGGTAGATCTTGGGTACTTATACAGGATCAAGGAACCCAAACAATATCTTCCGGCTAGCCATTTTGGGTGAGATCCTGGGTTGTTACAAATGGTATCAGAGCAGATGTGACCCATAACTTATGTGGACTAGGAGACACTGCAGCACGGATCTATTGGGGCTGACCACGGGCCGATCGTGGTGTTTGTGATTAGATTTAAATGGATTTGAACCCTTAGCCTGATGAGGACGTCAGGGCTTGAACAGGAGGAGTATGTGAGGACCTGTGCGGGCATATATTTAGTCCCACATCGGCTTTTCACTGAGTAGATCTTGGATACTTATACAGGATCAAGGAACCCAAACAATACCTTCCGGTTAGCCATTTTGGGTGAGATCCTGGGTTGTTACAAAAAAAAGACTAAAAGGGTATAAAAAAATATTTCAAAATTTTCAAATTATTGCAATTATTTATCAAAATTCTATACATGCTAAGCATTTATTCATATGGTTCCACCCAAAAGTTATCTATAGATTCTTATGCTCCAACATGCCACATGCACATTGTGTGCTTTGGCCTAGTGATCGCAGAGCGATGAAAAGCTAGTTACTAACACAAACGTTTGCTAGTGTCATTATAACATTGCTTATCTTTGAAAATGATTAAAACTTAGAATACAGGATATTTTCGATATGTTTATGGTAAGACTTAGTTTTTGATTATGAATCCTATTATGATATTTAGCAAAAGTCAATCACAGGGAATTTGAAGTTACCAACATTGGCGCATTGCAATCTAATGTACGTTTATTATGGTTAGCTACGTTTCTTCAAGGTTCGGCTGTTAACGATGCTCAACCAATGATTTTCATGGCTATGGAGTGGAGCATGACATGGAAAAATTCTTCCATCCAAATAGAACTAATAATTTTTTTTCTTTTTTTTTGGTAAAATAGTTTATTTCATTTAGTTACGAATACAAATGGCGAATGAAGCCTCCTTCTTTTTGTTTGTTTTTGGAATGAGTTAAGGCTCTGTTTTTGGTCAGTGATCATTTGATTGCTGCGACGAAACATTTTTTCCTGAGATAATTGAAACTGGTATCAACTAAAATCTCAGGATTTGCCCACCATTTGTGCATAAGTAGCACTTTTGCATATAGACCTGATCTTGATGTAGGGAAGAAGGGAATGGCGTTTTAAGCTGAAGCCTGGTCTAGATCTAGACCAAAGCTAACTAGTCAAAGTTTCTAGTCCGGCTGCTGGGCTCTAATCAGACCAAGATCATTTTCCACAGGGCCTTTAAATTTCAAAGACTTATTTGGTTCGCCAGAAAAGAAGGGAGAAAAATGTGGTCAATAGAAAAAAATGAAGAAAGGTATTTTGTTTTGTTGGAGTTTTCAAAAAAAAAAAAGAGATGGGAAAGCAGCAAGAAAGTAGCATTTTTATGGGAATAAGATTTTTATGTTTTATGAAAAAGAAAAATTTATGAGGGATATGGAAAAGCTGCTTTCCTACTAGTTAGAAATTGGGATGATTTTTTATCTCTAAAACTATCCTTACACCATCAAAATCTATAAGTAAGGTCTTTTTCTTTATTAAGGGTATAATAGATATTTTATACAATTTTTCTAGAAAAGTAGATGCTCGACCAAACATAAGCCACCTGGAATGACTACTTTGCCACATTTAACTAAATATGCCAAAATTATTTTTCAAGGCATCATATTCTTAGGAATCAATTTTTTTTAAAAAAATATTCTAATAAAAAAAAATTCACGAACCAAACAAATGCTAAGTTTGGACTCGTCAGCAATTGAACCCACGACCACTTCATTGAAAGCTGAAGTTTTGGGCCGAATGGGTCAGCATAACCAATGGCATTGGTAATTGTACATCTATCATGCATCCTCACAATCAATGAGTCTCTGCACAAATAGGATTTTTTTTGTAAAACAAAAAAACTTATACAAAAGCTGGGCAAAACGGATTGGAGGATCTTTATCGGGTGTCATCTGAATTTTTTTTTATACAAAAGAAAAGGAGCCAGTTGACTCAGGGTTTGGGTTGTATCTTTCGCACGGATGAATGATTGATCTTCTTTCTCTGTTAGATCGCATTCTACACAACTCTTGAAGCACTCAACTCTTGTTCATCAGCCTGCACAAATCTCAAAGCCAACTACTTTATTATTCTTTCGCGTAAAAGATACAACCCCTGCCCATTGACCCAAGGCTGGAGTTAAAGCTGAGGTGCGATCATCTCCAAAGGGTATGGTGAAGAGACGGCAGTGAAAGATGAGGTTTTGACCCAAATTAGCTGAGAATCATGGACACAAAACTTATAAGATGAAGTCAACCTAGACATAAACTTAATCTGTGAGCAAGTTGGCCGCCCAAATGCCAGCCAATAGCTGCTTTAGGTTAGGCCTAATTTGAAATTGGAGCAAAGCTACCTTGTTTATGCTGCCATGACCATTTAGCAATCGGCACCTTTTAAATAATGGGTTTGGTATGATGCTCTTTCTTTTTCTTTTTCTACTTGATTTAGATCATTATGTGTAGCATTGATTTGGACAACTATAAAATGAGTAAATCGACCAAACAGTAGTTTATGTGGGTATGGTGGAGATACATTTTCTCCCTTTCCCCCTCTACCTGTGAAGGTAGAGATCATGTATCCATGTAATCAGAGATTCTATTTTCCCTTTTTTTTTTTGGTAGTTAAATCAGGGATTGGAATTATCTATTAGAACCTGTTTAAGAATCCATCATCAAATGAGGACCGTGACTAGCTTTAGCTTCTTATATATTAATGGAATAGAATTACACGCTTCCTGCTATTTTTCTGAATAATAAAGTAGGTATGAGTACAAATTTCAGTCCTATATCCTTCTAAGTATGGGTTAGCCAAAAACCTCCTACCACCATTTGAATAGTTAGGTTGGGGTTGTATAGAAGCATGATTGACCTTTTTTTTCGCATCGTCAACCACTGATCTCCAAACATTTCAAACTTTTCTTTCATCCATCTGCATGGATCTTGATGTAGCCATCACGCGATCCAATGGTTGACGTCACAAAAGAAGATGAATCATTATTTCTTGCAAAAGATACAATCAGAAAGACACAATTTATGCTAGGGTGGTGGGTGAGAGATGTGTTGCTACAGTGGTCGGCAGTTCTATGATAAATTGATATAATGCCTTAGGATATCATGGACCTGAAACTAATAGACCCGCTTGTCCCCAACCATTTTGGGTATTTTTTTCGTAATAAAGGTGATCAAAAGCTTTTTTGTCTTTTGAGATCACTTTGATATATGTTTTGCTAAAAGTATACTAGGTAGTCGATATGTTTTAAAGGACAGATGGAGGAAGAATGTCCTCATCTTATGATTTCAGGCGTACAAGAAACCAAATCCATCCTCCTCTAAATCCGTATTGGTGTAGACCTGGCTTGGCCCACGCAACCAAGTTCCATGAAAACAAACGTGTTTCACTGGATACAGCAGCGGCAGGTTTCAAAACCCAGAATAATGTCTCTCATATTTCAGCGTGGGAAGTTGATCAGGTGAGTACTTAAAGTTTGCGACAAGGATTATATGGCTCTTATTTTCGTTATGATATCATTAACTCTTCCATTATTGTCGTCTTTACAAGCTGCCTACTGTATGATTGCTTTGTGGACGTCATGTGTGCATATTTTAATGCAGGCGAAGTTTCCTACTTTGTCTCAATTAGCTAACCAACACAGATGACAATTATTCATTGCTCAAAAGAAAAGCATGTAGCATTTAAAAATGAGTTCCTATCGCCTATTTATCCATGAAATTTGTTGTTAGGAAGTCATGATTTGATCATCCTCCTCCACCTGCTTGCTCTCCATCCATTTCGATCCATCCATTAATGGAGGACCACTACCTCATGCTCTTCCTCTTAGCCTCTCCCTTATTATCGTCCAACCCCGATACTATTAGCAGTCACGGCCAAATTCTGCGCATAGCCGACGACCAAGGAGTCGGTCCTGGCCAAGTCCGAACCTATAAGGAGGGGACGGTGCCGGTCCGGCGGATTCGCTTGCAACAACAAGATCATCGGTGCAATGGGGTTCCAAAATGGGACGAGAGCCCCGGCGACCGACGATGATGGACATGGCACTCACGTGGCCAGCACGGCCGCGGGACGCTTCGTCGACGATGCTGAGGTCCTCGGAATGGCGAAGGGCGTCGCCTCCGGAATGGCTCCGAAAGCTCACCTGGCCATCTACAAGGTGTGCTTCCACGACGGTTGCTCCGGCAGCGACATATATGCCGCTATAGATCAAGCCATCAAGGACGGAGTCGATGTGCTCTCGATGTCCATCAATGGTGCCCCCAATGCCACATTCTATCAGGACCCCGTCGCCATCGGCTCGCTGGCTGCTGTTGAGAAGGGGATCGATCTTCCCTTGTGCGGCTGCCGGCAACGATGGCCCGGAGATCAATACCGTCAACCATGACGCCCCTTGGGTTCCCGCGCGGTAGGCGCGAGCTCGACGGATAGAAGAATTCGAGCGATGGTGGAGCTTGGAAATGGGATGGAATTCGAGGGAGAATCCGCCTTCCGGCCCAGCTCTTTCGATTCCACCACCTTGTTGCCCCCGGTGTACCCCGGCATGTATGGGGATCTAAATGCCTCCTACTGTCTGAAAGGCTCGTTGGATTATATCGACGTTTATGGAAAGGTGGTGTTATGCTGGAGCGGTGCAATAAAGGATACCGAAAAAGGAGAGGTAGTAGTCTATGCCGCCGGCGGAGCTGCAATGATCGTCATGAACCTGCCATTCCAAGGTTACACCACTTTCTCTTGGATATTTGTAATCCTGCATTATTGGAACACATGATATGAGATTCTTAGTAAGAATAACATGTTTGCAACTAGGAATGCACAATATAATTAGGTCTAATTCGATCTGTTTTTCAGGCTGATAAGTATAGTTTAGGTTTGAAAAATAGTTATTGGTCCAAATAGTTTAAGGGAAAAAAGTCACTAGCGGCGAATATGATACCCAAAAACATTTGTTCAAATCCCATCTTTTCTCTTGGTGGAGAATAACCCTTTCTTTTTCTTAAAAATTATTAAAAAATATTAAGAATGATTTAAGCCATGGCCATAGAATGTCTTGTGTGATCTTGCCAAAGTCAGCTCAATCCAAGAAAATTTATATTTTTGAAACCCCTGAATTCAATGGTGCGCATAGTATTGTCATATTTAAATATATAGATTGCATGCAAAGATTTTTTTGAGTATGAGAATAGATGCAAGAATTATTTTTTTATATTTGTAGATTGAAAACCCAATCAAGGTTTGAATCGTTGTTTTTTGTTGACAATAATAGCGACAATAATTTAAACTAGTATCTCTTTGAATTCTCGTGTTAATATATGTTGTGGGAGGGCCCGAATTTAGTCCCATACCGACCGTTCAGCGGAAAGATCTGTACCTTATAATGGGGAGGTTAAAAACCTTTCTTCACGAGGGCCCTTTTGCGGGACAAAACCATGAGGAGTGGCTCTCGACCCAGTATCGGGCGCTCCAGAGCGGACAATACCTCGTGGGGGACGCAGTCGCTTTCTCTGCTCGGCTCGGTTGGGACTGTGTTGTTGCTGAAGCCCAAAAAATCCCGCAACAGATGGCGCGCCAGATAGGGGTACCCTCCCCCACCCCCCTCTCAAGCCTGGGGGCTATGCCGGTTTATGTCCGGCCCAGGACCTTCCCGCTGAGGGGGCTGTGTTGTGGGAGGGCTCGAATTTAGTCCCATACTGACCGTTTAGCGGAAAGGTCTGTACCTTATAATGGGGAGATTAAAAGCCTTTCCTCACGAGGGTTCTTTTGCGGGACAAAACCGTAAGGGGTGGCTCCCGACCCAGTATCGGGTACCCCAGAGCGGACAATACCTCGTGTAGAACGCAGTTGCTTTCTCTGCTCGGCTCGGTTGGGACTGTGCTATTATCGAGGCCCAAAAAACCCCGCAACAATATCCATATCATTGATTTGTTGATGTTTCTTCTAAGGGGTGAAGCTAAGTCGCACGCCAAGTGCGGTAAGGGGATTAACGTAACTAAGGGAACAGGACGACCTACGAGATGAGGTTGAACCACGAGTTGTCTTTTTTGGGGTGTTGTCTCTTTCGCGCCAAAGAAGGATTCACTATCCTTCAACGGTCAACGACTGTTAGATCACTACTTTGAGATCTATATAGATGGATGGATAAAAGATCGATTAATGGTTGATGTCGCGAAAAGAGATCGATCACTTTTGCACAAATGACACAACCCGAGTTTTTTTTTTCTTTTTTTCTTTTTTTTTGTTGATATATAGAGGGGATCAACTATGGAGGGAGGCATGTACGATATGAGAAACAGCAAGCTCTCTGCAAAGCATGAAATGCAACCTAATCTGCTGCTTAGTTTTCCTTGCAGTAAATGTAGGTCACCTTAAAGACCATCAAATTTTGCTTCCAGCAGACGAGATCTTGAGGGTGATCAACATAGCTGCATGTTGCTGGAGAAGTTAACCACTGAATTACAGTTGCAGAATCACCTTCTAACCATACTTGCTGAGCTCTATATTGTAGAATATCAATCCCAAGATCAGCCCATGCCGCTATTAATTGTGCATATAAAACGGAAGATATGTAAATAAATGCTTCCCCTGGCCATATATCAATCTACTATTGTGATCTCTGATGACAAAACCTGCAGCTGCACTGTCATGAGACACAGATCCATGAAAGATTACTTTTAGAACACCCAGGGGAGGGGGTAGCCATGCAACATAGATTTGACAGGTAAATATATAGGTTGGGATGAGAGTGTGCACCACCCCAGTTCCTGGAGTGTGCGTTAAGTCAAATGTATTGTTACCAAACCTGATATCTTGAGAACCCTCTTCTTCTTCTTTTTGATGAACTCAGGAAACTCTTTGAGTGGCATTTTATTGTCTTTAAATATAAATTTAAAAAAAAATGTACTTTTCTTTTGTCAGCCATTGGACTGAACTTAAACCCAGACCGGCCTAAATAACCCGACGAACCTCAAAATCTATTATGGCCCGACCAACCTGATGATTCAATGGATTGTGATGGCTCTAAAATCATGAGCCAAAAGAATACTAGCGTAGACCTGGAACGATAACAAGCTTACTCTCAGCACAAATTTCTGTGTGTAATTTAGAGAAATCATACATTAAGTTTAGTCTGATCGAATTTTTGCCGAAGGAGAAGAAAAATTAAATTACTTACATTTCGATAAAAATAAATTCTGAAGCAAGTAATAGGATTCTCAAAAATTGCTTTTCCTTTTTTCTTTTCTCAAACCGCTGTATTCACCATATGGGCTGCCTCCTCACCTCGTGGCATGGTATGAACAAATTTCCTTTTGGATTCGTTTGATTCGCAGGAAAAACAAAAAAGTGGTAAAAATACCTTATTTCTAAGCTGTGAAACTTGAAGTGGACAGGGTCCACTGAAAAAGCCAAATTAATCACAGCAACCAAAAAGAAAACACAAGAAATTCAGATCTTGGATAATCTAAACGCGCAAGCGCTCGAGAAGCCCGACTCCCAGCCTGCCGTTAAAAGTCGTTTAGGGACCGTGGCTCTTATTCTTTCCGGGCGACAAGCACAGGACAATCCAAAATAGCCAGCGGTTGATAGCTGTATATCCTGTTACAATAGAAGACCGAACCCCAATGTTCTTCAATCCTATAAGGACGACACTCCACATGCAACCCAATTACTTTTAGCTGGGACGCACGAACGAGACAAGCAATCATACCGATCATAAGCTAATTGGACCCCAATGCTCTTCAATCCTATAATATCCACATGCCGCATGCCCAAAAAAAAAAAAAAAAAAAAATGAACCACAAAGTAGGCAAGCAATTAGACCAATCAAAAGCTACTTTGGTTACTTCACCAACTTTTGACAGAAAATTATACAACAACATTGCTTAATTACTTACACAGAGCATCCAGTATGATTCCAATGAAAACCAAGACAGGAGGGTGAGAGGGGGAAAAAATAAGTGAAAATAAAAAAGAAAAACCCAACAAACATAACCAGTTTGATCTGGTCCCTCTCCCCCTCTCTTTCTACTAAGGACAACTTGAAATTGTACACACTAGAAAGGACTAAAACCACTCAGCTCCATCCGAGCACAGTTGAGAATGAAAGCAGGACTAAAACCACTCGGCTGATCAGCTCCATGCTGGCACAGTTGAGAATGGAAAGCAGCAGTATTTCAATGCCACATCATGCGCTGCCACCTGGAGTTGGCCCCATGTTTCCGAGACCCGGGGAACTCTTGGGCCTCCATTCTGTCCGTCCCTTCACAAGTTCAGCCCCGCGTTCCAGCTGCAGCAGATGCTGGCACTCGATGCTAGCTTCCGGTAAGCCATCAGTCAAGTCATTAGAGACTGCAGTGAGAGATTGCAGCATGCTGTCCCTCCCACACTCCCTCCTATATTCCAGAGACATGCTTGCAAGCTCATGATTCTCCAGGATTGATATTGGAGCACTCTGCCAGCATAGTAGAACAGAAATGAATCATTTACTTAGAATGTATGTTGCAAGTTCACTTAATATACCACGAATAGATTCATAGACAAAAGTTCAAGAGGATGGGGATGCGCACCCACGTAACACATAAATGCAATGGAGAAATTATTGCATGCACTGCATGCATGGCCAACGCTGGTGCACCCGAGCAATCACTGCATGCTCGTGCATGGGTTCCATTCATCGCGCGCTCATCTCAGTGTTTGGCCCACCGCAATATACCGTGGTGATTGGTGGCATGCACCAGTGCGGCCATGCAAGCAATAATTTTTCAATGCAATAAGAGTGTACCACAAGTTCCATAAAAGAAAGCACAGAAAGTATATTTCAGATATGAAATTAGTAGTACTAGCAAGGATCGTTCAGATAAAGAAAGAGGTAAGAAAGACACGTTCGCTATATTCCATGGGCCAGAACCATGTGAAATGCATCAATGTGTTGCAATCAGCAAATAATGCACATGATGTATTTCAATGAACAACCGGAAAAATAAAGACTGCCAAAGTTTGCAAATATGAGTCGTGATACCATCTCAATCTGGATTGCTTTTGATGTATTGTTTGTATAAGCTGCAAGGCAAATTTTAACATTCTAAATTATCATGTTGTAAGCATTTGCATGAAAAAGATATATTCCAAACCTCAGACCACCTCATAGCAAATCCACAACTAAAACTACTGAAATTATACGTTTGAGTAATAACTCGCCAGCCAAGGGTATATAGATATTTCAAGCTACTTAAGACTAGGATACACATCAGACATTTTCGGTATGCTGCTTTTAAAAGTGAAATGCAACAGACACTCACAGGATGTGTTTTGCCTTGTGGTTATAGTTCTTTTTTAATCATTTTCCAGTGAATGTGGACCATTATAGTGGTAAAACTGATGGATTATAATTTTACTGTTTTATGTAGTATGGACTAAAGTATTATGGATTTGAGTTTTGACTAAATAATGGAGTTTGTACATGAAACATATTACTGTGATATTCTATTATTCTCAATGGATGCCAAATATGTAAAAGTATACAACGTTTATAGTTTTGACCAATCATATTGTATCCTTTCTATACTATATTACTAAATGAGAAAGGGATATGTCATTTTAGATCCCGACTGTCAAATTCTGTTACCAGAACATCTTTAATTTCTCTCTCCATGATATTTGCAAAAAAAAAGAACAAAAAGTATGATGAACATCCACATGTGCCTTTATTTATTTCTTCACCTCTATTTACTCTGACATCCAACATCCAAACTAGTTGGACTCTATTTTCCTAAAAAAACAGTCTATCCATCTTATCAACAATTCCAAGCCTATTGGACCCTCTTTAAAATTAAAATCGTTCTTTATCTAATCGACATATTTTACCCTATCCCCAATTCTTTGTACTCTTGATTTATTTTTTAATGTGCAGATAACGTGTCCATTGCTAGTTTCAGCGAACAATTATGTCATATTTGTTCAAGATTGGGCATATCACTGCATCCACATGGTCCATGTAACTAAGATTTAATAAATCACAAAATAATATCTTTTTAACTTCAGGGAATGAACAGATACTGGTGAATCGCAATCATAATATCTTTTTTTTATTTGAGGAACGGGTGGGGGGACGCATGTTTTTTATTTCCACCAGCAGGGGTGGAGGGGGGCAGGTTTTGGTTGGATGCCCGCTCATGTATTTTATAAGCAAGAAAAGTAAGAACAGGGCAAGGGTAATGCCAAAAAAAAAAAGAGGCAAAAAAGAAAAAGTTCCCTAGAATTTACATAGCCGCAATATATACTCAGAAATAAGTTTTAAGATGGCTAACAGCTCTCTAAAATTACCTCAAGAATCCAGCCAATATATTTGACATTGTTCACATGCTGATTGACATCTAAATCACTCCATCGAGGCTGCATGATATAAGCAAATATATATATAGCTTAAGAGGAGGAAAAAAAGCTGATGAAATGAAGGGAAAATCAAGAGCACTCTATATGGAGACCTCATACTTACAGTTAGGCCCTTTTTGATATAATCTGCAGTATCATCATCAAGCTTTGGAAGCTTTCTGCTGTCCTCATCCACAATAGCAGCGCGTTCCACAAAGTAAGGCCCTATTTCTGCTCTAACTTCTTCGGGTACTTTAGACAACTTCCTAGTGTGCTTATTCATCATCACCCACACACTACATGTCAAAAACCACTATTCAGTTCACCCAATGTTAAGTAGTGAGAAGCACAAGCAAGCATAATAAAAATGGAACGGAGTAAAATAGTACTTTTTTTGAAATCAAGGACAGTGGCACATCATATACTTAGTGATGTTCATGCTAGAAAAGCAAATACCAACCTGGTAGCTCGCAAGATGGTTTGGCCCGTTCGGTAGTCACGAACATGCCAATCGCGACGCATCCCATTTTTTCCAGTTGCACCAACCCATGTATCTACTTCAACAACATCCCCCCTGTAAAATCAGATGAAAAACACTATTAAACAAGATTATATATTAGAGATTCAACATTGTCATGGTTATATTTCTAAAATAACCATGAAAAGAATATTCCATTTTCCTCTATCGAGGCAATCACAAGATAAAGTGCCTAATGCATCACTATGTGGGAAGTCAAACATAGACACAAGCAATTCATTTTTTAAGACCCAGGAAAAGAAAAACATGTCAAAGCGCGAAGCTCTGACCCAAATGATGGATGAAGGTCAAAGGGATTTTAGGCCAGTATTGATGACCGAAGATCCCAAAGCATTGACCTGACCAGGCAGAGTGGTATCTATTTTAAAATTTGACCTTTAATGATGATCAGTCAAACCCCTCATTGCTGACCATTTATGCCATAGTTTAAACAACAAGATAACGGAAAGGTTAAGAAGAAGAAGAAGAAGCAGGAAAAGCATAGTAGAAAAAAGAAACAATTGATTAGACAAATCAGAGTCAAGCAAATATTTCCAGAGTTTAGACCAAGTTTCAGCAAGCATTTACAGGAATTTCACAATTTTATATAGCACAAAGCCACAGGTTTCTGTTTTGACTTTTCCAGATGAGAAAGAATCATAGCAGCCCATTATTATTGACCACATAAGCTATTGAACAGAATAAACCGGAAAAGGAATACTTGACATGAAATAGGAATTTGAAGAGTGAAAACTCTAGAGCTAGCCGTTCAACAACCAAGAGAAACCATGGTTCATGTATGCCTCTAAAACAGTGTCTCCGGAAGAACTAACTTATTATTTTTTATATTTGTATGGTACAAACAAAATTGCATTTTCTGAAACCATCTACCCTTTATAATTTAGCTTGGGGGATTAAGCCTCAATGAAACCAAACATCCAGTCCAAAAGGATAGCCTAAAGGGCTCCTTGTATGCAAAGTTTCCATCTCGGCAAAGATATAGGTTCATATCACCATCAGGACTTTCCTGCCTGATACATACAAATCTCAGTCCTCATTGTCTTATCTAGTGCAAACCAATATATCTGATTTTTTTCAATCATTCATTTATAATCTTCAATTGATTATTTAATAATTACAAATCAAAACCGACAACTTCAAATTATCATTAACCCTGATTTTACGATTTGACAGACGTTGCAATATCTTGGTTCCTATAGATCAGCCAAGATCTCAGAATAACTCAGTTCCTTTCATTTTTTACCAGATATCCATCTCAGCCAAGATTAACAGGGTGACATACAGCACTTTTAAAAACCGCAATTATATGCTATACATTGATTTTAACCATTTTTGGATAGACAAATAGAAAGCCTACTATAAGAAACAGTAAATTTCATTAGTATTAGATTTACTTATTCTGAGTGAGATAAAAGAAAGGATATGATCTCGAGAAAGGAAAATACCAGGAAGGATAGTGCTCGATCAGAACCCGCATTCTGGTGACAACCCATATCAAATTTCTTTTGCTCATCTCTGGTGTAGCACCAAAACCATCGCCCATTAGCCCAGCACTCTTCACATGATTAAGTGCTGTCTCCTGCGGAGATACGACATTGTGAGACATAAAAACATCAAAAACAATAGGTGCCAAATATCGAACCCACTAAATCATCCTTCAGCTCACCTGTAAATGATTCATTAGCGTTTCTATAGAAGCAGTCCGATCAGCCCCAATTTCATACGACCTGATGGAAAAGTTCTGCTTGAAAACTAGTCCATCCTGCACGATCTTCCCCAGGCCAAATGCATCAGCGAGCATATCGGGGCGCCTCGGCTTCCAATCAAGAAGGGTCCACTGCTTCTCCGCCGCCAAGAAGATGGTCGTTACAGCGGCAAGGAGCATGCTCCAGTCAGGCAATTGATTATAGAACGTTCTTGGGGCTGAAGAAGGGGCAGCTTCTTCGTCGGACTTCTGGGTTTCGGCTTTCAGGGCAACCTTGGCGCCGTTAATCTTGGGAACAGTTTGGGCCTTCACCTTCCCCTGCATAGCTGCTGAAAAGGAGGTGGGTTTGGCTACGATTCCGCGGACATCCAAACTCCCGGGGCCTTCACCGGCGGTCTTCGACACTTTTGCTGATGCCGCGGAGGCGGCAGATGATGGGGCGGAGAAAAAGGCCGAAGCGGCAATCGAAGCAACCATGATGGGAATGTGAAAATTTCCCGAATTACCGCGATTAGCCTTTTATAGATCAGAAATCCTGCACCGAAGAAGAACCAATCCAAACTTTTGTGAGAACATATAAATTGGGGAAAGGTAAACTGACGCACATACAACCAGACTTATCATCAATTAAACCATCAGGCGAACCACCCCATCATCAAGTTAAACAACTACTTTTTTATATCTTGTTTTTTAGAATCTTCTTTTTCTATAAAAAAAGAATTCAAAAAAAGAAGAGATTAAAATAAGTTATAGATTCCCTCGGTTAAATTGGTTAACGTAAAAATCCAAAAATCTTTTTTTCCCTTTAATAAAACTAAGAACTGATATTAAAAAATAAAAAAAATGCACCAAATCCAACCGTCTAGCTTCCCCGAAAATTGAGGGAAGAAAAAAAGACAACTATAAAAGTTCGTGATACCAAACGAAATCAAAACGAGAGAAACCATCAAGATCCGAATAATCCTTCTACCAATGATCGATTGCGAACCAGAAACACGACATTAGAAGACCATGGCCTCAAAATCAAAAACACGATCGCGCCGATTCCAAAAAGAAAAACTCCACATCCATTGAAAGAAGAGATAAAATATAGGCATCAAAGTCCAAATACGGGGACGCTAAAAGAGAGAAGGATGGCTCGCCTCCGAACCTTTGCTGCTCCAACAGCAATGACAAAAGGAGCCTCCCCAGCCCAAAACCTAGCTCGCTCGCGCTTCCCCACCGCTCTTCCTCTCCTTCTCTGCCCTTCTTTCTAGGGTTAGGGTTTTGTTCTCCTTCGCACGAACGAGAGAGAGAGAGAGAGAGAGAGAGAGAGAGATTGGTGCCGAGCAAGCGGTTATGTTTTGGAGGCGAGGCCCGGCGTTGCTATTTATTGCCTCTCGCTCGCCCGCTTTCGTCTCCTGCGCGCATACTTCAACGGCTTTGGAGTCTTACCAAGAAAAAAACCGGCTTTGGAGTTTGGAGACGATTACCGATAGAAATAACTACTTCCGAAGTTGAGCTGGAAGCGACCCGGCAAGTTACGAGGGTGGGTTTGGAACGTTGTCTAAGATAACGGCTGTTTGAACGGTGATGAACCATTCCCATTTTCTGCACTGATCTCAAAATTCTTTTTTTCTTCTTCATTTTGTGATTCTGAAAAATATTATTCCTAGCTAATCGAGATGGTCAACATCTATTCAGTATTTGTTTAGAATTTCTCTATTACTGATTCAGAAAATAATTATGAAATATAGATCAATAATGCTATCATTTTGCATGTGTTCGTTGTCTCATCCAATCATACTTATTTCTCAGTATAAATAAATTATTATTTATTTTTATAGAATTAGATTTTAGTATTAATTATTTATTTATTTTTAAAAAATAATTATTTTTTACATCTTGTTAGAGACGGTGACTATTTTTTTTTTTTTCTATTCTGCATGAGACGTCACAATAAAACTATAAAAGTTAAGACCATCCTACTTTTTTTTTTCACAAAAACAGTTCTAATAATTATTTTTACCAAAGAATCTATTATAACATTTATTTTTAAACTTAAAATTCTGATCTTTTGTAGTGCAATGACACAATAAAAGAGAGTAAAAGATGCTTTGTGTCTGTTCCGTATTTTTTTTTAACTCAAATGATAGCATACGTGGAAATAAGATCCAATCATTCAACATTCAACGTTTGACCAAGAGCATATGATTTAAAGCAAGCTCCGTCCAACCTTGACGACCAGACCGCCCACGGAAAGAATGGGGGGCAGGGGTATTTCAGGAATAAAGCGGTGATGTACGCTTAAGTCTTAACGGTGGAACTTATTCATGAGCTGGTATTTATTTCAAGACAGAGAGAGAGAGAGAGAGACATTGGATTCATTCAGTTGCGAGGCTGGGCTCGCCGCCCTCTCGGGTCTTGACTCTTGCGAGCCGGCAGAGTTGGTTTAGTTGGGGGCTTGGGCCTTTTTTTACCTAACTATGACCAACCCAGCCCTGATAGGTCTAGTAGAGCTCATGGTATACGTATGCCTGAGGAGCTCGGTTTTATCTGGATAGCTGCTTTAAAATCTGTGCAGTTAGATAAAAAAATATTAAAATACTTTGATATATGTGTATTGTATAAGTCAATGGTTGATATCACGAAAGAAGGGTGAGTTTATGGTATATGTATGCCGTATACATGAGGGGCTCGGTTATATCTGAATAACTGCTTTAAAATCTGTGCAGATTGATGAAAAATATTGGAATGCTTTGATATCTGTGCACTGTACAATTCAATGGTGGATGTCACGAAAGAAAGAAGGTGAGCTCATGGTATATGTATGCGTGAGAGGTTCGGTTATATCTGAATAGCTACTTTAAAATATGTGCAGATGGATAAAAAAAATATTTGAATGCTTTGATATCTGTGCATTGCACAATCCAATGGCTGATACCACGAAAGAAGATGAGCTCATGGTATACATATACGTGAGAGGTTCGGTTGTATCTAAATAGCTGCTTTAAATCTGTGCAGATTGATAAAAAAATATTTGAATGCTTTGATATCTGTGCATTGTGCAATCCAATGGCTAATATCACGAATGAAAGTGAATCCTTTTTTTTTCATGTAAAAGATACAATTCAAATCTATATGTGAGTGGCCATGAAGTATGAAGCGGTTGAGAAATGGCCCTCTCCAAGGAGAACATACTTTTGGCCTCTAGCTCCTAAAAAAATTATACCATATACCTGATGCACCATAGTAATCAAATTTCTCGTTTCTACAGTCTTTCATTTATCGTGCAGCTCATCTCAGACTGTTGCCTCTCTATTTTATCTTGGATTATTTTTATGGTACGCTGCCGACATGGTGCATCTGATGTGCAGAGACATGGTTCACACATGTAAGAAATGAATCTTGAGGTGCTTCCGTGACACTTACATATATGTTACGTTGATCTCGCTTACACGGTCTCCAACGATAAAAGGTGCTTTGTTCCTTCATAATCTCAGTTGGTTATGCTGCGTCGATTTCTATTTTGCTTTGTCTTAAGTGTGGAGCTTCTTCGAAAAGTGGCAAGTTCACACTATTTTGGCAGGCAATATCGGCAAACCAGCCAACAAAAGATTTCGTTGCATATGGAAAATGAGTGATACTAGATTCTCGCGGCTATGGAGCCAGGTGGAGAGCGTCTTATGCTAGGTCTAGTAGAGCTCATGGCATACGTATGGCTTAGAGATTCGGTTGTATCTGGATAGCTGCTTTAAAATCTAGTATAATTTAAAAAAAAAATAAAATTTGCATGGATACCCTTCTAAATATTGAATTTTGCATGAATATCCTTCCAAAATTGATATTTGTATGTATGGCCTCGTAAAACTCTGTTATTGTACAAATGCCCGTAATATAACGGCTGTTCTAACGGTGTTAAAAAATCATATTTATATTAATTAAAAATAAAATAAAATTTTAAAATTACGCTATTGTCCCTGTCTTCTTTTCCTGCTATCGGGATCATGATCTATTTGCATGTCTACCCATTAAGGGTATTTTAGTCATTTTAATTTAAAATCGTTAATTTTTTAATGTCGTTAGATAGCATGGGTACATATATAAAAACAAGTATTTTACATGGGTATACATGTAAATATTAATTTTGAAAGAGTATTCATGCAAAATCCGATATTTAGGAGGGTATTCATGCAAAAAATCAAAAAAAAAAAGGGAATGCTTTGATATCTGTGCATTGTACAATCCAATGACTGATATTATGAAAGAAGGTGAGCTCATGGTATACGTATGCGTGAGGGGCTCAGTTGTATATGAATAGCTGCTTTAAAATTTGTGCAGATAGGTTAAAAAAATATTAGAATGCTTGGATATCTGTGCATTGTACAATCCAATGGCTGGTATCACGAAAGAAAGAAGGTGAGCTCATGTTATACGAATGCATGAGGGGTTCGGTTGTATCTGAATAGCTGCTTTAAAATATGTGCAGATGGATTAAAAAAATAGTGGAATGCTTTGATATCTATCCGATGTACAATTCAATGGCTGATATCGCGGAAGACGATGTATCATTTTTTTTTCATGCAAAAGATACAATCTGAACCTATATGTGAGTAGGCCATGAAGTATGAAGCGGTTGAGTCGTAGCCCTCTTCAAGGAGCGCATACTTTTTACCTGTAACTCCTAGAAAAATTATACCATACACCTAATGCACCATAGTAATCAGATTTCTCGTTTCTACAGTCTTTCATTTATCGTGTAGCTCATCTCAGATTGTCGCCTCTCTATTTTATCTTGGATTATTTCTGCGGTAGACATGGCGCACCTGATGCAGAGAAACATGGTTCACACATGAAAGAAATGAATCTTGACGTGTTCTCATGTCACTTACTTATGTTAAGCTGATCTCGCTTACACGGTCTCAAAACATATGTTAACGATTTCTATTTTACTTTCTCAAGTGGCAAGTTCACTGAATTTTGGCAGGCAATATCAGCAACCCAGTTAACAAAAGATTTCGTTCATATGGAAAATGAGTGATACTGGATTATAAAGGCTATGGAGCTAGGTGGAGAGCGTCTTTTGGTGGGGTGTTGACATCTGAGGACTAAGGCCCCATTTATGCTCTTTATCTTGTCTCCTTGTTGTTTAATTAAGTACGAAAGGCTGCCACCTAAATGGTTGAAGCAGCTTGACTTGGATGGTTAACGGCGCTCATTAATTGAGTCCAATTCCATCGGTTTGGTTGGGAAGTCCTGGAACCAGATTAGCTTGTTTTATTAGACCACATTTATGCTAAAAGAGGTGGTTGTAATTTGATTTGACCCAGATACTTAGATATGGATCCAAAACACTGTTAATCCGGTTTAGTCTTTACTCCATAGTCTAGCTCCAGCAAGTATCACTGATTTGTTATTTGGAGTCCGAGTGAGTTGGCTCATGATATATATGGCTCAACTCTTTTGTCCATGACTATTCACACAGTAGATATATATGAAAAAGGAAAAAGGATGTACATATGTACATATAAATTTGACCTCCATTCTCGATCATGAAATTTTCCTCGAATCGTCATTTATTAGAATAGATATATTTAACCACCAAGCGCTTAATGATATAAACATGCGGCAGAGAAAGATTCACAAGGCTGAACCTAAAAAGAGTTATGTGATGTATGAGGCTTGATAGTTATGGTTATAATTGAGGCTCAACTTATTAATAATGAAATAGTTGTCTCACTTACCTGGAAAAAGACTTGAAACTAATATAATTAAACAAACATATACTGTGCCTTATATCTTTAATCAAAGTTTAAACCATCTTTTAAAACTAAAGCAGACGGCCGGGGAAAGGGAAGAGCAGGTTAAACTAAGTAGATGATGCAAAAATATAAAGCTATGCTTATAACTAAAATGGCACATCATGTTTCTATATCATTTTTTTTGATGAAAGGATGGATCACAAGTAGAGAAAAGAGTACAAAAGACTGGGTAGGACACATACTTCCATCCAAGAAAGGATGCTGAGATTCAAAACGTAAAATTCAAAAACACCTCCCATGCAAATGATAAATCTCATTTAAATTTTAAAAATAAAAATTTAAATTCTAGACTGCAATATGCGCCGCTGCTAGAAGTTTCACTAGAAGCAGTGCATGGATAAGCATGCAGATTAAGTCGTGGAAAAATATAGAGAAAGCATGCACGTAAAAGGCCATTGCGCTCGCCATTTGTTCGTTCATAAATGCGTCCAACACTCGACGATATACGTTACAATCAATCAATGGCTTTACATATTATAAACGATGCGTGGCTGCTGATAGCTGTCCATCTTATAATAAAGTTCTGGGGGTCTCTTTTTGGTTACCTGTCCATTAGTGATTGCCAACGAGCGATAAAGACCACAGGCTAACATCTCATGATACAATGTGGCCCTTCTTGAGCCATATATTGATGGAAATCTAATTCTGGAAAGGCTCTCGAAGGATGCAAGCCACGATCCCAAGAATTTTAAAATAGAATAGATCCTAAACTTTTTCTTTGAAAGAAAATGGAAAAATTCCTGGTTAGCTGGAGTAGAAGTTCAGTTAAAAGTCCAACATCAGGACTCCAGAAGTTACACGAGTCGTCTCTTGTAGAACACTCCATGGTAGGGTTCGTATGATCATGTTCTTCCAGTATTCCTTATTCTATCAGTTTAAAATTAGTTTATATGCTCCTCTTTTTTCTTACTATTTTGTCTCATTTAATCCCAAATATTTTCTTACTATTCTTTTCTCTCTCTTGTATTTATCTTCTTTAAGAGAAACTTTATCGAGTGTCAGCTTGGGTTCGACCTTTTAGTTGTTAAGCGAGGCGGATATATCAAACTCAGGTAACTCAGCTGGTGTGAGGTCTTTTTCAGTGTCAATAAGCAGGCAGACTATATTGACATGAGGAGATCACTCTAGCTAGTACGTTTAGCCATTTGATCTCAGTATAGAACTGCTCCAAAAATATGAGATACTATATTTCTTTTGGAAGGTGATTTATATTATAACATCCCGGCAAACCTGTCTCCATCCGGAGTCCTAAGCCTTCCATGTGGAATTGATTTAATATGCCTTTTTTCTGTCCATTTAACATCACATAGCTATTTGCAGCTTTCATAAAGAGTAGTTGTGAATGTAGGTGAGGGCTGTTAAAGGCAAGAGAAAGAGATGAGAAGTTGTCCTCTACATTGCATGCATTACGTGGCCATGGGCGTAGCCAATTACAGCTGAGCCGCTCATTTTATAAGCATCATTCATCAAGTGCTCATCTCAATAAGCTGTTACAAGAATGAGCCGCTGTGATTGTCTGAATACACGGATATATAGTGCATGTAGTGTATGGAATAATTTC
This sequence comes from Phoenix dactylifera, assembly GCF_051530095.1. Taxonomy (NCBI): domain Eukaryota; kingdom Viridiplantae; phylum Streptophyta; class Magnoliopsida; order Arecales; family Arecaceae; genus Phoenix; species Phoenix dactylifera. The sequence goes on along the minus strand of NC_143194.1, from coordinate 38,926,696 downwards.
TTCTTTCTTTCTCTCTCCAAAAAGAGGGGGGGGGGGGGGGGGGGGGTTAAGATAGTGCCCCCATAAATATAAGCCAACTTTGCTTATCTCCTTTTTCTCAAAAAAAAAAAAACTTTGCCAATCTCCTTCCTGAGACACAATGAATATGTGGTGCTGATTCGGGATACATGTCCATGTTTCCGAGCTGGACGAGCTCGCATATTGCACTTCTGGTGGTAAACCCTATCGTCCATAGCAAACAACAATGACGAAACTCGTTTGCGAATCATCTTCCTGAAATGTGACATGAAATTAGACCAAAGAGTCAATGCTCTGTAGAAATGCGAGACCAACAGCCAAGTAGAGATAGAAGCTTGTGAAGTGAGGTCTGTCTTTAGAAATTGGGTTTTTTTTCCTTTTAATTCAGAAATAATGCAAAGCCAGCTGTGCCAAAAATGCTTCGATCCAAAAAAAAAAAAAAAACAACCAAGTTTCAGAATGATAGATATTCTTTCGCGATGTCGACGACCATTGAAATGTCTCCTATACAGATTTCAAAGCACTCCAAGCTTCTTTATTTATTCATCTGCGCAAATTTCAAAGCAGCTATCGTACGATCCAAAGTGGATTCATGCCAAAAAAGTGAATTCTTCTTTCACATGAAAGATACAAACCCTTTTCGGGACTACTAAGGTATTTTCTTTCAAATGTGAATTTATTCGATTCGGAATAAAATAGCTTCTATCGGTATCTCATGCTTACATTTTAGGACTCTTTTGGTGTAGTTTGTCACGATATGTAAGGCTGCAAGCCACTTAAGAAACAATTGAACCGTCGTGGAGCGGCCCAGACCCAGCCACGAGGACCCATCAAGTCGTAGCTTGTCAGTTGGCAGTCTACTGCGGACCTTACTCGGAGTGTGAATAGGCCGGGTTGGGTCCAGGACTGATCACGGCCCAGGATTTAAACTAACTTGGGCCAGGCCTTAAGGGTCTTGCAAGAAACAAATTGACGTTCCCTACGTCGCAGGTCCTTGGGCCTTAGAACTCCGGATCCAAACCGGGGACAGACCTTTCTGGAATCGGGTACTGTGGCTGGCTGCTCTTTTATAACCCTTGTCGTCACAATGAATCCTGCGATATCTGGGCAACAGTACCTTTTGGCTCATTTCTAGCGCTTCTCGGCCCAACGATGCTTGCTGTGGCCTTTTTTTTTTTTTTTGGGTGGTACAATGGGACTCACGCGCTGTAGGTGTAGCCCATGAGATCCCAAAAAAAAAAAAAAAAAAAGTACGGAATGTCTTCCAAATATAACTTTCGAAGTGATGGGCCGCATAAGACGCCCCCAGTCCACAGCACTATTCACCTCCCTGTAAACGTGTGTAGTCCGATAGGAGGTGCACTCATGCGGAATATGGCAAATGTTGTGGAGCAGCCGCGCCCTGAATCCATCTAATCACCATGGCCCAGTCTCCCTCAAGGAGAATGCGTTTCACACCTAACACTTATCTCGCATAGATGAGGCCCTCGCATGTTGCTTTGAGCTCTGTGCCCAATACAGACTAATCAAATATCTGTCGACCTCCGGCCGCCACAAATCTGACCTCCTGGTCTCGGATGACAAATCCTGCACCTCCACTGCTCTCTCCCCTGTCAACGCTGCCATTGAAGTTCACCTTAAGAAAATTAAGAAGTGGAGGCTCCTAGTAGTTGGTGTGGCCCCTTGGCGGTAAGGAATGTAGGCAACCGAAATTTTACAATTAAACTTAGACTCTTTCACTGTTCTCTTTTCCTGACCCTGGCTTTAGGCTCCCTTTGGGAAGGCAAATTTGGGTGATTTTCTTCCTTAGATCTATTCTTAGTTTATATTCAAAGCGAAAGTTAGAGAGAATCCAAGCTATGGAGATTGATGCTTCTTATCGAGATACATGGTATGCCCTACCAGTTGAAATCGGGTGGTACAGAGTATACCGTATCATACCAATTCAGTACCAGTACTCGATACGGATAGCGTACAGACATTCGGTATACCAAAAAATTACATACTGTACCGTACCGATACTATGCTAGTATGGCGCCGATGCGAAGTCCAGTACCGATATGACAAATCTTGTCGGGATGTGTTTAAAATTGAAAAATGCCTTGTGGCAACAATTCTGCATGCACAAGGAGTTTCATCTTACCTTACTATTTAAATTTTGTAATCAAATAATCATCGTTTATAACAACAAATTTTGCAAACTGCACCCTTTTTTTTTTGGAAAGATAATTATTATTGTGCATATAATAGGTGCCGTATAGCATCTTTGTTTTATTTTTTATTTTTTTTAGACTGGATGAATAAATTTTAGGAAGTTTTGAGAAAAAACAATATGACTCCACCCAACTTCGAACGCCTGCAAATCATAGAAAGCTTGTTCAATCCAACATTTCATATTGAAGGAAGGAAGGAATGATAGTGCAATGAATATAACTATATCTATATAGCAAAGAGGATTTTCTTTGGATATATTTGCCGGGTGCTGCATCTTAGTTTAAGAAATCACATGTCAATTATTTTAGTCATAACAATAAAACTAACTACATAACTCATTAACATTAGAGGCTCGTTTGGTTCGCGGAAAGCATTTTTTCTTCTAAAATTATGATTTTTGGAAAGCAAATTTTTAGAAAAAGAATACCTGAAAAAATACTTTTGGCATGTTTGGTTGACAATGAGAAAGTGACAGATTTTTAAAGTGCTTATATTTGGTTGACCATCTACTTTTCTGAAAAAGTTATGTGTAATTCTTATTATACCCTTAATAAAAATTAGGTCTTTAATGCATCTTTACTGTTAAAGGCTTTTTTGAAAAAAAATTTAAAAATGGAGTGATTCCCGATCACGGGAAAGTAAGTTTTCTATGAAACATGAGAATTATATTTTCATGAAAATATAATTTTTTCATCTCTTTTCTTTAAAAATTTCAATCAAATAAAAAATATTTTATTACTTTTTTGTTGGCCGTAAATTTTTTTTTGCAGACCAAACGAGCCCAGGTGTATATCAATTATTTTGACGCACTCTGTGGCTCACTGCCTTTCAATCACTTTTGGAGTAAGGCCCTGTTTGGGGGAGCTGTTGGCAGTAAAGCGGTTGGAAGTAGAGCTGTTGGAAGTAGAGCTGTCTAAAGTAGAGCTGTTATAAAAAGCTGTTTGCTGTTTGGTAACTACATTCGTAAAGTGCTGTGGTACTTTATTTTGTTTTTGGTAAACAAACTGAGAAAGTACTTTTGTATGACAAAATTACCATAAAGGACATTGCATAGTATTATACAACATAACATAATAAAACATAACATAAATTAATACATAAATATACGATATAGTATAATATTATTGTAATATATAATAATATTATGTTAATATAGCATAATAGTAATATAATTATTAGAGTAAATTAATATTTGGTAATATAACATAATATTAAATTATTTAACATAACATATTAATGTATTATGATATAATGTAATATATATTATATTTATAGTATAATACAATAATAAAAGTATAAAATATTATAATTATTAGTATAAATTAATTTATCATAATATAACATAATATGAAATTATTTAAAATAACATATTAATGTATTATAATGTAATGTAATATAATACAATATTTATAGTATAATACAATAATAAAGGTATAAAATATTATAATTATTATTATAAATTAATTTTCCATAATATAACATAATATTAAATTATTTAAAATAACATATTAATGTATTATAATGTAATGTAATATAATATAATATTTATAGTATAATACAATAATAAAGGTATAAAATGTTAAAATTATTAGTATAAATTAATTTTCCATAATATAACATAATATTAAATTATTTAACATAACATATTAATGTATTATGATATAATATAATATGATATTATATTTATAGTATAATACAAAAATAGAGGTATAAAATATTATAATTATTAGTATAAATTAATTTTCCATAATATAACATAATATTAAATTATTTAACATAACATATTAATGTATTATGATATAATATAATATGATATTATATTTATAGTATAATACAAACATAAAGGTATAAAATATTATAATTATTAGTATAAAATAATTTTTCATAATAATTTCCCATAATTTCCAATAAAATAATTTTTTGCGGTCCAGGGGCTCTTCTTCGTGGTCCACGCTCGAGGAGGACCTCAGCGTGGGTCGCGAGGTTGATGATAAAAAAAACAATAAATTGATTTTCGAAGGTACGGAAAAGGATTAAAATTTTTTTTTTCTAAAATGTGGTTCAAGAGATGCATACAAAAATTGAAAAGAAAAATACCTTTTCTTACAGAAGGGAGTCTGACGGGTAGGGTTCTTGGCTCCAGCAGATTTTTAGATTTATAAAGAGACAAACTATGTAATTATGTTATTTTAATATGGGCATTTTTGTCAAAAATATAGCTTTCCGAAAAAGCTGAAACAGCTTTCTCCCAAAAGCTCCAAATTGCAGCTTCCTCCCAAAAGCTGTTTTCAGCTTCTCGCAAAAGCTGAAACAGCTTTTTGAAAAATTTACCAAATACAATTTTTCATCTAAAAGTACTTTTGGAGGGTCAGAAACCAAAAGCTTCCCCAAACAGGGCCTAAGAAAACATTAGGCAGATCAGTTCTCAAAGAAGAAATGAATCTATGTTATATGAAATAAATCCACATAATAATTCCGCCTCGAGGACTCAGATCAGACGATACGGAAAACGGCAGAATTCCCGATATGATATGACGCGATACAAAAAACCGCTACATGTATATTCTCTATTTATAAAGTCCCGAAACGGTTCTTGGAAGCAACGGAGACGTCGAAAGCGGGTGCCAGAAATATTCCGACGGGAAGGGAAGCTCGGGCGGAAAAAAGGGAGCCGAGGGGAAGCGAAAGGCAAATTCCAACGGATTCTCTCCCCCAGTTTCAATAGAGGGCCAACAGGTGGCGAGATTTGGTGCGTTCTCCTCCGATTTCTCCCACCCTCTCGTCCCTTTAATCGCAAGAAACCCTCCTCCTGCTCCTCCTCTAATCTCAGGGTTTTGCCCCTGTTCGTGTCCGGATTCGATTCCCCGACCGAATCCGGCCGAAGTGGGTTGGAATACGCTTGGAATTCTTATTTTCTTGAAGATTTGTTTGCAGGAGATGTTGATATCCCTTCCTTTCTTTGTAATTCAGGTCGGAAATTTCATCTTGATATGATTATTTTTAATGCATTACTCTGGGTTTTTAATGACCTGCAAAGTTGTACATTAGGGTTTGGCTTCCAAGAATTTTCTTTTTAATTTATTAATTTTATTTTTTTCGCAATTTTATACGGCATTGGTTGACGGATTTTGGGTTTCTGGGATTCTAAAGGTACCTTTCTGTCTTTTTCTTTCATAAGATCACGATAACTCTTGTTTGATTTGGCGGGATTTGAATTTTTGATAGAGTTCTCTGATCTGGAGCTGAGAGATTGTTTGATGTCCTTCGTTGTTGGGTTGATATGGCTTTATTGGTGAACGCAACGGCATTGGATTTTGATCGTTCCTCCTTTCTTACCTAATCTTTTGGCATGCTCTTGTGAATGATTTGACCTTGCTCCACAGGTGCTTGTCCCGGAAGTGGAAATGTTATCATATAATGCGGTGGTGGGTAATGATGCGATAGACTTTCCATATTTGAAGGTTTCACGCCTGAATACTTAAGGTAGGCTGGCGTGTTTCATTCATTAAAGGTTTTCATTTTACACGTTGCAAGTCGTATTATTTTGTGTTTAGACATTTGAGCAATATCATGAGAAAAGCTCTTATTTCTGTGCTATCTTGTTAATAAAGCTGTGCCCTCGAAGTATTATGATCGTGCTTACCTAATTTCTTTGAACGAATATTTAGTAAGCTGAAGTTCATCAAGAAAATGGCATGTTGTTTTTCTTAACAAAACTGCAGGTCCATCACGTTTAAGAAGTTATGGCATAAATTAGAAATTTGGTTCTAAGCACACTAGCCTCACTATTGTAGGGTAGTAGACTACCATCCCTGGCCTCTTCAGGTAAATAGGGACTCAGCAAAGTTTATATATAATAGTATTGTCTGACAGCAGTTTGAATGTTTCATGGAGCAGCAGTTTGAATTGTCTGAAGCTTCATGTTTCATACAGTAATAACTTGATATATATATATATATATATATATATATATATATATATATATATAGACACACATAGATAGATAGATAAACTGCAGTATAAACAATTAAAAGAACTGTAACTTTTTTGCCATGTAATAAGAATATAATTAAATTTGCAGGTTGGATTGACTCCACTTGAATTGCTATTCATAGAAGAAGACCTTGATATATATATATATATATAAACTGCAGTATAAACAATTAAAAGAACTGTAGCTTTTTCGCCATGTAATAAGAATATAATTAAATTTGCAGGTTGGATTGACTCCACTTGAATTTGCTATTCATAGAAGACGATCCCCCCCCCCCCCCCCCCACCAAAAAAAAAGCATAGTTTGCTTGATGGAGTTCTTTAGAGGTGGTTCTTTCAAACTTCAAAGCATCTCTGTCTATTGTTAAGGTGAAGTGGAAGATTTATTTATTGTGGCCAGTGCTGTTATCGAGTTTTATACAGGACAAATTTGAGCTTCTCAGAAAAAGGTAACGGAAGCATAAGGAAAGTGGCATATTGCTACTTTTCTATGCCATCTTTCATGTCATATTGCTTGGTGGATGTTGATGGCTGTTCCTCCTTTGGAGCTATTCAGTGAAGGTCAAACTGACAGACATCCTTTGCTGATGGAGCAACCAGCTAATATTAATGAACATGAGCACATAATTGATATATCAAGGGGTGGTTCCGCTTCCACATCACAATCTCATGAATATGACCAAAATGACTTGGTTGAAGTGCATTTTGAAGATTGGCCTTCAACAAGCACACCAGCTCCGGTCTCCCAAACATCTGGAGTGTCACCTACAGTACCTAGTTCAAGAAATGCATCATCGACTAGGAGAAGTGATAATTATGGTCGCCGTCATAGAAGCCCTCTGAATTCTGGTTTGTGGATTTCGATTGAGCTTGTTGTTAATGTGAGCCAAATTATAGCAGCTATTATAGTTCTCTCCTTGTCAAGACATGAGCATCCAAAAGCTCCATTGTTTGCATGGATCGTAGGTTATACAGCAGGCTGTGTTGCTACTCTTCCTCATCTTTATTGGCGCTACATTCATCGCAACAGTCAGGGCTCTGAGCAAGTTTCTGCTCATTCACTTCAGAGTTCTTCTCGGGACATCCGTCCTGAATCTAATCCTTATACATCCATTTCTGTTACTCAATCCTCAGAAGGTGAAAACAACCATAGCAATGCTCCTGTCTCACACCTAGGGCAAAGTATTCTAACTGCGAGCCCAAGGTACTTTCTTATTCTTTCTATGCAAATGTGCTAGATGATGGATTCTTATTGCAATCTTAAATTTTGTTGGAATGTTGCACCTTGTGCCTTCTAATTTTGTCTTTTTATCTCCTTCCTGTTTGGAATTTCTATTTCTCGGCGTTAAGCACTATGCATGAACCGATAAGCACTGTGTATGAAAGATAGTTGTTGTTAATTTTTTTGATTGTTGGGTCAAGTTTCTATCAATCCTTGAACACATGATATATGATATCAAATTCCTTTTCTGCCATCTACATTCTAAATTGACCAAACACTTTGTTTTCTATTGAAACCTATACTACTGAGTACGTGGTTGTTGCCTATGGATTGGGTGTCAGCAGGGGGCATTCCATGACAAGGTGGCTGGTTGCATTTGGATGTTGGCTTCAACATGTAGATTTTACCTTAAAAATGAAGTGGTTTAATTAAAGTAAATTGGGTATTTCAAACATACAGATCTCATCTCACCTTCAGTTTGCTTATGCTAGGAATGTAATGAGACAAGCTAATAAGGGCCTAGGGTGTGCTTGCCTCAATTCAGGCTTTAGTGATCTACGTAGTATGTATATGTTACATATACACCTGTTACAACAAATTGATTTGCTTATCAAGAAATAGATATTAAAGTGTAAAATGCATTGTAGTGGTAATATAGTGTTCCTGGGAGCATGTTTAAAATTCACAGAGATGTTTTTCAGGCATAATAGACAGTTGTGCCTACAGTTTAATAGCCTGTGCAGTGGGCATTAATATGAACTTTTAGTGTCTATCAGTTCCCTCTTTCCTTGATCTGGAATTTGCACTAACATGTTTCACATCATCAATCCTCTTTTTTCCAATCCTCACTAGTGCATCTATTAGATAAAATATTCCAGATTTTTTGGCATGAGAGACTTCACATGATGCAAAACTTTTAGGGCACCTATTAGATGATTCAGACCAGCAAGGCGGCAAGGGGCGTTGTTATCAGACAAGTAGGTGTGATGAACATGTAGAAATCATGAAAATGCCCTTGTAACTGCATATCTTCTGGGATTTTCATATGTTATGTAAACTAGCATAACTTATCAAAAACTTTCTTTATAGTTGAAGTAAATATCCAAAATTTTGTCTGATTCTAAAAGTTGACCAGATTTTGATCACCAAAGCAATCTCTCACCTGCTTTAGATGCCGGCCTTCTAATTTGCTATATCCTTTGAATACCCTCTCTCTCTCTCTCTCTCTCTCTCTCTCTCGGGCCATTGCATATCGTATCTAATTTTCTCAGTAGGGCTGTTCAATGAACAAACTGTTAGCAACTTGTGTTCAGCTCCTAATTTGGCTCACCTCGAAGAGTTAACAAGTTAAGCTAGTCTTGGCTCACTTGAGATCAGATTGGCTGAGCTCAGAATAGGAGTAAAAAGCAATATATAATTACAATATCTATTATATTACTTGTGATTCATAAAAAGAATTCTTATATTAAAATTGCTGAATATTGATATAGTTCACATACAAATGAATGCATTTCAGCAGTAATATCGAGATAAAACAATGGAAATTAGTTGAAAGTATATGTGTTTGCCTCAAGAGGCCTTATACTCTCGAAAGATTTCTTAGACAAGTTGTTATCGAGCAGCTTAAGTTCGACTAAAATTTTAATGAGTTGGCTCAAATTTGGCTTGATTATAAAATAAGCTGAGCTTCATCGTAGCCTATCTCGCTTAACCTTGGCTCATTTGCACCTTTATGCATTAGTTCCTTTTGTCTGACAAGAAAGCAACCTTGATTTCTTCTTTTTGCATCATGTAGAAATGCAGTGTATAGGAATAATATATGGACTGGTGGAACCAAAATTTTCTCCTTGTGGGCCAACACCATACATTCTCTGGTCATGTGGGTTGAAAAGTTAAGATATATTATCGATGTAATATATTATAATCTTCATTATGACATATTTAACCAAATTCAATAATTTTAAATTGAGATAATCTACTACTATTAGTTTATATTTCGAAAATTTTCTTTAATATAAAGTCTGTATTTTTCATTATCCATAAACTTCTCAGTTCAGAAAAATATTAGATATTGTTATTTAATAATTAAAATTCATGTATTGTTATTGTTAATTACGAAAAAATAAACAAAACTTCAAGTTTCTTTATATTTTTTGTTAATTCAAATAAATAAGGAATTGTATTGCTAACAATCGAATATAAGAGGAAGAGAATGACTTAAGCGTGTGAGCTAGACCAATCACCTATCTTTAAATGCTAATTTTCTTAGTTTTGCATATCACAGGGCAAATCTGGATGTTAATATATTTTTTTCAATAAGATGAGAACAACCATGTTTTGAACTAGTTTTTCCACCAAAATGGAAGTGAAAGAAGCATCTAATGCTATGCTCCCTTCTACTTGGGGTTTCTTGAATCTTATGCAATTTGATATATGCACTTGACTGATCGCTAGTGCATTTGGCTTGTTTTTCTCTTCTGCAAAATGAAAGAATTTAAACGAAGTGGTGGATTTATTAAAGGTAGGTGATCTATAAGTGAGAGGAGATACATGGAGTCATCTATGGAGGAAGTGATTAAACCTAATAATTATTTCCTGATTATGTTTATTTAGTAGGATTTATAGAGAGGATTTAAGGAAGACATTATTGGATTGTTTAGAGAGAATGGTGCCACATGCCTTTTATTTCCCTTAATGAGAAATTATAAAGACGTATTCAGGATGGGGGTGCCTTTTTGGAGGTCCGTTTATTTCGTTCTTTTCTCCTCTTTTTCTATACCTTTTCTATGCAAGTTTGTTTCAAGATCCCTGATTTTTGGGAAGAGCTCTACACTGTCACACTAGGCCAGAATATTAGGAGGGGCTAGTTCCTTATATACCATAATTTTAGGGAGTGAAGAATCGGTACTGTACCCATTCTGTCACCTTAATTATATGGCACAAATCGATAAGATCTGTATCATATTGGCGCATGGTACACCTTTTGGTGCCGGCACAGCAAATTAGAGGTGAAATACCATGTGTCAGTATTGCATCAGTACAGAGGGCATGATAATATTTTGTTAGTTTGATCTGTCATGGCTTGTACAAACTAGTTATTTGAGTATTTGTATATTATGTTCCATAATCTGAAAACTTGTTTTTAAGGCATCTAAAATATACAATGTCCATTTAATTCCAAGAAAAAGGAATATAATCAAAGTCTGCTTCTCGACTTGCGACTTTCTCTGAACTTTTGTTCTTTTGACTAATTGCCTTCCACCTTGAAATCAGAATTTTTATCCAATTGAGTGGGCAGAAAGGGGTCGTTGCTACTACGGCAATTTGTGGAAATCCTTTCTAGAGCCGCATTCATGTGGTATACCAAGCTCTCTCCAAGGAATTCCATTCTTGACACTATCTAAAATACTTGTATTGAGATGTTGGTTCATGTTTTTTTTCCTTTTTTAATCAGTGGTGGACCCAATCACTTTTGGTGTCACATTTGCTGTTGCTTTTTTCTATTCTCTGGAATACATGTAGTCCGTGTGAACCATGTTGTAGACTGTGTTGTGGTTTGAATGAGATAGAACTCTAAACAATGGGGAGTGGTATTTGATAGGTTTTTCACCGAAGGCTATAAATCGTGAATTATGAAAAAAGCAAGGTTCGCAATCTCGGTATTGAGTATCGTATTGGTATTTTATCAATTTGGTACAGTATGGTATAATATGGTATGGTCCAATACACTTCTATACTTGTCCGGACCGGTACACATCTCGGTACGCCTCGGTACGGGCGCTACGGGGCTTGTACTGACTTGAAGGTATGTTTCATACCGGTTTTCTTCCGGTACGATGCACCCCATACCGGGCGGGTACGAGGTGGTATGGCAAACCATGGGGAAGACTATGAATGGCATTTCTTTATAGGCATGCCACTGCAACTATGGAGCTCAATAAACTAATTAGAGAACTATCATTTTTCTGGGGTACCTTGCTCACCAAGGTTGTATTTAGTTGCAGACTATGTTAGCCTTAACCCAAAGTAAATGGGTCAGCTTTCTGCTAACCCACTTTACTCTGGAGTGAACTACACACTATTGAGTGGAATAGTTTATTTTGGATTATTACCACCCCCCCCCCCCCCAAAAAAAAAACACACACACATACAAAAAAAAAACATGTCTACTTCTCGAAACGCCTCTTTTGTCCTTAGGATAAAATGACCTTCAAGAGTGTAGTAGTTTAAGTGGAGTAAGTACAATATATTTTGTTGAATTTTCAAAGTTTTTATCTAGATAATTTTTAGTATGATTTAGGGTTCTATGTCAAGTGACATTAATGTGCAAGAATCCACTTTAGGTAATGTTGGGTTGGATAAGTCATAAAGTCATCATGATTTGATTCTTAACTATTTTGTCCCTCTGTTCCTCTCTTTCATCTCCCTTCACCCCCCATCCTATAGTTTTTTTTTCTATTATTTTATCTCTACTGATATATCTCTCTACTCAGCATGCATTGTTTTATGAATTTCTATGATACATAAACAGCAGATTCTCTCATTTAGCCTAGGATGCTTTAAATCCTTATTCCTCCTTTCTTTCTCCATCACAAAAACTGTGGGTTGGATTTATTTGACCTTTTACTTGTGTTTAATCATTATCATTGCTGTCCCGTATGCATGTTTAGGGAAGCAAGCAACCAAATTAGACCTATCCCTAATTTACCCTTTTCACTAAGTCCTTCCATTCATTGTAGGCCATCCTTGATTGGTCCTATATCATATTTGGTATTAGAGCTGAAGGGTCCCACACTTTTCTTTATTTTCCCTCAATCGTCCTATTCTTTTCTTCTCATTTCATTCCCTTCATAGCTTGCTATTATGAATAGTTAGGTTTCAAGATTGATGCTTTTCATCAGCATGCCGAATATAAGGTGTTTGGGTAGATGTGTGATGACTTGACATGTATAAAAAATGATCTAGCATCAATTATAGCTTTCTTGAAGCATATGTACAGCCCAAGGTGTTCCACCATGCATTGTTATAGATGAAGATCAATTTTATGATGATGAGGATGTTGCAATTGAAGATTTATTTATGGAAAACCCTACAAACAGTGAATCTTCAAATTAAGAGACTGCAGTTGAAGATTAACCATATCTGCAGCATCCAGTTGAGAGGACTGAAAGCCCCAAAGTTGCAGTTTCTGAATAATTTCTAATTCACCAAGGCATGGATTGCTATCAATCAACGTCTATAACTGTATCGATGCACTTTGAAGATCCATTGCTTGCTGATCTTGCAGATTCATTTATCGATGCCACAATTGGATGATAAAAACTTTTATGGTCATTGAATAAAGGGTACCAGAAGATCCAACTAATAGAGTGATTGCAAAAAAAAAATCAGGTTAGCTTCCATCGTCAAACCTTGAAGATTAAGAAGTGGAGCCTAAGGATATAAAACATTGAGATGATCTCAGGGACGAGATCCCATGCAGTGGAAGCGAATGATGGTGAATAAAAATTAGTTTGTCATATATTTTATTGTATTTTTTGTGTTTTAGCTTAAATAATTTTTTTTTAAACTGTGTTTTATAGTCCTATTTCAATTGGAATCTATGTGCAAGAGTCCTACTTTAGGTATTTGTTGGGTTGGATAAATCATAAAGTTGTTAGGATTAGATTTTTAGCTATTGTTGGTGTGTTCATAAATAAGGTTACATGGGATTTTGAATTTTTCCTTTTAGCCAACATTTTGGAAATCGGCTACGTAGTTGTTAAGTGTCCTAGATTACTTGCAAATCAAGTTTATATAAAATATAAAAAAAAAGTCATGGCAGGCCACTAGTAGCATTGTACATGAATTATCTGAAAGGAATTGAAGATTTAAGGCCAAGTTCCATTCTCTTGTTGTCTCTTTTGCTTTCTTTTTCATCTCTCTCCTGCACCCCACTTCCTATAGATATTTCTTCTATTATCTTTATGTCTGCTGATATACCACTTGACTGAATTATTTTTTTTCTGAATTTCTATTATAAAGCAACCACGGTCTCTCACCTGGCTTGGAATGCTTTAAGACCTTATTCCTCCTTTCTTTCTCCCCACAAAAGTCCTAAGGAAGATGTATCTGACCATTTTTGTCCTTAATCTCAATATTTCATCACTACTATCCCACAGGATATTGTATACTGGTACCGGGACTCGTATCGGTTGTCCAATGGTATGGCACGATACGATACTTCTACCGTACCATTCTGGTCCATCTTGGATTTTTTTTTATTTCCAAATTTTGATCTGAAGTCGGCATATGGTTTGCCAACTTCAATTCATAATTCAAAAATAAAAAAAAAACAAAATGACAATTCGAAATAGAAAATAAATAACATTCTCCCCTGGTCCACTCTCCACTGATCCGAAGCGATGATGGCGGGAGAGAGGGGGAGAGGGAGGGGTAAAGGGAGAAAAAGAGTGAGGAAGAGAGAGAGGGGGGGGGGAGGGAGAGGGAGAGGGAGGGTTGCCTCCGCAAATCCTAATCGTAAGCCGAAAGCGCATGCGAGAGAGAGAGAGGGAGGGAGGGAGGGAGGAAGCTACTTACTAGACCATCGTGAGTGGCCGCCAGGATCAAGGTGTGTTCGCGAGCAGGCATCTGTCAAAATCGCAAGCGGATGGGGCAGGCATTCATCGCAAGTGGGCGAGCAAGGGGGAGTGGAGTTTAATATGTGAACTGGGGCCATCTCGAAATTAATAGCTGAATCGTGTTAGTTCTTGACCGGTCTGGGTCGGTATGCCCCAAACCGGCCGGTTCGGCACTCTTTGGTCCCATAAATATTGTTTAGAGTAGCAAGCAACCAAATTAAACCTGCCCTTGATTTATTGTTTTCCCTAGGCCCTTCCATGTATATCATAAGCCATCCCTAATTGGTCCTAAATTAGTATGTTAATGTGGTTTTATTATACTTTAACCCTAAACCGAATGCAGCCGAAGAATTGCATTAGCATGAATCAACTTATTAGATTGAGTAGTACATTTGTAGCCCATTTGTTTTGCACTCCTTTCCTAAATTTGTTTTTTGAAACATGCAATGCAAGCAATACCAATCCTGGTGTAGCTTTTAAGAAAACCTAGTTATCTCTGGAGCCGGTGGATGGTTTATGGTGAGATTAGAATGCCTATCATTTTCGTTGCCTTGTGGTTGCTATGTGATGAATGATGGAGAGGATTCCATTCTTAATAAGTGTTGAAGCTAGTTGGACTCTTTTAAAGTATGTATGGTTTGTTGTGAATAGAGGGCGAGCCTTGGTAAGGTTGTTTCATTATGCCCTAGATGTAACGAATTCGAAACACAGAAATAATCTATATGCATGTAAGGTAAGGCTGCATACATTTGACCCTCCTCGGGCCTTGCAATGGCGGGAGCCTCATTCATTGGACCGTCCTTTTTATGGTTTGTTGCGAATCTAAGAATGTTATAGCTTGACCAACGCAAGGTTGAAACCCATAGAGAAACTTGCCTTCCTTTTTTTTTTTTGCTGATGAGGATTGGGATATCGTCAATGGTATGTTGAGAGGGATGACATTTCTTAGTGAATTCCCTTAGTACATTAGTGTGGACTGATTTTTTTTTTTTTCTTTTTGTGTGAAGAGATGTGTTTAGTGAATGCCTCTCCTTGGGCATTCATGTTATAAGTGGAATAAGACTTACATTGATTATTCAGGACAATTAAATATGTACTGATGGCACATGAAATTTGGTCTAATCTTTCCAGGGCCTTTGTTTGTTTTGTTACTGTCACAGAACTATGCAGGAACCTGGTGTAATTTTCTAGGCATAACTTCTTCCTTGTTATGAATTTTCCATTTAAGTTGTATGTGGTAATTTGCAGGATAAATGCTTTAGTTGACCGTTTCAAAATGGCCTTAGATTGCTTCTTTGCTGTGTGGTTTGTTGTTGGAAATGTGTGGATATTTGGTGGGCGCTCATCTTCTCATGATGCTCCTAACCTATACGGGTATGGTTGTGGTTTACATTTTTTTTCGTCTCATTCATATCCTGATCTGCCACTAAAATTTATCTATTTCCTCAGGTTATGTATTGTTTTCCTTACATTCAGCTGTATTGGGTATGCTATGCCATTCATTCTTTGCGCAATGATATGCTGCTGCTTGCCTTGCATTATATCTATCATGGGCTTTAGAGAGGACATGAGCTACGGCAGAGGTGCTACCTCAGAATTAATTAATGCACTACCAACCTACAAGTTCAAATTAAAGCGACCTCAAAATGGAGACGAGAACGAAATTAACTCAGAAAATCAAGTCAATGGCGGGATCCTGGCTGCTGGTACTGACAAGGAGCGCACAATTTCTGCGGAGGATGCTGTGAGTTTTTATAAGTCTGTTTTGCATTTTGATCATCCATTTGCATTTATAGTAGTCAAGCAGTGGTAATTCAGAGTCGTGTGTCTCGTGGTTATCAAAAAATAGTGCTTGCTTTACATCATGAAGGGCCACTTTTTCACTGAATTGAGGTCCTGTCCTTTCCGGTAATTTACAATGTATTTTGGTGCTATGGCTTCTGCAGGTTTGTTGCATCTGCCTGGCAAATTATGTAAATAATGATGAGCTCCGTGAGCTTCCATGTACCCACTATTTCCACATGGAATGTGTGGATAAATGGCTAAAGATAAACGCACTGTGCCCCCTATGCAAGTCTGAAGTAGGGAGCTCCACAGGCTCTTCAGGCATGGACACTGGATATCATCACGGTGACCAGAGGGTGGGGAATAGTGCAGAGCCACAACAAGAAATGCAGTAGATGATTCTGTTTTGTGATTTCCAACTGACTGTATTGAAGTGAAAATTCTTCTCTGCAAGCCTGCACGAAATACCGATGTATGTGGGTATATGGTGAATGGATCCTGGTGATAGCCACAACATTTATCAACCATTGCTTTGAGAGTACTGGTTGTAGCTTTTACATCTATAGATGTCAGCCAATGTTTTCCACGGATCGTGAGATAGAATGAATGTTGAATCTCGTCTCCATTCATACAAGGTTGTTTTATGACCTACATTCCAAAGACCCCTTTGGTAAGGTTGACCGAAATTTTCATTTTGAAATCACTAGGTATGGTTGGTTGTCGGGTTAATCCATTTGAAGACAGCTATTGTTTCCTAAGCATCAAGAAAGGGTTCGGAAATAATGATGGTGAACCAGAAATGCACGACAAATTGGTTGATTGTAAATCAGTATCACTAAGTGTCTATATAGGGCAACATGTGATGCTTCTATTGTAATTCAAAGAGCAGATGTCAGCAAGACATAGGACAATCAGCATAATTTATTCCCTAGCTTGTTACTGGAGATGCTGGTGACATTGTGCTTCAACTTTTCCATCATGGAATCAGAGAGATGGTACGGGTGTGATTTGTGTGCAGCACTTTCGATTATATGGCCATTATGTTTGCTGAAGCTGTTAGAGATTTGCATTACTTGAAGAATATGTTATTGGAGCAACGGGAAGCCTTCCTCCAATTCTCAGATTGCTTTATTATTTACTGGAAACAAAGTGCACCTCAGTTTTCTTTTCTTTTCTGTTTTCGAGTTTGGAATGGACAATGACTTCCCGTTAAGGGCAATGATGTTGTTGTACGTGTTAAAAGCTTGACAATCAAAATGACAGGAAAAACTATAAGATATAATGAACAATGTGAAATTTGATTGCATCGAGTGTTTGATATTTATCAGCTCTCGGATTTCGGATGTATGCAAAAGGGTGCTGCTAAAGTTGCTAGGCTTGACCGCTGCATCCTCCAAGCAAAAGTTTCCCACGTCATGATGGATTCCTGTCATCAGATCAGCGGCACGGGACGATGCTGGTTAAAATAGATGATATATTTTCTGAATCCCGAGAAGCTGTTGGCACCATAATTTCAGTTTCATTATCCGCCGGCCTGCTTAATTTCCTATGCATCCGATCTCTGATCATACCGGTGCAATTTGCCTTTGCTGTTTATTTCTGTTTGTTCATCCAAATTATGGATACCATGCTGATTTGTCCGTAAGGTGCAAGCAAAACTCATACTGGAACTGTTTCAGGATCAGAGTGTCTTCCCACCGTCTACCATCAGAAGTCCCAGATGGGAGCAAGAGACCCTCGATCGACAAGGCTAATCTAACTATATACCCTTCGGTTGAGTTTAAGGGGTTCCTGATGGAGATAGATAGCAGTGGGATAAAAAGCTAGAAACGAGACAGATTTATTACAAATTAGAAGTTCAAGTTTATTACACGACACTCAGGTGGCTCTCGCACCGTCCATGCGAAACTTCGGGGGCATCACTTCATCAACTTGTTCTCCATGCACGGACGGACGGCATAAAAGCCTCCTTCTTCCACCCCATGCATGAGACGTTACATAAAAAGAACTGCACTGCAGACCACTAGGCTAGCAACAGCAACACCACCACCCACAAAGCTCTCCAGTCTCCCTCCCCTGTTGTTAGGTGCCGTTTTAGCCCCCGACCCCCCGCCAGAAGCCGAACCCGAAGCAGAGTCAGTAGGAGTAGATGAGGAAGCACTCGTCGAGGCCGTCGCATCCCCACTCGCATCCTTAAATATCCTGGCTTCAGGTGAGCTCGGATTCAGCTTCAAAATGCCTGCCAAACCCCCATACAATACATTAAGCGCTGGAAACAAAAGAGAGGAGTTCACGCTCTTCTAAACTGTTTAGTGAAACAGCGAACACACAAAAAGGAGGTTGGTATCAAGTACTGGGGCAGTCGGAGACTTTGGCGTCGCTGTTGCAGGCGGCGGGCATGTGGAGGGCTAAGGTGGTGTTGATGGGGAGGGCGAGGGAGGGATCGGTGCTCTCCACGATAAGCACGCACAGGCACTTGGGCTGGCTGGCCCGCACCTTCTCCGCGTCCGCGCAGCACTCCGGCGTCGGCTTCGGCGCGCTCCCGCTCACATACGGCACGCACGGCGCCAGGTTCTGCAGCTGGTCCGCGCACTCCTTCTCGTCCTCCTCCAGCGTCGCTTGGCATGGAGCTGGTACCGTCGCCAGGAGCGGCAACAAAAGCATCATGGAGTACTTGGCCATGGCCATCTCTCCTAGCTATATTGCTTCTTCACCTTCTTCCCTCGTTTCTTATGGATGGTGGTTCTCTCCCTGCTTCGGACCCGCTCCCGAGAGTATTTATTAACAAAGTTTGGGAATTGGGAGTACGTGAGGGAGCACATCATTAATTGTCCCCTTTCACTATTGTAAATTCCTTTTAAAGATTGCCTCATCCGGCAGCACTAGATTATATAAGGAGCAACAATTAAGCAACCACATATACGACGATAGTTGCTTACAACCCGGAACCGAAGAAAAGTTGATCAAAACTAACAGAATATTTGCTTTTGATGCACCGTGTTGTACTTATGCGCCTATACCTACATCGATCTCATTTTTTTCCCCCTTTGTTTTAAGTCGTTCCGTGCTTCAAATTTGGTAGATTAAACAGATCCACACCAAGTATGAAAAATGTTTTTGTGGCTTTAAGCTTGCTCCGCTTGTGTTTCTTGTATCGAGAGCAGGTTCATGTCTCCAACTTTGACAAGCGCAACCCACGGGTGGACGGTGATCCTGGGCCTTGCGAGTGCGATGAGTATCCTCCATGTCGATGCATGGATGAGTACGATACTTGCACAGCCCCATGATCACCACGTATATTATATGGCTGTGCACCATGCCAATCTTGCTCGTTCTCTTTTTATGAGCTCTATTTCACATGCGCTTATTTCGGTGATTGACCTATGGCAGAAAGATGGGATGATTGATATGGTGTGCAGCCATGTTAGTGCATGCAGTGTCGGATCTAATTTTTTCATGATTGTTGTATCCATCTAGCGGCGCACTCGCCACAAGTGATGAGGTAAACAATTACTTGCTACTGTTACGCAAGTTCCTTACTTGCTACTGTTACTTACTGCCCTTGGTGTTTTCTCCCATTTCCACTCCTTTAGCTTCCCAAGATCTCCCTTAGAGATAAGAGAGGAAAGGACGCGCACTGGCCAAAACAGAGAGGTGCCCTTTTGGAATATCAAGTAGCTCCATGGTCAGAGATTAGTTTGCATCCGTGGACATGTCGTGGTGATCAAATTCCATGGAAAACATGACAATTTCATGTATAGTCCTTGCATAGTTAATCATTTTATGCTTATCCTTCACATACGGCAAAATATTAGCCCTGTTTAATTTAAGCTGTTCAATTTTAACCTATCCAGGACTGGAACAGGACCCGAGAGTAAAATGGCCATCGAAATTACTATCTGAAGATGAAAACATCTATCAGCCAGAACCTAATATAAATTGACAAACAATCTATGAGTGGATCTTTGTTCATTTGAATCCCATTTGCCAGCGTGCCATTGCCTTGAGAAATGGAAAGTTCTCTTCCCAAGGCAGGATGGGCGTTAACGTCTTCCCCCGACTATCAAGGCGTAGCAAATGCTTGGGTCATGCCTTGGTATTCGACGGCCTGGTCCTTGCCTCTTGATTAATGGCCGTGGAACGCAATAAATAGGAGCATAATGTGGGGTAGTTCTATATACACCCCCCCTATTGCTCAGGACACCCCCAAAAACCAAAAAAAAAAAACCCAAACTAACCTTTAGTGTAATTACCATATTGCCCTTGAAATTTTCTCAGTACACCCCCCTTCCTCCTCCTTCCTCCGTTTCGTTTTGAAAAGAAAAAAAAAACCCCCCCTCAAACCCCCCTTAAACCCCTCGATCCATTTACATCGTTTAGGCGATCTTTGAAGGAGATTTAAGCCCCATTCGAAGCATGGACAAGCAACTAGTGATTTGGAACGAAGAATCGGCCGCAAAGGTACGTGTTCCACCTTGTTTCGAAATTTTTTTTTTTTCCCGG
Source organism: Phoenix dactylifera (assembly GCF_051530095.1). Lineage (NCBI taxonomy): Eukaryota > Viridiplantae > Streptophyta > Magnoliopsida > Arecales > Arecaceae > Phoenix > Phoenix dactylifera. Next base: position 38,906,341 of record NC_143194.1, on the reverse strand, counting down.
TTCGTGCTCCGTTCGGCACTGGATCGCCGAACAAAAGGCTTCTGTTCGGCTGAACAGTGCCGAACAGAAGCCTTCTGTTCGGCTGAACAGTGCCGAACAGAAGCCTTCTGTTCGGCAACCCTCAACCGAACAGATCTGTTCGGCTGCACAGTGCCGAACAGAAGGCTTCTGTCCGGCACTGTTCAGCCGAACAGAAGCCTTTTGTTCGGCGATCCAGTGCCGAACGGAGCACGAACCGTGAAAAAAAAAATTTCGGGAGAAGCCGGCGAGGTGGTTCCGGGAGAAGCCGGCGAGGTGGTCGGAGATCGGGAGAATGCCGGCGACGAGAGGGAGAAGGGGGAACGGGGGGGTTTCGGGCGTTGGCGAGGTGTTTCGGAGGGGAAGAGCGGGGTGGGGGGGAGGTTTGGGGGGTGTAGAGAGCAATTTAGGTGAGGGGGTGGGGAGGGTGGGGGGTAATTTAGGAATTTTTAATTTTTTAGGGGTGTCCTTAGCAAATGGGGGGGTGTAGAGAGTATTTAATTTTTTTTTAATTTTTGGGGGGTGTCCTGAGCAATAGGGGGGGTGTATATAGAACTACCCCATAATGTGGGTGCAGGCGCAGCCCCGAGGCCTTTTTATGTTTTGGTCCTTTAGACAGGACATTAATTAGCTCGGGTCCAACATCTTCTTCCTCATCCACCAAAATTTAATCAATCCGGTCCAGGTCAGAGTTGGGCATACTTACGTAATTCTTCAGCAAAAACTCGACCAGAGTATATTAACTGAATGACACTGACCATGGATTGGTCCAATTCCCTGTTCACAAGTCACAAGTTTGCGATGATGTCATGATTATGGTAATGGGCGTAGTAAGATCTAAGTATTCCTTTTTTTTTTTATTAGTAATAGGAAGGGCATGTAGACATTTAGGGCTCGTTTGGTTCGCAGAAAACGAGGGGGAAAAGTGTGGTCAACGGAAAAGTAATGAAATGCCTCTTGTTTGGTTGGAGTTTTCAAAGGAGAGAGATGGGAAAGTGGTATTCCCATGGGAATATGATTCCCACATTTCATGGAAAAGTCTTTCCCATGAGAAACATGGGAAAGTAAATGAGGTGGGAATCACTCCTTTTTTATTTTTTCCCAAAAAGACCCTTCAGCATTAAAGAAGCATTAAAGAGGCATTAAAGACCTAATTTTTATTAAGGGCATAATAGGAATTATACATAACTTTCCTAGGAAAGTGGATAGTCAACCAAACATAAGCACTTTGGAAATTAGTCACTTTCCCATGGTTAACCAAACATGTCAAAAGTACTTTCCTAGGTATCCTCTTCCTAGGAATCTGATTCCCAGGAATCATATTCCTAGGAGGAAAAATACTTTCCGCGAACCAAACGAGCCCTATAGAAGGTAGCTTTTCTCTTCTAAGTACTTGTAGCTCTAAGGACTCCGAAAATATTCTCTCTCGCTGGATTATTTTTTCTAGAAAAACGATGCATGGATAAACGTATGTTTGGTCGAGCAACTATTTTTAGAAAAAAATGTATAAAATATCTATTATACTCTTAATAAAAAAAAAGATCTTACTTCATTCTATCTAAAAGTTTAAAAATATTTTTGGAAGAAAAATCACACCAATTCTCAACCGATGGAAATTAGACTTTTCCATATTCTATATTAGTTTTTCGTCCCCATAAAATGCAGAAATCTTATTCCTATGTGAAATTCCATTTTTCTGCTTTTAAAAACCCCAAATAAATAAATGGCATTTTTTTTCATTTTTTCGTTGACCATATTTTCCTTCCTCCTCTTTCCACAAACCAAACAGGTCCTAGAAAATTCTAGTAAAGATGGGATTTGATCCTGTCATTTGGTAAAACCAGTGAAGCCCTCACCAGCTTAAGGAGCCTTCTTTCAATTTCGATCATTTTCAAAGCCTTGCATCCACATGCAAGGTCGGACGTCATGGAAGCCACTGGATTGGATGGTCCATCCCCATTGACTCGGGGCATTCAAGAGAGCCTAAGAAACAGATGCACTTCGTAGATTCATAACGTTCGTCCAAGTTTGTTTGAAGTGCACGCAACTTCGTTCCACATTTGAGCTACGTGGTCAGGGTTCTTATTGACCCATTAATGTCTCTCGTAGTAAAAGATGAACAAAGAAAAATTCTACCAGAAGAGTTGGAAAGGCAAAGTATCATTCGCATTTGAAATACATAGTGAAGATCTGCTGGTGCCAAAATAAGTTAAGAGGAAAGGTAATTTTGGTACGTGGAATTAGACCATCTACATGAATATTTGTAGAAGACGTGCACAAGAGTGCAATGCACCAAAGCTTCGGCATGCAATGCTTCTTAGGAGCTTGTTAATTAGATATCAATATGGCTGGAGATGGATGGGCTTGACTCGACAACATATAAATTTTTGAATTGGTCCAACCTCAAATTTTGATTTAGATTTTGTATGCGAGGACTCATGCGGGCGTGTGTTTAGTCCTACATCGATTATTCACTGAATAAATCTTGAATACTTATACAGAATTAAAGAATTTAAATAATATTTTTTGGCTAATTTTTTTAGTCCTGAATCGTTATACAAATAAATGTGGACGAAAAGAAACGATGCTCAACAACAATATGGGATGTGAACAACACCTCGCCACGATTATTTTGTCGGCTAGTGTTTGGAGATGCGGGTTAGGTGGTTGGACCGGTCTACGTGCGGTGCTTGCTCAGCCACATACTGAGAGATGGCCTGGCCCATTTCTAGCCCATGATGCTCGGCCCAATTACAACTCAATGTATAAGAGTATATCACAAGCGAACCCTGGCTGCAATTGATATAGGCAAGGTCAGGAGCTTAAAAGCTTTAGAATTTGGAAACCAGAGGGGAATCGTCCCACCCATAGTATTTAATACCAGTCCTCACATTTATACGAGTCACATAAGTTTCCCAAATGTAAACCAGGTCCTTTTCAAATTTGGGCCAGACTTACATGGCTCATGAATCTCCAGTCAGGGCCTCTCTGTATACTAATTCCGGCCTCAGACCAAAATACGCACCCCAGAACGGGTCGAGTTAGTGGGCCGTGGTCTGGCCCAAGCACCGAACAGCTTATTCTACTAGAAGCCGGCCCTCCAAGGCTCGCATATAATTCTTTCCAGAAAAGAAATGGGGACATTATCTTGAGCCCCCGCTCTCTCTTGGAGACTAGTTCCGAAAGCCTGACGACGGAGGCGCGGCCTTTTCACTCTCGCCGCCTCTCTTTCTCTTTCTTCTAGGGCTCTCTCTCTTCCCCCGGCTCCGCGACGGTTGTGAATCCGCGTCTCTTCCTTCCGACCTCGACCATTCCTTCTTGAAGGTAACACACGGTCGCAATCTCCTCTGTCTTCGATTTCATGTCTTTGCCCTAGCTTTTCTGCGATACAATTGTTCTTTTGCTTTCTTTTTTTTCTTTTTGGCTGGACGTAACCTAGGGTTTTCTGGTCTTTTCTTGTGCTCAAAAATTGTAGTTTTTCGAGACGATTGGAGTTATGAGGGGTTTGAATCATGCTGCGGCGAGAGAGAGAGGGAGGATCAGATATGGGGGAAGCGGAGATTGCGGATATATATATAGATTAGTCCAAGAACTGCTTTATGATTTATTTAGGGCTTTTCGTGGTTCTGCAAGACAAATAGGGTTTTGACTGAATGGGGTTTTACGGTTCGTTCCTTATTTCTTCTTTTTGCCCCCTACCAAGATTGATTCGTTGCTGTGAAAAAAATGTTTTTTCTTTTTGAGGTTGAGCTTTTCTTTTACATGTTGTACATGCTTTTTAGATGCTCCCTCTCTGCATATTCCAGGGTATTGTGTTTCTAGAGTGAGTATTTTCTTGTGTTCAAAGCAGTTGTTTTTTAGAGAAGATTGGGATGCATGATGTTTTGGTTCCATGCTATGGTGAAAAAGAGGCGAAGGATGATGGAGAAAAAGGAATTGGTGGATATAGATCGGAGAGTAGACTGGTTCAACGTCAAATAGGGTTTTGATCGTATGATTATTTATTTATTTTTCTATTTAACTGAGATTGATCAATTGCTGGAAAAGGTAATAGTGTTTGGAGGTTCAGCTTTCGTACGCTTGCACGTTTTCACGTTCTCTCTCTTTATTTTATTGTACTTTTTCTTTCCATTCTTTCTGTGAGTTGGCTTTTAGTATTGTGGGATGCAAGACTGTGCTCTTGTTTTGTCAGTTGAAAGTCACCTGTGATTAAATATTGATGTAGTTTTGCGTCCCTTTTTTTTGTTGGGTTTGAGTGTGCTTAGTGTTTGAAATTCTGGGATTTTTCTTTCCTTCCCCCTTTTTTCTTCCAAGGTATTCTTGTTTGTCGTATGTTATTGGTCTGCATAGACATGTTTTGATCGAAAAGGTTGTCTCAGGTGCAATTTTGCTTATGCATAGCATTCACTTTGTTCTATGTTCATTTGCAATTGCAGGGGAACAGCAGTCTATTTGTAGGCGTTAGTTCTGTGGGGGATTTATTGATTATTGTTGAGGTGGATTTTTGCATTAATCTTGTTTATTAGGAATCCATTTAAAACAAGAATTCTGACCTTACAGAATTGTTCCATGGACCATAAAATTATTTTGATGGACTAGAAAGCTTGGTCATTATTTTGCAATTTGTTTTGTTGATTTGGGTGCATATACTGTGAGTTTCTACTTGTGTGGGTGTTTAGCATGAGTGACTAGGTGATTGAATTTGGATATCAATCAGTGGTCATGTACCATCAAAATTAGGATGAAGCCTTGAAGTTTAAAGCTATTAGTATGTCTAAATGGTTAACATTTTATTGTTTGGAAGATTACTTTTAGCATATTGTCCCTATAATGGTTTGCTGATTTGTGGATCTGAAAGTTACCTTTTGTTAATGCCCAACAAAACAATATTTTGATGCCTTACTCTTCTGTTGTAAAGCAAGCTGAACAAAAGCTATTTATCCGTCTCTTTAAAAAAAGAGAAAATAAGGAAAAGAAAAGAAAGCCTTTTGTCCCTCCCCAAAGGAGCTTCTTGTCTGTATTTCAAAGAGACAATTATGAATTGGATAATTAAACTGGTGTTGTAAATAACATCTGATTTGGACTCTTTTGGCATGTACATGTTTTGTTCAAATCCTCTTTCTTGGTAGTGGTGGCTGTTATTTTTGAAATAAGTGTGTTTATATTCTTTGTATTTTTCAGTAGGTAGTCTGTAGTAGTGTATGAATTGGATGCGGATAAAAGATCGCAGATTCTTTGATGAACTCATAAAGAATGAAAAGGTTTCATATTTTTGATTCCGTCATCTTGAATAGGGTGCAATCGAGCCGAACCGACTTGAGTAGCTAGAGGCTCGAGCTTAACTCGATTCCAAACACTCAGGCTCGAAACTTTACTCGAGATCGATCGAGCCTTAATATCTAAGCTTGAGCACGACTTGATTAAAAAAAAGCACTTCTTGAGATCAACTCAGCTCGACTCGAATATTAGTCGAGCCATACTCGAGCTTGAGTTCAAGTCTCGTTCATAATTAAGAAAGTATGGTTAAAACAAAATATAATATCATATTATATTTTAAAATATTTAATTTATGATATATATTATAAATAAATATAATATTATTAAAAATATATAAACTTGATTAGGCACATGAGCCTTCGAGTCGAGTATTTTGCTACTTGAGCTCGACTGAAAAAATTGTTCAAGCTATTTGAGCTCAGTAATAGTCGAGTTGAGTCGAGCTTGAGTAGGTCGCGAGCTTCTCGTCTCATTTACACCACTAATCTTGAACATACATCATTGCAAGAGGACCCTAAAAACCCTTCTTTATGATGTTGATCTTCCATTTTATAGACATGCGAACTCAGCTATATGATTTGTTGGTTATCATCATGAGATTGTTGGCTGGATGTTTGGTTTGACATTTTCTGAATCAATTGGTTGATCAGTTACTTAATACTGATTGACATGACTGCTGGCTAACTTGTCTTCTTCTCTAGATATGAATATTGAACTTAACTATTAATATGCTCTTCGCAAATCTTTGATATATGCTGCAAAGTGGATTTCATCCTTGAACACATACATGCATGACCATGTTCATATACAAGCTCTAGTTTGTTTAGACATATATGCTAGTCAAATGAGAAAAGTTTTTATTCTGGTGAGTTTTGATTATAGATAGCAAACACCAGGATAGATTATCAAATTCATCTCAAAAGAAAGAAAGAGACTCTATGAGATATTTTATTTTTCGTTGATATTAATAATTGACACAAAATCCTGGATGAAGCTATAAAACATTATCAAGGGATCCAAAACAAAATTTCGACATAAAATACTTTTGTGGTATTATTGCTAATGGAAAAATGGTTCTAGTCACATTTGATGACCAACAATTGCCAATAAGTTGATTATTTTGTTTCATCTTGGTCCTACTTGCCTAGAGTTAAATGTTGTAATTGGATATGCAATAGAATCAGAATTGGTGGGTGGTGTCAAGATGCTCTTTTAGAGTGTTGGATTCAAAACAAAATTTTGACACATAATACTTTTCTAACATGATTGCTACTGAAAATGTGGTTCTGATCACATTTGATTACCAACAAATGCATATAAGCTGACATTTTATTTCATCATCTACTTGCATAAGGATAAATGCTGTAATTGGATGTTGGAATCAGAATGGTTGGGTGGTGTCAAGATGTGCTTTTGAAGCGTTGTATGGTTGTAACATGCCACTGAAACTAGAAGGTTGATTCTCTATGTGATGGTTGAGGCTAGAGATGATGTATTTGTTGAAATGTTAGGTAATAACAGAACCTGCACATGCATATGAGGTTGGATAGTTGGTAATTCTGTAGGAATAGAGTTTGAGATGAGTGCATTAATAAAACTTATTAACTTTAGCAGTAGAGGACAAATGGTTGGTTATGGGTTGTGATGGCATGGTCATGTAAAACAAAGAATACAGGAGGCTGTTGATTATTCTACATTAGTTATAAAAGAGAAGAAAAAGTGCTTAGGAACTTGGATGGTGTTAGGTTTGAGGTAGGATGTGAAAGTCAAGATTATGGGGCTGGCTGGAAGGTTGTGGATAAACAATTTTCCTGGGGTGGTAGGTTGCCTATCAACAGAGTATCAGTATATGCCATGGCAGCTTGGGTGTTGTCAAGGACTGCTGCTTTCTTTAGGGGAGTGTGTTGGATTGGCTTAGGGTGGTAGTTATAAAATGGCTTCTGGGTTATGCTTTGTATCATACTCTGTTTGCAGTTAATTGCTTTCAGCTCTTACTGATCAACTCTATACGCTATAGGCATCACTTACCCTCTATGTTGGAAAGGGCCGGGGTTGGATCAGTTCTATCCATATACCTTAAGGTGGTATTCTCAATGCCTATTATATTAAGGGTATAAAATGGAAGTTCCTTTCAAATTGCCTGCGTACTGTTCCTTTTATTAGTTTTTTTGTTACAAACTTATAATTATCAAAAAAGAAGGTTAGGGAGAAGACTTAGTCATGTCTATGGATATGGTGGAAAGAATAAACAGAAAGGGGAAAAGTTATTGTGCATTGGAAATACAAAGTATTTAATCATGGATAGATTTTTCAGCATGTGCTCTTTTGAGAAAGATGTTCAGCACGTTTTATACTTATTTTTCCCCTGCAAAACTTACACATGGTGGGAGGCTTTTGCTTTTTTACAAATCTCTGTTTAAGAATAACCCACAAAAGCCTTTATTTTCTGGTAGATTTTCTTTTTTTGCTTCGGAATGACGGGCAACTGCTGCCAGCCTCACATAAAAGTAGCTTTACTTTTGCCTTCTTGTTTTGATACTTACAAATTGATGATGGTATCTTGTCATCTCTATAAACTGGGGTGTTGAAGATGGTTGTCACCAAATTATGTTGATCTCAATACAGGGATCTTTTGTGTCATAACAGTGGCCAATTCAGCTATCTAGTAGAAATTTCCGAAGGTTTGTGAAAGCTAATGGGCACTTGACTTGACAACCATGTGTGTCGCTACCATTTCCTATCAGTTATAATAAACTCAGGCAAGTCACTCAAATGGAGCCATCAAGCAAGGGCCAGACAACCATGTCGGCTGATCTGGGATCACAACAGTTGTCCTCGACAAATGGACCCGGGTTTCAAACTGCCTTGCCTGTTAGCTGGGGGTTACAACCGCTGTCATCAGTGGACGAACAACTAACACATGCTATGGTGCAAACTTCTCTGCCTGTTAATCTTGGACCAGATCAATTATTTTCCATGAGTAAACAATCAACTCATATGGAATCATCTCAAAGATCCCAAACTCCCGTGCCTGTTTTCTTGGGGTTGGAGCAGTTGTCATCATCAAACAGGGGACTGTCAGGGACAGATCCATTGCTCAACAACCAAACGTCAATGGCCATTAATCTTGGTTCGCATTCATTATCATCAACAAATAAACGACCTAAACAGATGGCAGCATCGTCCAAGATTCAAAATGCTAGGCCTGCGAATCAGGGCTCACAGCAGTTGTCATCAAAAAACAAACGCCCAGCTCAGATGGAGCTGCCACAGAAGGTCCGATCCGAGTCCTTTGAATCTGTGAGGTTGAAACTGAGGGAGTCATTGGCTGCTTCATTGTCTATGGTCTCTGGCCAGCAGAACAAAGAAATTGCAGAAAAGAATAGTACTCTTATTGAGGTTGCAAGCACAACAAGGAAGGTAGAAGTTGCCACATCGCTAAGTGCATCGAGTTCCATAATCTCAAATGCGTCATCATATGGAACCTTGTCAGAAACATTGACTTCCAAGGAATCTGTCCAGAAGCATGATGAAGCTAGCTTAACTAATGATACTGGATCCAATGAACATACAAGCGACAGCACAAAAATAGGGAAATGCGATGTGCAAGAATTTCAATTGAAGCATGTTACTTCAGATGAAGTGCCAATTGATAATTCTGTTGTCAAAGATGAACTTTTGCAAGGTCATGGGCTCTGTTGGGCATCTGATCTTGACACTGGGAGTACTGAAGCTGTGCCAAACCATGATTCAAAAAGACTGAAAACAGCACATGACGAAGTAGCTGGAAATAAGAAAGACACAACACTTCAAAATGCAGAAAGTCTGGCATTTAGAATTGAAGCAGAGCTTTTTAGATTATTTGGTGGTGTTAATAAGAAATATAAAGAAAAGGCTAGGTCTCTTTTGTTTAATTTAAAAGATCGTAGCAACCCAGAGTTGAGAGAGCGAGTTTTGTCTGGTGACATTGCCCCTGAACGTCTATGTTCCATGACTGCTGAGGAACTTGCTTCGAAGGAACTTTCACAGTGGCGGTTAGCCAAAGCAGAAGAGTTTGCACAGATGGTTGTTTTGCCTGATTCAGAAGTTGATATCAGACGCTTGGTGAAGAAAACTCATAAAGGAGAGTTTCAGGTTGAAGTTGAACAGGCGGATGGTGTTTCGGTGGAGGTTGAACTCGGGGCTAGCATGCTCTCTAAAATTCCAGCAAAAACTCATGAAGAGTTGCAAATTCATTCAAGAGCCAATGATAAAATAAGTCAGAATTTGTCCAAACCTAAGGAATCTAGGGCATCTGAACGTGTGCAATCTGCTGAAAAGGTTGATTCAGCTGACAAAAACCCTTCAGGCAATTTAGACACACTTTCGCATGAGAAGACTGATCTTATGCAAGAACTCATGGTGGATGAAATAAAAGATACAGAGTTGCTTCCTCCAATAGTTTCTCTGGATGAGTTCATGATGGCTCTAGATTCTGAACCACCGTTTGAGAATTTATCAATGGAAACATTACAAGAAAGCCCTAGTTCTGGTGAAAAGAACCTAGATAGCTTGGAGTCTGAGACAGTTCCTGCACCAGAGCGTTTGAGACCTAAGCAAAATGCTGCATCAGATAGCTTGCGGTCGAAGTCAGATTCTTCAAAAGATGGCTTGGGTTCTAAGTTGGGTCTCGCAGGCACCTCTTTAAAGGATCCCATGGAAAACACTAACAACAGTCATCAAGATGTGGATATTAAGCATACAAAGACTGATAATAACTCGAAATATGATTCTGTTGATGTTCAATCAGACACCTGCTGTGCTGAAATTGCATTGACAAGTGAGAATATATGGGAAGGCGTAATTCAATTGAATATTTCTTCCTTGGCGACGGTCGTTGGCTCCTTCAGAAGGTTTGTTATATTTTACTGTGTTTCCTTTCCATGGAAAATTCTTCCAGCTTTATAAATTATTATTCTACCTAAGATTTCTTTACTATGTTTATACAATTTTGTGGTCAGTAAAATCGCTATTGTAAATTTAGTACAACCTAGAATATGAGCCAGGCCTATGGTCATGATAATTTTTAAGTAAGCTCCCTATATGATTTTACTGTATGATTTAACTTTATATTCAACTTTTAAAGTTTTTGCATTCATCTGTGTTACTTGAATATTATCAATGGTTACCCTGGTATGACTGTTTGGAGTAATTCAATCCTGAAACATATGCTTTTGCGGAACATGAGACATATCTAAAATTGTATCACACTTGTACATGCATGGTTTGAGTTTAACCATGAATTTCCACAATAAATGTTTTACTTGTTACAGTATTTAGTTATAGAGACCAACAGAGGAATCACATTAATCTTTGGTTGTTTTCTCTTTTGAACCAAAACCTGCAATATCTATCTGTACAAGAAAGAAGCATGGTTCTAAATGCAGTTGTTCCGACATGTAAAGATTAAGATGCATCTCTAGTTAACATCTCCTATGCATGTGTGATGCCCGGTACCTAAACTAGGTAGAAGAATCTGGGTAATATAAGCAGTCATCATTTCTTGTAATTTGTTACTTCGTATCTATACTTGGGGAATAAGTAAAGTAGTATTATTTGCAAGTTGATTTCTGTTTTAAAATTGTTGCTGCATGATTTGACACCAGCATTCATATCTTCTGATTCCAATATTTCATGAATGGTTGCAGAGATATTTAACTTTTGATTTTTCTAATATCAGTGCTATAAAGGCAGAGGGGTTTGTTTGTGCATAGAATGACCAGAGAAGAAGAGGCACTGACATGAGAAATTCTGGATGTTAGTTGCTAAAATAATGAAAGTTCTCATGCTAATATTAGATCTAGCCGAAGTAGAACAAATAACTGTGGACATGATGGAAAGATCTTGTGCTAAGAATGGATCTAGCTTTGTTAGAATAGATGGCTAGTCGTGTTTATTGAGCCAACCAGAATTAATGGATACAGTTTGATTTATATTTATAAATAGTCAAGAATTATGTATGTTGATGATCTTTTTAAGGTATCCTTCTGGCTTGGTCATTTTATCTTGCGTATGTTATGAACTTGATTGTTCTTGGAGTAATATGCTTATTAGTTGGGTTGCAGTATGTTGAGTTTGGCAGTTTCAATTTATTTTCGTATGAGTGTTGTTAAATTCATGTCAAAAGCTTGCTATTGCTGAATTGATTTCAATGGGATTCTACTCTTTATTTGGAATGTATTCTGGCCTTAAATAATTAATTTGGGCTGTTTAATCAGTTGTTACAAGTAAAAGTGGCCCATCTTTTTAAACCTTACCCACATTTGTGTTTTGCATACATGGTAATATGTATATGAATATTTAATAATGCTAACAGGGATGCATCAGCCATATATTCAGTTCCTCTCTCTCTTTCTCTGTCTCTCTCTTATCTCCATTCTTTTCTCCACTCTTTTCTTTCTTTGATGCATTCATGTGTTCGTATAATTTATTACCTTTTTTATTTCTTTAATAATTTTCCTTTAAGGGATTGTATGCTGATTTTTACAGGACTAAGTCCCTATGAATTATGAAATGTGTTTTTGTCTTCAAGTCTGTACTGAAAAGTAGCCCTGATGGTGCCCTACTTATGGCCTTGGTGGCTTCCTTATGTGGTTAAGGCATGTCATAGTTTCCAGTTTGCTGACTAAGCCTAGGCATCCAGTAGGGTCTTGCGCCTTGCACAAAGCGTACTTCAGCAGATTTGGCGTATGCCAGTGGGTTGTTCAGGGTACTAAATTAAAGCATTGGTTCTTATTTCTGTCCCTAACCATCTCGTGCTTGATTGATAAGAGAGGAGATGAGAGGTGGAGAAGTCAGAAAAGTGGGTGGTTTTCAAGTCTTTCCTTTTGATGGTGGCATAATTCTTCCTTTGGTGCGTTGGCTCACTTCCTTGTATTGCTGCTCTTTTTTGCTACTGCTGCCACTGTTCTCAGCTGCTAGTGCATGCTGCAGTACCTCTGCTTTCTTCTTGTTGCCTCCCATAGTTTTCCTCTTAAGTCTTTTTTCTTCTTTGCATCTTGCTGCCTTTTCCACCTTTTCTCTACCATTCTCTCACACTTAATCTTTTTGAATGTATAAGAATTATTTCTAATTTTCTACTTAATTTTATCTTTTTTTCCAATTAATATGTTTAAACATTTTTTAGATAACTACAGCCTAGGCGCTCCTCTCATAAATAGGCTCTGAAGGTCACATATGAGGGCCACCTTTTGGATCATTAGCTTGCATTTTTATCTCTTACCCCTTTTTCTTTCATTTGTATATTGGTGTTGGTTTGATTACATTGTGTTGTGCTTTCTCATCTGGTGTTTGTGTGAATCTGGATGTATATTATGCAAGCTCTATGTGTTGATGATGCTCAAGTAGTTCATGGAGGCAGTCTGTTGGTTTTGACACATAAAGTTGGTCATGCCCATTTGTATGATGAAGACTTAATCACATAATGTTACTGTGCATGCATTTCTTGGTGATATATATCTGTTCCACCAGAAAAGGCACTTTTAGTATGAAGCTTCTTCTGAAGCTTATAACTTGAAACATCAAAATATCATGTTTCCCTTGATATTTTACATCCATGTTCTTGGATCAAGAGTTGTCTACTTGACATAGAAATAATTCTAATTTGTGGGAATTGAATGGTCATCATCATTTGCAATGATGCAACACTGTGATTTGGGAATGAAAGGGAATCAGAAACGAGTGTTTTTAAATTCGGTGCATATGACTGCCTGTGTGGTCCCTTGAGCACACCACATTGCCTATATGCAGTTACTAAATGTGTTCATAGTGCATATAGACTGAAAAAGTGGTCCACTTAGTATTATGTGGCTACATATACAGTCTGCTTGGTATTATATGGCTGCATGTGGGCCACTATGGAGCCACATATACGGTCCACTCTTATTTGGGCTTCATGCAGATGAAGCAGGTTCAAACTGATGGTTAGCGTTGATGTAAGTTTTAGGTGGGCCTAATGTGTGTGATAATATTAAAATGTTGTTTTTATAATTATTGCTCGTAGCTCTTTGGTACTACATGATAAGCACGAATGATTAATTATTATTTCTTTTAAATAGTTAAAAAATGGTAACTGTATATGCACCTGCTTATGCGGCTCACATCTGTGGTCCCTTGACTGCATACCACGGCAGTCTTTTTAGAACACTGGCAGAAACATTTGTCTTATGAACATCCTGTATATGAGTAGCTTTGAATTTCCAACATCATCCTTCCCTTCTCTTCAAGTAATCCGAAGTTTTCTTTCTCTGTATTTCCAGTAGATAAACTCACTAAATCCTTTTTTTTCCAATTTGTTAGTTATATTATAATCTAGGAATATAGACTAAAAGGTGTGATTTATTAAGGACTGGGCTATTATATCGTTATCGTTTTATTCGAGATATACTTAGTGTACATCTGTCTGTCTGTATTAGTGACATTGTCAGCTTGGTCATTGATCTCTATCAATTTTATAATATTTTATACCAACAGTCTTCTCTAAGCTATTGTGTGATGAAGAATTTCTGCTTTTACTTACAGATCCTCTCATATATGAGTTTGTTTATGAATTCCTAAATCATGGTGGATTTGGTAATTATTTCATTACTTTTTGCTGAAAATTTAAACATAACTCGGCTCTTTCTCATGTTAAATTTTATAGTGTTCATCATCATGGCATCATTAAACCTTTTTATGTTGAATTGAAAAAAAAATCTGTTTTCTGCCTTTTGGAAACTTATTAGGTCTGATAAAGTTATTGAGTTCTTTGCTTTAGAGTTTGAAGAGTGTGCATTGGATGTAGTTACTTATCAATTGCCATATTCTTGTACCTAACAATAGAATGGACTTGCAAATTGTAAAGCATCATCATTTTGAACTTTTTGTCAGCATGAAAAAGATAAGCTACCAGATGATATGCATGTTTGATGTACTGAGATTTGCCTATTTAAAATCCCCATTTTCTCTCAGTACATCCGTCTAATGAAATTTGGAAATGTTTTGAATTACCAGACAAGTTTTGACCCATCCAAGCAAGTGAAGTTCCTGATATCACAAACAAGTTTTGGTTGTTGAAATTAAAGCTCCTAAGTATGTGCAGTACATCATCTGAAGAAGCTTAACTTATATATGTATGTTATCTTAGACTAGAGTCACTAAACAACATAATTGCTAACTCAATTTTCAACATGAAAATTGAGTTACTTAACAATTGCCATATTCCAGTACCCAACAATAGAGTGGATTTGCAAATTGTAAGCATCATCATTCTGAACTTTTCGTCAGCATGAAAAAAGATAAGCTGCCAGAGGATACACATGTTTGATGTACTGAGATGTGCCAAATTAAAACCCTCATTCTCTCAATACATCCTTCTAGTGAAGTTTGGAAATGTCTTGAATTACCAGACAAGTTTTAACTGATCCAAGCAAATGAAGTTCCTGATATCACAAACATGTTTTGCTTGTTGGCAATAAAGCTCCAAGTATGTGCAGTACGTTATCTGAAGAAAGCTTAACTTCTATATGGATGTTATCGTAGATCGGAGTCGCAAAACAATATAATAGTTAACTCAATTTTCAACATTAAAAATTAAAGATGTATTTAATTGAATATGTAAAGATACAAGCCAAGACAGTAATCTAAGTGCATTAAACAATACGCTTAACTGCTTGAATGTTGGAAGCTCTTGTCAGTGTGATAAGATCTTTGTGCTATAAGCTTTAGGTTTAAAATTATAGTGGAAAAGTGACATTTTGAAGAATTGGGGCATCTCCAATGACAATTAATTCTAATTTTAAGAGAGAACTAATTCATTTATGGAGGTGATTTATCTTATCCTTAGTGTTTTAAAAGGTGGCCGAGATTTGCAGGCGGTCAAGGGACAGCATGGTGTTTGCATGTATGGGTGCATATGCAGTTACTATTTTTTAACTATTTAAAAAATAAGTATGACGTGTTAAATACAATAATGAGTCAATGACAATATCGGTGGTATTATTTTTTTTATGAATAGCAATGTCAATAGCAATACCTACAGACATTTAGTGCTAATTACTTAGTACCAAATATCTAATAGTGATAGTTGTAACATAATCAACATTTAACATTGTTAGTACCTGTATCAGCTCTATCTGAAACCCACATTAAACCTAACCATTAGCTTGAATCTTCTCATTCGCATGGGCCCACCTAAGATGGGTTGTATATGTGCCTTGAAATACAAGCAAGCTTGCTATATAGCCGTACAATATTTCGTGGGCTACATATGCGGCCACAGTTCTAAGTGGACTATCTTGCAGTCCTACACAGTATGACTGCATGAGGTAACTGCATATAGGCAATGCTGTGTGTTCAAGGGACCACATGCGCATATGCAAGCATATATGTGGCTGCATGCACTGCATTTTAAGACATTGCTTATACCTATTTTATTGGGATTATAGCTGTTGTCGTGGTTTGATCTCAACTGCTGGCTTTCAGCTTGACTTAGTGAGGTTCTGCTGTTAAAATTGCAGAGATCTCATTGCACCAGTTTGATCTCTCAGCATTCAAACAGGCCTATAATGAGTAGATAATATAGAAAAATCAAGCACAAGTTATCTGCTTCTATACCAGTGTGTCACGTACATGTTATGTGGGTTCCCTATGCAATATGAGCTGATACTGTGGATAATATGGTTCGCAACACCATGTACTATGCTCTGTGTTCACCGCTGTGGCACTTCAGTGCTGGATGCTCATGTACTATTCTATTTGTTTTTTTCCAAAATGTGAATGGAATTCTAGGACAAAGCATATTATACAGACAAAATTATCATATGCAAACTGGTGGACAGGTTTAACACTAGAAGTTGCACTTCTGTTGGTAAATTTGTGAGATAGTGTGGTAGCTTTAACATTGAGGCCGAGCTTGAAGTTTTGTTGTTGAAACCTGTACTTGCATAAATGAAATTCGTAGTTAGAGGGGTTCTCAGTGCTACACTAGGATGATCATTGATTAGTGCTCATTGTCAGCAACTTTTTTCTTAATGAGAACCAAACATATTGCAGTATCATTTTCTTCATGAAAGTTTGAAGATAGAGAACTCCTTTGGCCCCTCAGATTGTAAGATTCAAGGATGAACTAGCGGATATGTTCACCAAAGCATTGGAAAGGAAACGAGAAGTTAATTGCTGTTCCAAGCTTGGCAACTATAATATCTATGCTCTGTACTGAGAGCAATCTTTATGATCCACAAAGATACTAGGTGTCTAGTTGACTGCAGATTTATAGAAGATTTTGTGTCTATAGTTGTTGCTCTTGATTAGTTATATATCTAATAGGGGTTTAATTAATGTATTTTGTGCCCATTTTACAGGAGATATCAAGTAATAATTGTTAGCCCCTTTAGGACTCGTTTGGTTCCCGGAAAGAATTTTCCTTCATCGGAATATTTTTTTTGAAAATCTGATTCTTGGGAGTATGATGCTTGGGAAAATGATTTTGGCATGTTTGGTTGACCATGGAAAAGTGGCAATTCCAGAATGGCTTATGTTTGATCAATTATCTACTATCTTGGAAAAGTTGTGTGAAATATCTATTATACTCTTAATAAAGGGAAAGATCTTTTCTATTGATTTTGATGGCTTAAGGGTAGTTTTGAAAAAAAAAACATCTCCATTCCCAACCGGTGGAAAATAGCTTTCCTATATCCCTCATGGGTTTTTCTTTCTCATGAAACATGGAAATGTTATTCCCATGGAAATGCTACTTTCTAATCTCTCTCATTTGAAAACTCCAACCAAACAAGAGGCCTTTCTTCGTTTTTCCGTTGACCACACTTTTTTTCTTCTTTTCCTGCGAACCAAATGAGTCCTTATTGGTTGCACTTTGAGTGCATTTCTTTTTCCCCATGTTCCATCCATTTGTTAGGGCCACCGTAGAAATGCTAGGAGTCCAAGGTAGTTGGCCCTACGAGTTCAAATCTATGTACCCCCGTCCTTGAATATGAATGAAAGTTTTTTTTTTTTATAGCTTAGCTAGGGGGGCTGATAGCCATAAAGCCCATATGCCAAGATTCTGGGCTATATGTTAAAACACGGAAACAAGGTTTGCTGTACCGGTCGGTACCGATGCGTAGATTGTAACGGTACATTGTGGGGGGGGGGGTTGTACTGACACTTGGTACGCCAAACCATATTGTACCAGGCATACCGACATTATAATAGAATGATACCAGTATGCGGTTCAGTACCGAGATGGCAAATCTTGCACAGAAAGGTCTCAAATCTTATGGTACAAAGGCGTACTGGCCACATATTGATACAGTATGCCAAACAATATGCCCTCATGGTTGGTAGACAGTTGTACCAATGCGGATCTAAACAGGATGAGATCGTGTGTGGTATAGCATAGTGTGGTTGGCATTTCAAATCTTAAGGCACAGAGAAAATATTTTGAGAAATGCTCAATACATTCAGATTTGACAATACCAAAATTTCACCTTCTTACTCAAATGTGGGCCCTCCACGAGTGTCGTGAGATTCGAGTGTATTCTAATCATGATATTATTGCTTTTTTAAACTAAATTTTATTTTGATTTTGTTATTGTCAATTTTGCTGTTACTATCTTATACTAAATTGCAAATGAGTGGTTTAATATCATTGCAATTAATGGAAATAAAGGGATTCCCATTCCTAATTGACATGTAGGAAATTGTTCTCTAAGAGGGGCTGGAGATGTTGCATTGATGTTTGAGTTGGGCAAGTTTTTGTAGACCAGTTTGGTTACCTATGTTGACATGAAGATTCTGGAATGCATGTTTGTGGAGATAATAAATGCAACACTTGAAATGGAGGTGGAAGAAGAAAGGGTTTTAGATCTTAGATTCTTTTGCTTCTCCATTAGTAATTTATATTTTTTAATCTTTTTTTAATTCCTTAGGGCTTTTGGGCGCTTACTGCTAGTTGTCTGGGTGCTTCTATAGTGCTAGTCATCTCTAAGAAAGGTGGTGTAAGAAATATAAGAACTATGCATGTTAATATAATATTTGAAGTATATAATAATCATCATTTGGTGTTGGTATGGAAATGAAAGAAAAGAAAATGGTGGAGGTCATTCTGGGTAAGCAAAGCCCTGTTATATAAGTCAGTTGTTTAATGAACAGGTTCTTGAGTGTGTATAAGTATATTGATGCTTACCACAAAAGTAGCAGTTTCTTGATTCTTAATAATTGTCTTGAGGAAGTTTACCATGATGTGGGTGTAAATATCTGTTTGAATTGCTTCTAAAATGCCTCTGGTAGATGTATTTGATGGAAGGGGGACTGCATGACATCTGTGCAAATGGCTATTCCTTTTGCTTGTTTATAGATGAACCTTCTTTGGTGTAGGGAGAGTCTAAGTTGGAACATCCATATAACCTCATTCTTCATAATTTATTGTTGGGGGTTTAAGTGGGGGTGTAATAAGCTGCTATTACTGGTTTTTTGTTGATGCCATATATGGAAGGGTCTTAAAATCAATTATCGATATGCCATGATGTTACCAAACATTATTTGACCTGATGTTCTGGTCAACATACTCTATCAAGATAAGTACTGTTTTTCTTCTGGTAGATTGTTTTTGGCTTGGGTTTATCGCAGAATGGCACAGGGAATAGAATTTACTTTCAGATGATGTTTGGTGCATGAATTTTGAGCATCTACCTGATTCCAATAACAAAACATTAAAGGATTTTTGTACTGGAGGCATATGGTCTGGATTATTCACATCTCCCTAGCTGACCAATTATCGAAGACTATGCAGCCAGGTCCAATCCTTTGAAGCTTATTCCTAGCCTTTTCTTGAGCAAGTCCTTTTCTGAATTTCAACAGGTAATGTAGGGTATGCAGAGCAGTTTTGGATTTAAAATTCCCATTTAGCCGGTGCTCTGTTGTCTGATCATTATTCTTAATGAATATATCAACGTATGGTGCCATATCACGATGAACTTGACCTTGTACAGAGTGCAGTCTCTTTCTATTTCTCAGGGGTATGGTTGCAGTGACCAGTTGAAAAGAAACAAATTTAGGTTTTAAAATAATTCTAAATGCGGTTTTGCGGAAATAAGATTGGGAGAATATTCGAAGGGGGCTTTCTGGGCTTATCTTCTTTGTTGTTAAGGGTGGGGGCAAATGCATTCTGTTTAGGCTGTGAATTGCCTTTCTCTGAGCCCACAGCACGGTTGTTGCTTTTTTTTTTTATGCCATTGTATGCTAAACTTGATTGTGTATCTATCAATTTCTTTTAAAAAAATTGACAACAAGTCTTCATTGAAAACCCATATCTATTTGAGGCCTGTTCGGCATTGTTGCTGTTTTTGTGTTTTTGTTTCTGAACAAAATAGTGAAATGTCATGTGGAGGTTGACGTTGGAGATGGCATTTGCACAAAACTTCTGTTATCCCTTGCTGTTATTTTCACTCTTTTCAGAAGCAATAAATCTTAGCTTCCAACAGCATTAAAGACTTTACAAACAATTTGAAAAAAAACAGGAGGGTCTCATCATACATGTTATCCAGTCTAGTTCATTTTTCTTCTTGGATTTATGAAAACAAAAACAGAAAACAAGAGGAATACCAAACTGGCCCTTACTTTTTTATAAGATGAGATGACGTGTTTATCTTTTGCCATGAAAAGTATAAGCAGACTAGGGGGAAAATGAGGTTGAGAGCAGAAATGCTTTGCAAGTAGGATTTATTGTTGTTTGATCTAATATTTATGAAAGAGATTGTTATTTGATAAATGACTTGTAAAAAGTTCGTGCCCTTATTCTAGTATCTGTGGAAGGTTTTGTTATCTTTATTATAGAGGGTTTATAAAAGCATTTGGATCAGTTAGTCATATTTCTTTGTGGTTAAGGTTACCTATTTCTGCTTGGCTGCTGAGATTTTTTATAATTGAGATAAACAACGGATATAGATAATGTTTCCCTTAGTTTGCTCTCGTTGTCCTGCCCGTTTGGTTTCTTAATGTAGGATAACCATGCTTGGCATCTATAGCCCAATAACTGAGATAACAAGTTTGCCTGTAGAAAAAAAAATTCAGGTTTACTAAGTTGCCAATGTCATTGCATGTAGGAATGTTGGGATCATTGGTGTCAAATTTGAAGGTCTGTTCTGTTAGCTTGAGTTATTTTGTGATTTTCTGATAGTTGATAATATTTCGTTGTTCTTGTATCATCTGCTTCATCATGTGTGTGTTTGAAGGGGAAAAACTGAAGTGTACTGCTATTAAGTTTGTGGCTGCATGTCTAATCAGTTGAAGGATGGAGTTTATCCACATTTTCTAGGTTCAGTAAAATGGCTCTCTGTGTATGAATGATATCACTAAAATGTCTTATTGCTCTGCCCCTTTACAGTGGTGAGAAAACATCTACACGGGAGTGGCCTAGCCTTCTTGAGATTAAGGGAAGAGTTAGACTGGATGCTTTTGAAAAGTTCCTCCAAGAGCTTCCTCTATCTCGAAGCCGTGCAGTTATGGTAATTTCAGCCCCATTTATTGTAAATTTTCTAATTAGTTTTTGTTTAATAGCTTAGCTTGAGTGCATGCTTGGAGTCTTTGGGTCCTGTTAATTAACTGCATCCTTTCTGTATATTTAAACTACTAAACATGCCTATGACGTGAAAACTGTAGAAGATGAACTAGCTGATGCACAGTTGTAATTTTTCTTTTAGCTTCATCTAACTTGCGCTCAAAAATTGTGCTCGCAATCTTCATGATTGCTGTCATCATCACCTCAAACTTCCAGTACTTGAAGGCTAATCAAATTGAGTATCATCCAAGCTTATTGTCTTGCATTTGTTTTTGATTGACCTAATTTAGATGAGCTGTTAGGGATGCCACAACATCAAATTTCTCTGAAACTATTGTGAGACATGCTGGCTCAGTTTTTGTCAGACTTTTTCTTCATTAACCTAAAATGCTAACTTTTTTAATGTGATGGATTCGTTGTTGTTATTTTCTCGTGTTGATGTGATATAATTCCATTTACATGTTATGTCCAAGAGATTTTCTTTTGAATTATGATACTTATTGGGCTCCTTGATTTTTTTTCTCGTATATTTTATTGAAAATCATTATCAAGCTTCCAATGGTATATTTTGTTTTGATCACCTACCAATGGTATATGCAAGAGATTTCTCTTGAATCATGATACTTATAGGACTCCTTGATTTTTCTTGTATATTTTATTGAAAATCATGTTTTCAATTGGATGTTAGTTTTTATTATTTGACAAGTTGCTCAACCTACCAATGGTACATATTCTCCTAGACTTTTCCTTGGAATATAGCCTTTTGCCTGTCAGTATATGGTGTAGTCTTCATACATCAAAATTTACCGATAAATGTATTTATGCATGAAGAGTTAAAAAAGGCAGTAAAATGATATTCACTACACTGGGAAACATGATGGCAAAAAAGATGACAATATTAATATCTTGGACCACAGCACTTAAAAAATGCATCTTGTTGTTGTGTTAGTTGGCCAGCCATGATGGTGATTGCATCTCCTTTGCACATTTGAGAACGTCTCATACCATTAGCCTTTAGGGTCCCGTGTAAATATTCATGGAAATCCATGAGTCAATGTAAATATTCAAATGAATTGTCAGTCCGTTGACATAGTTGAATAAACTGTCATGGTAACTTGATTCATCGTGATAGTGAAGAGTTGCACAAATGTCTTCTGTTTTGAATTGCAAATGAAAATCGGATCAGAGAACATGAATGAGGAATTATGGTTGATGCTTCTTGATGTCATATGGACCCATAATCATGAAACTATTTTAAAACTGAGTTTAAAAATCTTGAGGTGGACTTCATCAATGTCCATTGATACTGAAAGGGAAACTTGGGTTCGGATTTGTAATGGTGTTTTAACTAACAGTAAAAGCAGTCACAAATTTGTGTTTTCTGCCTTTCCTTTTCCAAATTTCTTTGGCATGACTCTCAACTGTCTGATTTTGAAATGTAGGATTGAGAAAACAGTCTTGGTCATTATATTGTTCGATTTATATGTTTGAATTATCAGGCTCAAAATTTAGGTTTAGATTTGAAAGAAAATAATGGAAGGCAGAGGGAAGGTATTAAGTTAAAAGAAATGAAGGTATCACTTTAAAAAAGCAACTAGGGGATTTACCAAGGAAACAACTGGAGGTCGGGAATTCTGAATGGATGTAGTTCATGGTGCGGACTAAATAAAATACATATTCTAGACTTGATCAGGTATCAGGTTTTGGGTCCTCGTATCAGTTTTTAGAGATTTCACCTTCATTTTTAGTACAGAATGACAAGGAGGATAGAATGAGGACGAATATGAAAATGACATGAAATTATAAAAAATACGGCAACAGAGAAAAATAAAGAGATTGCAATGAGGAAAAGAAAAAGAAAGAAGAAGAAGAAAGCAGTTACCTTTGGGGAAGGAGGAAAGAAAAGAGACCAGGCGAGGGGAACAATGCAAAGCCGGTGCACCCATGAGTTTCTCCAAAAAATCTTGGGTGTCTTTATTAGCATCTTTCATTGCATGACCAAAGTAAGAGGGATATTATGATGAGTCGTAATGACTGGCTTGAGGTCACTGATGAGGGAGATCCAACCACAAGATGTGTTCTGAAACCAGCTTTATGCTTTTCTATTTACTTGTTGATCTTAGTCAAAATGCAACTGCTGTTCCTATTCATACCATCTGGTCATGATTTGCAGATTGTCCAGTTCTGTTGGAAGGATGGTTCTCCTGAGAGCGGTCGCTCAAGCCTCTCTGAGGTTGTACTTCTCTACATCTAACTCCAGCTTGTAGCTCTCATTTTCTCTGATCTTTTTTTCCTATTATTGATTGCAGACCACCGAGTCGTACATTGCAGATGAGAGAGTAGGATTTGCTGAGCCTGCCCCGGGGGTGGAATTATACTGCTGCCCTACCCACTCCAGAATTATTGAAATGCTTGGGAGGTGCCTTCCAAAAGAGCACGCAGAGACCCTTCAGTCAACTGTCAATGGTCTCATTGGCGTGGTTGTATGGAGAAGGCCTTATGTGACTGCATCACCTAGGATGTCCTCACACCACAAGCGCAGTAGCACAAAGAAACAGTCTAGTTCAAGAAAACCGCAAAATGTTGATTCTAGCTCTACCCCTAGATCGTCGATCCCATCCCTCCCTTCAGGCACACCTACCAATCCTGCCCCACCACCTGATGATGACTCGTTCGATGATGTACCGCCTGGCTTTGGTCCGGGGAATGCTAAGGATGAAGATGACCTTCCTGAATTTGATTTTGTTCATGGTAGCTTAAAAGATTCGGAACCTATTCCTTCTCAACCTGCAGGGGTGGCTGCGAGCCGTCGGCATCACATGCCGCATGCTCGTCCGGTGGATCAAATGAGAGAACTGGTGTACAAATATGGGCAGGGTGAGATTGTAAAGAAACCATCAATTGAAATCCAGCCATGGAATGATGATGATGATGATGATGAGGATGATATTCCAGAGTGGCGGCCCAACCGAGATAACCATCCACAAGTGCAGGCACCCCTACCTCCCCCTCCGCAATTGAATGTCTATCCACAGCAAACTGGGCAGTCTTTCCAGTTGAATCAGCATCTAGCCTCGGTTCCACAGCAGCAGCTGCCACCCCAACCTTACACCCCACCACAACAACAGCTTGTATCGTTAGCTGCACCGCTGCCCATGCCTCCACAGCCTTCACTGCAGCCCCAGATGGGAATGGTGCCGGGCGTATTAAATGCCCATTCTCCCTGGCAGCAACCCAACCCTTGGTTTTCGTCAGCCAGAGGGCCAGCTGACGTGAATCTGCCTGTAAATGGCCTGATGCAGCCGCCCCTTTATGGTGCCCCTCCCAGCGATGCCCAATTTTATGGCGTGCCAAACTTAGGAGCCGTGCAGAATGGGATGGGATGGAGGCCAGATAACCCTAGGAGTAGGAGAGGCGTTTAGCATCCTCTGGTGTGGTTGTCCACAGTGGTCTAATGATGCTCCCCTCCCTTTTTGTAATCAAGCTTTTTGTATGATCTGTATTCTCCTTTTTAGTCAGTGGCTATAAGGGTAACAAATAAGGTTATGCTAGAGGTTTTTCGCCTTTTTTCTCTTTTCCGGTTCTCTGTTCTTGAAATTTGGTTGATTTAAGAGTAGTCTGGGTGAGGTTGTAAGTTGATTCTCTTTCATGCACAGCTAACTCCTAAAAGTAGGATGTTGAAATATGTATGTACGACTTGACTGCAGATGCAACGATGAACCCTTGCCTGTTTTATATATTTTTTTCTGCGTTTGTTTCCTTTAGAGCGCTTGATGTAATAGTTTTGAAGCACTTCATCTACCTTTTTGCCCCTTTTGATGGTTGACGAGCTTTTTTAGCTCTCGCTTGTCTCGAGGATAAAAAATGGGCCGGGTCAGAGGTGTGATCAAAAGATCGTTATTACCCTGGGAGGGAGGGAGGGAGAACGGCACGAGGAGGTTACGAGCTGGCTCCATTTTATCCCGCGTTTATGACTTGACTCCGTGCAAATTCCGACGACTTGGGTTGAAGCGGAATGGGAGCGTTCAGGTTTAGCTATCTTTTGGTCAGACATAATTCCAATACTCGTCCTCATCACGCTTTCGATTTAATGTTACCAACTCTGAATGACCATCTTCTTCAGAATGAGCCATGTGTTATCAAATCGTGTCGCTGAATCGTGGTACCTAACTGGTGCTCATAGACCAAGGTTCTTCATTTCTAGTCAAATTTAGTTCAACAGCTTATCCCGATGCTTAAAACCAATGTGGTGTAATAACATTTCCATCGGCAGCTTGCATTGCTTCAGAATTACATGCGCTTAGAGGGGCGAAGGATACAAGAGTTGAACATTTTTCGCAAATCTTAAGAACATTAGCCCTTATTTAGCTGATATTTCATTCCCGTCGCATCCATCCCACAGACGGTACCAGTTCCCATCGGGGTTATCACGACTTCTAACAGATACAAAGTTTATTATTGCCTTTTTATTCTTTAAAGTCTAAGTTAATGGCTGCTATATCAACAGTTATCAACCACTGTAACAGAAAATAAATGTTGACAGCACCAAGTACCGTTCGGCAAAATCACTGCTCGCAGTTACAATTTTTTATACTAATATAGCTGCATATTTATAAATTATCAGTTTATTGTGTCCGAGGTAGAAAGGAAGAAATACTTCATGCAGTAGCTAGCTACGATTTTTCAAAACTACTATAACCAACTATCGTAATCATGTAACAACTTGTCCTTTTTGCGTGGACATTATATCACTTAAGGCTAGTTTGATCATTTTATAAATATTTTCTGATGTAGCATTTAGGGTCCATTTAAATTAATGATTTGGCTAACATTCTGTAAAATTATAGGTCAAAGTGTTAGCTAAAAATAAACCTTATGGGATAAGCATAGGTTTTTCTGACGGGGCCTAAATAGCCGCAAATGGGTACTAAATCTGACGATAATTTGGGCCGGGTTTGCTGGAACCATGTGAGCTGATATTGGGCCGAGCCGTAGTTAACCAAGACCTCCTTGTTTTTTTTGAGATCCCAGCCCACATAAAAGATCCAAGATCCCGATTTACGAACCCAGGCTTTAACTTTAACGTCGTAAAATTAAAGATCTAATAATCCAAAACTGTTATGAACTTGTATTAAAGAGCTTTCTCCAGGTTTTCTAGCATTATCTAGTGGATTGGGTAGCCTTGTATGTGGCGGATCACTCTGGGGATATCCTATGGGTCGTAAAAAGAGAGTTGCTTAGCGCACTCCATGATGTCTTGTCTTTTAATTTTTTTGAATATATTCATACTAGAAGTGTATGAGCTATCTGCTGTATGAATTGTTAAGCTCTAAAAAAAAAGGGAGTTTTCTAGCGTTGTCAAGCCGCAATATCCCAATATGAGCAAAACTAAAATTATCATGTCGTGGTCTGTTTGGTATGAGTTGTTTTGTGCTTTTGTTAATACCGTATGATGATTGAAGTTGAAGATAACATTCGCGTGAAATTTTCTTAAATGTATTTAATCTTGAAATCAGCAAAGGCGGAGAAAAACAATCTGTAGATGCGTCTAGTCTTCTATAGAGATTCCTTAAGAGAAAAATTAGAACCAAATTTCCTAAAAACTATCAGCCCATTATGAAATTGTAGATATATGGCTAAAAGCAAGAGAAATGAATGAAGAAACCTCGAACCAAGTAACTAATCCCCAAAAATTATTTAAGAAAAAAAACATTATTGTGATTGTTGATAATTGCCACACACGGTTAAGGATAGGGTCAAGTCCAAATGCATGTCCACTAGAAGTTACAACCAACAGGAGCCTTCAATTTCTCTCAATCAATAAAACCCAACAAGAAGAAGCCAGAGGAACATCAAACCCAATCCCCAAAACAATCTAGGGGAGGAGGAGAGGAGAACTTTTGGATCAATGACGAGAGAATTGAACTATCTTGAAATTATTTCTTCCACTCGGAGTTATCTAGGGATGAGAAATCGTTGGCACACGCAGCGGGTATTCTAAACAGAAGGAAGAGAAGGAAGATTTTTTTTTTTGGAGAAGCTGAGAATGAAGATGAGAGGGGAGTCTATCGTTCTTTGTTTGGAACCTTTGATGGATTAAATAGTGAAGTGGGGGAAAAATTTATTTTGACACCCCTGGTTGCATCTTTTGTATTACTTCTACAAGCATCATGCAAACTCGACACTTGCTACCAAATTGAGAAAAAAAATCACTTATAAATTTCTCATTAAACTATCAATTATCTATAAGTTACAAACTTTTTTTGTTGACAAGAGAGTGAGGGGGAAAATCCAATTATAAACAAGGAATCCAATGGCAAAAATAAATAGAACAAGTACATTGATAGGAAAATGCAGGGAGCAATGCCGAGCAAGAGAGACTGCGAAGTTAGTTAAAAATTCTATACACCCACCTTCTGCACAAAATATGTAAGAAGAATGATGAGCTTATAAGGTCTAACAAAGCTTACCACTATCTTTGAGCAAAAAGGTGGTGGCAGAACAATGGATCTTCAATCCACAGCATCATTGTAATGGAATCACCCTCTAGTCAAACTCATGCGGCAAAGTACAGAAATTGCAGCCAAAAGACCATGCCATGCAAAAAGTATAAAAACATCTCATCCACAAAATTACACTTAGTGGATGAGATGTTTCTCACCATTCGCCTCTTCTCATTTCTTCGTTCGTATTTTGCATGTTACGCATGGGACAGATTTGTATTTTTCGTGCAAAAAAAAATTCACCTAATTCACTGTTGGATTGCGTAATGGTTCTTTTAGATTTGCTCGGACAAATTTAGGATGCTTTGAGAGGCGTGTGGAGCGTGATCTGATGGGCAACGTTGCAAAAGTTCTTTCACGCCTCGTACTGTCGTAGATGCCCCAATTGCAGCATGTGGGCTCGCAAAGAATAAAATTACATGTAGATCCTTCTATAAATCTTTAATTACATACAGGCTCCTAAACCACAAGCTTTGTATAAAGTCGGTGGGCTTACCGACTTACTTCTAAAAGGAATTTATGTTAAGACTTAAGAGGAAGGAATAAGGGCGGGGTGCGAGACCATGGGAGATACCGTCCCCGCGGCAGCTTGGTCCGCCAGGCGACGTAGTGAGGTGAGGCCCTTCTCGTCGGAGCGGCGTTTTTCCCGGGGCCGGCGAGGGATATCTTACCAGCTGCCGGCCGTTTTCTTCACGGTCCGAACGGTCAAAATATTGTATTCGGAGCTCAAGATGAGTCAAGATTCGATCAAGAAGATAGCCTCAATGGGGTTTCGATTATCCTCTCTCTCTTGTTATGATGATTTCGTGGATGTCGTGACGTTCCTATCTTGATGGGCCTCGATGGGATCAGGACAAGAAGAGGGATTTGTCTGCAAAGATCGAAGAAGGGTTCGGCCCCAATGTGCTTGGCATCATCTCGGTCTTGCGCTAGCTTGAAGCAAATTATTTGAATACGTGATCTTTAACGATTCTCAGTTTTTTTTTCCTTTTTTTGATGTTTCGATGAATGTGGGTTGTTTTCAAGATCCGCATTCTCTCTTTCTCTCTCAAATCCCTTTCTTTCTTTCTTTCTTTCTTCTTTCTTCAACCGATTAAAACATTATCTGATTTATTGGAACAAGTATTTCCATCTCAGTTTTGAAGTGTTATTCAGCATCTTGTTTTCTGGAAATTATGGACTATGGAAGAATCCACAAAGAACTTCAAAAGATCCGGTGTTACCGCAAGGAGAT
This sequence comes from Phoenix dactylifera, assembly GCF_051530095.1. NCBI lineage: Eukaryota > Viridiplantae > Streptophyta > Magnoliopsida > Arecales > Arecaceae > Phoenix > Phoenix dactylifera. The sequence goes on along the minus strand of NC_143194.1, from coordinate 38,877,735 downwards.
GATAAATTTTCCTTTTTTGACTTCAGGTTTAGGGTTTAAATTATGCTTCTTCAATTTACTAGGAGATTTCATATACATTAGAGAGTCGAATCGGAATCTTGATGTTGGCTTTTTGAGTTCTTGGTAATGTAAGACTCTATCGCTTTATAATTCTTCAGCATTGGAATGGCAGATTAAAGATATTCCATTATGTTCACCCTGCTCTTTACCATTACCGCTACTGACCCTACTTTTATTTCCTCTCTTGCCCATAAGTAAGCAAGTTAAAGTTTAGTCATTATTATACCGTTCAAGATTCTATTATGACTTTTTTTTTCTAAAGAGAACAAAGATTCTATTTCAACTCCAGTTATGTAAGTTTAAAGGAAATTGTCCTTTCAAGTCTACGCTGTTAATTTTGGATGTTGTTTAGTATCACAGGAGAACTTATTTGGGACTACCTTTTGCAATCTGCAGTCATTGCATTTTTTTTCTTCATCTTATTGGGTTGTCTTTACTATTCTATCTCCTATCTTTCATTGCAGGTTCCTGGATATGCTTTGTTACGTCAAACTCTTCTATATCTTTCATCCCGCCAGGATACTTAAAATGCTTGACTAATTGCCACTTTGTTTATTTCATTAGGGTTTTTATATATTGTAGAGGTCTAAGCTGCTGATTTTAGTGATAAGATATTCTCTTATACTAGATTAGCAAGCCTAGCTGAAGATGTAAAGAAATCACTTGAAGACCAGATAGCAGTATTTAACTAAATGTGCTGTCATTTGACTTTAATGTAATTGTAAGATTAAATAAGTTGAATTGTAAGAGGATTACTTCGGACCTGTAGTATGTTCATACTAAACAATTTGGCATCCTTGAAAAATGTTTGCTAGACCTCTCAGTCTCTTAATATGAATGCTGAAAGCCTGAAATTAGTCTCCTGCTGAAGATTGTCAAGAAAAGATATGTAAGATTGTGAAGAAAAGATATGTACAAAAAATCATTATGCATTTCTAATATTAAATGCGGTAATGCTTGTGTCTCTTCCCTTTAAACCTTGTGTATAAATATGATTCCCACGCGGATGACATGCATAAATTTTGAAGGGAAACTAGAGTTATACACAATCTAGAAAGTTGTCAGGTCTGTCTTAGTTGAACAAAGCTTATTACTAGGGTATAATTCCTATTTGAATGACAAGCATTTCAACAATTCATTTATCCTTATTTAGTTGAATGATAATTTGTAAGGTAGTCATCCTCTGGAGCATTAGGATATAACATTTCTTGAATCACCCCAACAAACATGATATTATTAAGTAATACATGTGCACTATTCAAAATCCATCGGCATTCATCACCTCTACCTTATTAGATGTTTTCTAACCTATCAACTTGGATATCACTAGCACTAAGAGGACAGGGTGAATTGAATGATAATATTTCACAAGTTTGCTGATATAAGATGGTTATAAACTCCCCAACAAGCTGCAGTCATGTCAAGTTACGGAATTTGCCCTTCTTGAGGAAGTTTTGGACCAAAAGGTAATGTTTCTGGTTCCATCTTGCCACCAATAATAGTTTACTTTTAACAATTTAGAATATCCTCTCATAAGTTTAAAAAACCAAATTTATAGCAATGAGTTAATTTGATCCATGACTCCCTTGTGTTAAACATTTTTTCTTATAGGGCTCCATTGTTTATATGGTGTTTTCATGTCTATTATTGTTTCATTGTCTGCAGTACCCAGTTTTTTTTTTACCTACTTATATGTTATGTACAGACAGTGCTTTGTCCTTGTGCCTAGGTGCATCATGTGTATGCCTCTTTTATTTCTTCATAAACTTTTAAAATTCGTGCAATGCAGGATGACTTGACTTCTATTTTTGATGCTGTGGTACCGATGTTTTGGTCATTTCTAATGGTCTCGTGCCTCTTAATCTTTAGATAAAATTTAGGATGGAGTTTTGGCAAAGAGAACCTGAAAACAGGCAAGCTTGGTAAGCCCTATATCTCTTCAAATCTTTTTAAGATCAGTAAACTTCTCGAATTACATTATCATCAAGAAACGTGCATTATTTGAGACAGCCTCATGACTTGTTGGAAATGAACATTTCTATGTAATATATCTTCAAAGCATTCATTTTATGTAGCCTAAACTTCTTGCCTATAATATAAGAAAAGGCATGCACATACATATGATGCATGCACATGACACACACACCAGTAATTTCCTATTCTGGATAAAACATGTACCCATATGAGGTAGAAGTTGACATGGTACTGTATCTTGAAAATGGCGACGGACATGTTAAGGACTTATATTATCACTCTTTGATTATAAATAATGCATCGTTGCCTAATCATGTAGATAAATATGGACTCTTCTTTTTATGGAGTAAAGCAGATCTTGAACTGGCCATATCTGATCTTTGTTTATAGTGAATATTATTAATTTTTTTCTCATGTAGATACCTCTTTCTATGCTGATTCTGTTGTAGACATACTCAACTTATTCTTTCCTCATGAAACAGTATCATGTTATTAACTGGATTTTCAGTTTAGTTTGTTAAGTGCTGTCTACAGTTCTTTCACACAAACTTCTTGTATCCTTATTCTTGGTCTAAAAATTTTAGCAATGCAAACCATTTTTCTTGTAAAGATGTTATAATGAATGAAAGCTACAAAAATTAATTAGAAGAGAAGATGTTGGTGATTTTTTTCTCAGAAACTTTAGAAGATGATAGGATAGATAGATGAGAGAGGTACACAGAGGGAACTTCTTAGAGTTGGCAACCAAAAGCAGCGGAGTGCTTAATTTTTGCTTTGACAGACTCATTTTTCTGTGGAGTATGATGAGATCCACAAACTCAAGAATTCAATTTTTGAGTCATGAAACACTAGGTTATCACTAGCATAAGATCTCCTATTAAATGTAGAAGGACAATCAAAGATGGGGACAGAGGAAATCCTTGACATTTCATTGATTAAGTTACCAACATACAAGTTTTGAAAACAAACTTGATGCCCCCATTTTTTAAAACATGATGACAAGGTGCTTCTTCTACTACTACAAACTTGCATGCATTGGTCTTCAATTCTGATTATGGAGGTGTCATAAATAGTCTGGAATTAGGTAGAAGATGCCTTGTCATGGAGAATGGTGGAAGGTTCGTGAAGTGGAGTCATTAGTAAGGCAGGTTGGTGGTGGTTAATACTTATCTAGGAATGAGATACATAGTTGGAGTGGTACTTGATGAATAACTCAAAATCCAAATTTAGTTGTAAAGTGGTGGAGAATGGAGCACGACTCACATACGTGCAAACCACAAAAATAACAAATATTGCTCTACATGCAAAACTAACTCCTACTACATGACACATATTAATGAAAATAAAATAAGCTAGTAACATGCAAAATAATTATGACTTCCAAAGATATGTTTTAGCAAGTATAACCTCAGGGTGGAAAATCACCATTCAGCAATGGCATCCAAACCTAAAGCCAAGGCTTCATCTCCACTAACTGAATTTACATGCTGCTGTAGAAGCAGATGACACTTAAGAATACTTTGTTTTTACCATGGAATGTTACATGATTTGTTAACTCATGCTTCACAAAACAGGAAGTGATTTTCGTCTTGTTCATAATTTACATTTTGACTAAATTACGACTCCACTTGGTAGATTGTTGTCTTACTTCTAAAGCCTGAGTCTACAAAGAGATAGAAAAGACGGAAACTTGAAAAGTCACTTTACCTCATAACTTAATTATTTGAGTTGAACACCTTGAATAGGTGCCTAAGATATTTTTATTGTTTTTCTAATTGTCATGAATGGACAATGTATTTTCCCAAATATTCTAAATGATATTTAATATAATCCTGTCATCAATGGTTAATAAATATTAATTCCTGTATTTATGTGGTTCCCGATATCAGAATCTCTAAATGATTGTGTTATGTAAGGACCCATCATATGGTCAATCAACATCTAAATGACCATATTATGTGAATGATAATTTAGATGTTGGTCGCAAAACTAGTCAGAAAGATATCTATCATTTGAAATGTACTTCCTCCTGAGCATGCTGTTTTCATCCTTGTTGGGCATGTTTATAACTTAAATTGATGTTTTTGTATAGAACAACTCATTGATTATTAGAGAAAGATGAATTTGACAACTGCCTTGCAATTAGATGAAGAATTAGATGTGGAAATTTGTTTTTAATTTTTCTAACAAAAACCAATAAGGTTATGAACTTTTGCAGTAACAGATTCCAGTTTTCTTCTTATGGACAATTTCATATCCATCATATATTGATTTCCTAAAGCTTTTTGTTTTTTTTAATATCTATGTGAACTTATATTTTTCTGCGAAAGTTCTGCATCAGTGAATATCTAGAGTGCTTTAGAGTTCAGAAGAACCGATGCTTTGGCACCAGAAAACTTTGAGCGCCTTCTATATATGTTTCTTCCCTGTAATTTCAACCAAAGATATCAACTGTGTAGAAAAGCGGCATTTCTGTGATTTGTATTGTGAAGTTGACTGAAGTAAAGCTGTGAGATACATAGTGGTGCGAGGTTTAATTTTTTGTGTTTTGGAGGTTGTGGTGTTCATCATTCAGCCTGTTAATTTTTCTCCTTAACATAGCACAAGAGGATAAGAAAACAAGTCTAACTCTACAAGAACCAAAATTCTTTTCTGTTTCTCATTGACAAAGCTCTTCAAGACACTACCCAAAATTTTCCGAACCTTTGATGATCTGGTCTTAACTTTGTGCATTGCATGTGTTTTTGTTCCTCGATATACAGGCAACCTATGACTGAATCCATCTTGATCCTATATTGCTAACCATATTCCCATTGATCTTAGTGCCACGCTTTTGTATACTATCTTGTAGGAATGGTGTCTGGTACTTGCATGAAGTGGAATACTGCAACATTAAACATTCAAATGCCTGGATTAGAAGCTTCAAAATTGACATGCTTTTTTATATACGTTCCAATAGGACCCTTGAATAAGCGATTCACTTCAATTTTTTTCCCTTAAAGAGCCCGTTGTCATATTTGATAATATTAAAAGATCAGAGAAAGGACAGATGAACTGAATTTGTTCTTAGTTATACTTTGCATGGCAGTCAGTTTGCTATGCTAAAATTAACTTCTTTTTGACATTTAAGCAAGTGCCAGTTGGTTTAACCAGATTCCTGGTATAGGAATATTTCAGTGAACATAACTTTTTGGGGCATCTCGAGTTATTTGTGTGCCTCGCAAAATCATTACAGATTGATGTTATCTTTTTATTGTTGCTACAATATCATGATGGTGTGTTCTGAGAATTTACCAAATTATTGATGAAGTAATCTAGTTGTTTAAATTGTCAAATTATTTTTCCTACTATTTGTTTGCAATCTCTGCATAAATAGATTGTTGTGGTATCATTTTGACAGTTGGACTGCTGACAATTTGTAGCATTCAAGTCTCTCAGAAAATTTGATACTGGATGTCGCGCTTTTATTGGCATATCATTGTAGTCACTATGGTATTTTTCATGTTTGCAATTCACAACTCTGTCATTAGTGAGAGCACGTGCTTTATTATTATGTTGTTTCTGATTTTCACTTCTTGGGAATCATTAGTATTGCTGACATGTTCACCAAAAACTTAGACATGTTTGATCATTAAAAGTCTGCCTCTTTAACACTCATTAAAAATATGTAGCAAGGATTTAAGTACTGGTGCATGCTGTTGGATATTAGCTGTATCGGCAAGGTGCTGATATCAGTAAACCCCTTGGTACCACACTGTGCCTTACCAAGACACAGTACATCACCTCATTTTTGCTGTCCCAACACCAAGAGTAGTAGAATGTGCTAGTATAGTACCATATGAAATCCGTACCATATGGGTAAGGTACTGTTATAGGAAACCCTTCTTATACTCTAACCCTGGTATGATGTAGTTAATACAGTCAAGGCTTGACATAATAGGAATTGTAAAGGTGTAAAGAAGAAGAAAATGCCCACAGTAGTATCAAATGTCATAACAGATGTCATGAAAATTTGTATCCACAATTCTTCTTATGGCAGTTTAGGTGGATACCCAACAAACCAAAACTTTAAAAAGAGAGTTAATCTAGAGGGTATGTGCTGTGTGTGTAAAGAGATACAAGAGGATTAGCTGGGCTCTGGTTGACCTAATTTGGGGCTGGACTTTCTGCTTTTATTATACACGTAGTTGCAATCCTAAACCAAACGAACTTGGCCTTAAGAATGACCTTTCCCACAAGTATAAAATCATAGAAATCTGATCTCTAGATGCTGACTTTATGAAGCCCTCATGCTCTAAATCTAAGGTTTTTATTGCCACACTTGCTTTAAAGAGTACTCAGAAACATACTCAGAAGTCCTGTTAGCTGATAATTGTCAGGTGAAAAGGATAACTTTTGGCTTTCTTTGTTCCTTGTTCCCCAAATTTCTCCTGGAAACATCGAACATTCTTTAAGTGTCTGACCAACCTAACAGTTGCTTGCAGAAGTTTCAAAGTTCACAGCAATCTCGAAAAATTAGAGAGAGAGAGAGAGAGAGAGCATGGTTAAGAAATTATCTTGACAAGAAAGATCAAGCAAAGATCTATTTTGACTGCCTTTGCCTTAAACCAAAAATTCCCAGTTGTGCTCTTAATTATACTAATGACATTGTTTCATAAGACCATAACCACTATTATGCTCTTCAAGACTGAGTTTGGCATTTAGATTGAATTTGTGCTTGAACTGTGATTAGACTTAACAAGTGAAGTGATGGTAAAAGGCAAATGACATCGTAGTACAGGGAAGGAATGGTGAGGATACAAACTATTATGTATGAGTAGGTCTTGGGTTACCAAAGTTTGGCTACACCATTGTGTTTAGTTAAGGTATAACACGAGCAGGGCCGGCCTGAGCGTTAGGCGACCGAGGCGGTCGCCTAAGGCCTCGGGCCAATGACCAAGGAAGCAAAGGCCCCGGGCCAATGACCAAAAGGAAGCAAAGGCCCCATATAAAACAGGAACAGGAGCTGGCTACGAGTCTTCCCCCTTGATGGAAGGGACGTGGAGAGAGTTTTCTGGCCTGCATAGGGGCAATTTGGGAAGTTGGGGACAGTAGTTTTGTTTTGGGTGGAGAGAAAGAGAGAGGAGGGATTTGGTTGGCTTGATACACGTCTGAAGCCACTCATATCTTTCATCCCTTCTCTTTTTTGGTTTTGGTCTTGGTTTTCCTTCCCTCACATTACTCCTGATCCAGCTGGGCCATCAAGAAGAAAGATAGGGGGATTGGAGATGGACTTCTTGGAGGGTGGAGATTCTTTTAATTTTCTCCTCTCGGTTTCTTCTCCCCTCTTGGTTGGTAGAGAGAGAAAAGGAGGGAGGCTGGAGATTGAATGGCTGCTGTGCTGTGAGGTTGCAGTTGCTGCATGGGTACTCGCTTGAACGGGAGATGGTGGGATGGGACTTTTATTAATTAGATGGAGTGAATTTCCCATAATGCCCCTACTTTCTCTTATAGAGAGGTCCCTTTCTGGACAAATTATTTCCTTTACCTTGACCATGAAGTGCCATAGGATAACCTTTTCCTATTCTGCTCTTGCTTGACATGGTAAACATTACTGCCAAGCATTATCTCAGTTATTTAATCAGTTTTATGGGCTTTTCCTTAGCGTAATTACTTTTCCATACCTCCATTCAAAAATTATATTAAACTGAAAAGACTTTTTATCGGTTTTTGTTGCATTCATGTATCTTCCTTGAAATAGTGTGCTTGATAGCTATCTATTTTCATATCTTTTTTTAAAATATTTTATATTTATTATATATAAAAAAAGGCCTCATTCACTGAATCCGCCTTAGGCCTCCAAATGTATTGGGCCGCCCCCAAACACGAGGGCAATAGGCTGTCACACAGTCCCACTAGAAATTCACTTTATGCAGATGATGAGGAATATAGAAGTTGGTATTTGTTTGCACGAAAGCTTTCTTGTTGTTTTGAGTTCTAAGGAAGAATGAGGTATTAATACAATTGGATGGAATCATGCCAATGATTAAGCATGTGATGGGTTATAAAAGCCTTAGGTTGTTAGCAATGCAAGGAAGACTCAAGAGGAACTTTTGGAAGTTATAAAACACTTGAGAAGTTATTCAGCTCTACAAAGTGAAATTTCTCTTTCCTTCTTTGTTTATGTTGCTGTTCCCTTTATTCACCTTATATCTTGTGGGTATTGCTTCCTCCTACTTTTGACTTATTTTGTTTTCTCCCTTTTCTTTTCATCTTATTTTTTGTCCCCCCCACTCTCTCTCTCTGCTAGTGATTAGGTAAACCTAAGCGGTACTGCAGTTACATGGATAAAACAGAGAATGGCACCTTGCAATCTCTAGAATTATTCTTGAGCCATATAGTGCAATGCATGCATGAGTGTAGTCAGGGCATTCATGTTTGCAGGCAAGATTTTATGTAATGGTAGAATGGTTTGGATATCACCGGTACCGTACTGTTCCAACAAGGAACTAGTACTCAAGATGGGTGCAGGATACCAGTCCATTTGTGGGCTAGGATGTCTTGCCCACATCTATCAAAACTGGGCAGGAGCTGCTAGTACCAACCTTGACCTGGCTTGGTTGCTTTCTTTTTGAGAGAGAGAGAGAGAGAGAGAGAGAGAGTAGTGGGGGGGCACATCCTCTCTTTTCTCATGGGTTTAATCACAGGGTTGTGTGATCGGAGATAGATAGATAGATAGATAGATAGAGAGAGAGAGAGAGAGAGAGGAGAATGGACAAAAGGAGTGCAAAACTGTCCTCATTGTATTGTCTTAAGCTCGTGATTCTATTATACATAATATGACTGAGAAGTAATACATGATGTTTCACCTATATTTATCAGTGATGTTTAATTTTATTCAAACCATGCCTGTTGGTACCAATATTGACACAATACACCCCATCAGACTCAAAAACATATCAATGTTCACTAAAATTTTATTTAAGACAAAAAAAATTAAAAATGGAAAAAAACAAGGAGACAGGAAAATCAAAAAGAACATTCAAAGGGGACATCAGCATCCTAGTATTGTATTTGTCTCATTTTGGGATGAAACTAGCACAGGGCTGGTAAGGACATTTTAATCCTTATGTGCAGGTCCACACGTTTGTATGTGGCTTATTCCTTTTCTTCTTTATATGTGAGGGCACATGCACAAGTTCATTCTTAAATATTGTGATGATAAATTAAATTCAAAGTTTATCTCTTTTGATCATGGGACTCATGTATTAATCTTTTTCCATAAAATTTCCATAAAACCCCAAGTCAGTAATCTGTTCTTGCACATCATATTCCATGTAAACAGATTTCTCACTTTTTCCTTATCTATCTGCATGTGTGCTATTTGCTTACTACTAATTCTAATGATTTTACATGCCCAGTTTTGGTGGGTGATCGTGAGGAAAATAAATTATAGTCTAGGTGTTATCTGACCTTTCTATCTACAATGGCTAGTATCAAAAGGTACAGCAACGCATGGCAAATGAAAACCTTGAGCACACACTTCAACATTCAAGATGTTGCAAAGGTAGTTTGGTATATTACCTTCCAAAGCAACAGAGGTGATTTTCTTTTCATAGATATAGTATATTTGTATAATTTAGCAGCTCAAAGTTGCTACAATTATCAGTATGCCCCACACAGCATAACCAATTTTAAAGTTTTTTTCCAGACTACTACTTTTTCTACCATTATGTTATAGTGCCTATATGATCATAACAAAAATAAGGGCATGTATCTATAGGATTGATTTATCTTTGATGGTAGTTTCAATTGCTTTGCCTGTCGACATATAGAATGGTTATAGAGCAATATTAGTGGTAAGTACTCTTTTCGTATCTCTGGAAAACTTCATATGTTTGTGCAGTGAATACAAAGAAGATGCTTGCTCCATGTCATCATGGTGTGACTAGCATACTGATTATGGTTCTCTTATTGGTAATATAATTCCTTTAGCATCATTGTTCCAGAGCATTCACGTACTTTTCTTCTTTATTTATATTTTAGAATGTGCAGGACTTTGCATAAAGTTAATGCTGTTACCTATCATGATAAGTCTATAACTAATGCAGAGAAGAACACAGAAACATTATCTTCATATAGTTTTTGCAGAAGGGGTTTCAAAAATTTAGAAAACTTGTAAAACATGTAAACTAGCATTCCAATAAGATCTGTTTATTACTTTATTGGTAGCACCAGCTATTTTGAATCATTGCTCGGTAAAAGTTTTGTTAAGGGGAAAAAAGAACATTAATATTCAACATGGAGATAAATCTGTGCGAAGGTTTTTCATTTTCTTCATTTTTGTAACTATGATGAGACAAAACTTTAGCTTGTTTGTCATCTTGTTATGGCACTAAGTTGGTAGATTTTTTTTTTGATGTAAATGTGAATAGACGTAAGGCATGTTTGGTTCTGCTTCTGCTTTATAAAAAGGGAAGGAGAAGCAAGAAGCTAGGTTTTTTAGCTCCTCCTTGAAGTGCTTTTTTGACTTTTTATTCTTGTAGCAGCATTTTTCAGATAATGTAGTCGAAGACACTATTTTGGTAAGTACTTTTTTGCTTTAAAAATCACAAAAGCACTCTTTTAAGCAATAGCAGGCACTCTCTAGATTCCATAAATCATAGTATGACTTGTTTCATTGACGCCACAATCTTTAGAGTTGAGCATTATGACACTTGGTGCTACTTAATGTTGAAGCTTTAATCCACTAGGTTCTCTTATTTGCTATGGTAGCATCATGCGTTTGAAGCAAGGAATGTTGAACCGGTCTGTACTAAACTAGTACAGGCTTTGACTAGTCCGGTTCGGTATTAAAAATCGGTACTGGCTTGTACTGGTCGGTACCGGCCCGTACCGGTTTCAATTTTTTTTTGGAACTTTTGAATGCATAAACTAAGCCGAACCAGTAGTACTGATCCGAACCGGTACCGAATCAATACCGGCGCCCACCGGTACGTCGGTATGGTCGGTACAGTGGACCTTGGTTTGAAGGATGATTATAAGCTAGTCAAATGCGTGATGATAAACTAGTCAACTTGTTAGCCAACCAACCTTATCTCAGTCAATTGGCATCCCTCTCCCAAGTGGAGAGGATCAGAATTTGCACGCTGGTGGTCAGCACCCTCGCTAATTCTGAGGGAGAAGAAAGCTAGTCAACTTCTTCCAGGTAAGTTGCCACATGTTTTGATTTTGGAAGATGGATATAGCATTGGTGACTGCCTCTAAATTAAAGATTAATTATTACGGTTGTTTGGGCTCGCTTGAGATGTAGGGTGACTTGTGATAGTAACTCTGTCTGTAATGATGTATGGAATTTTGAAGGAGAAATAGGGTATGCTCCATATTATTTTGTTTAGATGAATATAAATTTGTAGTATTTTTGTAAGAGGCAAATATCTAAAACCTGTTTTTAGGGAAGTGAGTAGTTTGACGTTCTGGATCTTCTATGCAAGTTTTTTAACTGAAAGCCTTGCAGGACAACCCCATCCCAACACCAGTCTAGAAGTATTGACCTCAAATTTGACTGAAGTTCTGTAGCCAGTAAAATTTCTGACATAGGCAGGGCTGTGAGGAATCAGGATGGTTTAATCTACTTGAAGTCTTTAGCCTCATCAGGCTTCAGAGAGAATTAACTAATCAGAAATGAATGCCCTTAATGGGAGCTTGCAGACAGCAGGTATGCTCTTTTATTATGAAACAGGCAGGGGCTCTTGGGATGTTATTAATTGGAGAGATGGAGCAAGGTTCTTACGAGGCTCACATGGATTGTCAATAGGATCAGAAGTTTCCTTAAATCATGTCTTAAGCACTGTTTGTTGGTTGGCAGATTCTCAACTCATAATCTCCACATTCATGTGTCTGATCAACATCCTCTTCAATTATATACCATAACCCTCCATAACAGAGGCCCAGTACTCGAATGCAAAATTAGCATTACTATTTGGACAGAACTCCCCAAAAAGGAAGGAAAAACTTATGTTTATCATTATCATTTTTTGTCGATGCTTGCTTGAGTATAACTTTGTGGCTTTATGGCATTTTAGCACCTTATTTGGAATTTTAACAGTACATTTAATTCAGTTCTACTAGCCTATCCATTAAAAGTGCATGTGATTCAACGTAATGGTATTTTCTGCTAGCCTACAGAAGGTATATCACAAGCTCATGAAATTTAAAATGATAAGTTTGTGCTTTTCTTTCTCAGCCAAGCTTGTCTTTTACGGTTTATATTAGCAGGTTCAGCATATCAATCATTATCAAGTCTAAAAACTCTAATTTCTTTTAGTACAATTTAGTTGTAGGCATTACACCAGTGGCATGTATATGAGATATAATGAAAAGATTACTTGCCAGGATAGTGCTGCTGGCTTGATGAGATAGTCAAAGTAAGATTTTGTTTTGTCTTTCTTTCAAAAACAATGAATGCATAATTGCAAATTTTTTCCTCATGTTTCTTTTACTTCTAAAGAAGAGTTTTTTTGGAAATTAAATAAATTGAATGGACTAAGTTCTGTTAAATCATGCCGAACTGGCCGGTTTAGAATGTACCGAACTAGAACGGTCGGTTACCAGCACAGTTCATTAGTTTGATTCGAAATAGGAGCCTTACCTGCCTATGGAGGGAGAGGGAGAAGGAGATTGAGAGAGGGAAAGAGAGAGAAGGGGAGGGAAGGAGGGAGGGAGAGGGAAAGGGAGGGGGGGTGGAGAGAGTTTGCCGATTTTAGTTTGAACAAAAATACATAGAGATCCCTTGTTTCAAAATGAAATAGGGGTTCCTCTATTTTGAACTTCCGATGAGGGCTTTTGAGCCCTCTCTCTTGGCCTCTCTCTCTCCCCCCTTTCTCTCCCTTTCTGTCCCTCTGGCTCTCCCTATGTTGGCACGTCCCAAAATGGCACCATACAGATCTGTATCGTGCCAAACCAGACGCCCATCGATACACTCTCTGATACCGGTTCAGCGAACGTTGGCATGGACTGATTAACTTTGCACAATACTGTTGTTATAATGTGCTTACAATGTAGACCAAAAAGGACTGTTTTCTTGGTTTTTCCTTTGTAAGTTAAGGTATAGCCGGTATACCTTCCCTCCTTCATTTTCAACAGCACTGGTGACTATGTACAATAAATGTGTTTTATGATATAACCTTGTCTACTAGACCATCAAGCATTATCCACCCAGTACGTGTGGTTGGCTTTATGAGCTGAATATAATTTTGTTGATCATAAAATTCTTTTCTCTTTTCTACTCCTTCCTAGGCATTTATATTGTAGTTTGTTGATTGTTTGGCTAAATTTTTTGCCTCTCTTTCTCGGACTGTAAAACAAGTGGAGTAGAGGTATGTCATGACATCAGTTTACCAGCCGCTTTGAACATGTAGATTTTGGAGCGCCAAATGCTTATTGATTCTTGACTTCTCTAGTATTATGAGCACATTTAAAATTTCCCATAACTTTATTACCTTATGATAATCTAAGGCAATTCCCATTCAACCAACCTAACTTGGCAATGTCTGATAGTACTTACTTTCCTTGATCACAAAGGAATTGCATGTTGGTAGAAACTGACACAGTTCACTATGTAGTTTGATTTAATGGGAAAAGATGATGAATTATAGGTTTAGGAGTCTTATATGAAGATTTGCTATATCAATTTTTTAAACATGCTAAATCTTCATGTTTTCTTCTTCTAATTCTCCCTGAAATTGTTCCTATGTTATGTATTTTCTAGAAGTTTTGATCCGAACCATGTTAGTAACAAACTTTTTATAACTTAAAGTTTGATTTTAACTAACATAAATATAAAAGTTAATTTTCTCATACTACCCAGGTCAGCTTAATTCATTAAAAAGGTGGGAATTGTGGATCACGAACCCAAACTTCAACCAAGTGAACTGCCAAACTATGGACTTTCTTATATGTTCTTTTATATGTTTGAAAAAACACACTCTACTTACCTACTTGCAGCTTTAGACTAGGCCTTTGAGCTACATAATGCAAATCAATGTTTTGAAAATAGGCCTAGCTCCACTCGACCAACTGAACCGATGGAATCGTCAATTGTTCTAGTGTCTGGTCCTAATACCCCCCAAAACCCAAATTGCCACAAAAACCAACGTATTCTGTTTGTTTTAGACCTTGGTTGAACTGGCAGCTCATTCAAATTAGACCTTGGTTGAATGTACCTGTCGGTTTTCAAATTGAATAAAATTGTGTTGGATTGGGGAATTAGGGTTCGATTATTGACTTTATTTTTGACTCCTCTTCAACTCTTCCCTCTTCGAATGAGGCTCTCTCCAGCACCAGTATGAATTGTAGAGGACGGCGGTAAGCAAAAAGAACCCTACTCCGGTAAGCACCCATGGTGAACTCTTGAAGGCTTGAACCCGCTCTTTTCCTCTTTTCTCCCTCTCTCTCTTCCCGTACCTCTCTCCCTTGCCGCATCGTTGAGGGCGATCGGCGGTAGGCAGCAAGAACCGCTCCCCTGCATTCTCTCTCTCTTTCACCTTGCCACTGAAGCTTGGTGGCAGGCAAAGGATAGCAGCGAGCACACCCTACCCTGCTCTCTTTCTCTCTCTCTCTCTGCTTTTCTCGCCCTTGACAGACTTGTGGTAGGCCGATGGCACCAACAAGCAGGCCCTTCCCACCTCTGCTCTCTCCCTCTCTCCTCCTCACACTTCACCATGTTAGCCAAACCTTGGTGGCAAGCTGGCAAGCAGCAACAGCAGGCCCTTCCCTCCTTTGCTCTCTCTCTTTCCCCCTTCTCTCGCCCCTCCTTCCCCACCCACCACCCACCACTTTGTTCTCAGCCCTCAGTCCCTCACAATCAGGCTAGTAGCAGCCTGGTAACTGCATCGATGCAGTCCGGTGTCCCTCCCCCCTCAGAGTTTCTAAAATCAGAATGAGAGTCATCCTCACACTCTCAACCCCTTGCTCTCTCTGGACTCCCTGCCAACGATGGCAGTGGTGTCTCTCATGAGTGGCCTCCTCTCCTTGCTCATTGCCTTCCCTCGTCAAACTCCAAAAGCCTTCAAAGTTTGTCTTCCCTCCCCTTCCTGCTCATCTTTTGTTTGATTTATTGCCACTGAGATTAATTTTAACTAAGTAATGATGGGGAGGGAAAGCCATGGGACTGTGGTTTCATTGCATTTCACTGAACATTATTGTTGACTAAAAAAGTCTAGTTTTACTCTATGGGAGATGTAGAAGAAGAGGAATTTTAATACTTTTAGAGATTTTCTAAAACATAAACTGACAGATTCTAATGTTGTGTAACACAAATTTTATGTAAACTGGAAGGCTTGCCTTTTCATAGAACTTATTTTTCAGGTTCCATAAACTGTCAATTTTTTTAAAATGTTTTGGAAACAACTTAACAAATGTTTCAACAAAGCATATGTATATATCATTGCATGTTTTATATTTTTACAATTTTTTGTGCATATTTATGATCTTAATCTATTTCTATATATAATAATTAATAATTGATATTTTTATTACATCATCATGATGTCATGGATTGACCTGGGTTATTCTAATGGTTGAACCAGTGATCTTGATCAGGTCTCTTTTCCAGTTCGATGAACAGTCTGGTTTTGAAAACATTAATGGAATGGGTGAAATCATCATTATTATTGTTGGATTGCCAGTGCTTGTATTGTGCTTTTGGATGTCCAAGCAACCTTGCCTGCCCTCCTTTTTTGATAGATGCTGGAGCTTTAATGGGACCATTTTTTGATAGATGCACTAGCTGCAAAGGTTGTGCGTCCAACAAAAGGAGTGCATTTACGATCATTCTGAAATCTATGGTAAATCTTGTAATGCTATACTTCAATTCCCATTCTCAGACTAGGTATGATCTTGCAGTATTTTAGTGTTAATATCCAGTTCTATATCTAGAAATGCACTTCATGCAATTGGATATTTTGTTCTTATGTGTTTATAAAGATTATGATGGATAACTCGTTTATCTTGGCATGGGCTTTTAGGTACATAATTTACATGATGAGACCACCATCAGGAGAATAATTTCTAATTAGTGTATAAGGTTTAGTTTCAAAATTGATATTCTCTTGTGTAATGTTGACATCTGGTATGGGTCACACTTGGACATCAGAAAAACTTGGCAAGGGCCACTTCCATACATTTCAATATTCTAGTCCAAGTTGGGTATCTAGTTGTGCTGCCCAAGGAAGACATTAATGAATGTCTATATTTTTTAGCCATCACTTCAAATCCTGTAATATTATGTCTTGATGTTCATAGCAATAGATTTTTGTTTGCCAATATCAGTATCGGTTGAACGCTTTATTTGCTTATACATATTTTTGCATATGTTACCAAGAGAAAATAATGCCTTCGTCGAGTCTAAAAATTATTGGTCCTGAATTAACAGCTTTGATGCCTAGCAGGAAGCTATTATATCAGTTGCAAAAGACTGTTCATCAACACTGAAGGGAAAAAAAAAAATCTACGTCTGGCTATGAACATCTGCATAAAAAGTTTGTATTGTTTACACAGGCTCCCAATATCTAATGGGTTTTATGTCATATCAGCGGTGTAAATTGTTGAGTTGGTAATTTGGTCCCAACTTGCCATAATCAGCTGCGCTTCTTGCTTATTCTATGCAGAGAATTTCTGAACTCTTTCAAGAATATCAGTTTATATTTCGCCATATATTGTTCATATTATCTCTGTATAAAAAACTCTTACTTATTAGATTATGTTTACCTCTCAGAAAAACGAACTAGTTATTTCCTTCTTAAAATTTCTGTTTCCTTTTATCTTATTAGATTTTTGGTTGTTGGATAGGCATCTAAAGGTAAAAAGGCTTATGGGGTTGAATGTTCAACTTTTGTTCTGATTATGCAACCTGACTAATACATTCCAATAGCGGATTCTTCTGATAGACTCTAGAGCGATTTTTGTCCGTGGTGTCATGGACACAGTTTGTAATTTGTTTTATTTAATTGCACTACCAATTTGTGACCTATAAGTAGCCTCGTGAATTATGAAAATATCAAAGCTGCTTGAGAGCCCCACCTAACCAATGGCCTTCCCGAGGTGCTGTGCGTGTTCCAGTAGGGGGGTTTATTTGGTAGACTCGATAGCTTTCTTATATATGTCATAGAGATGACTTGCTAATGTTTTATTTGATTGAATAATTAACGTCTGACCTATGAGAGTTCCCCTTACCAAATGAATTTTCAGAGGTCTTCTCTCTCTCTCTCTGAGTGCACGCACGCGCATGTGTGACAAATATTCACACCTTTTACACTGAACTCAGAACTGTATGCAGTGTTTATTAGAAGTTCTGAATTATACAGTTTCAAATTTTGAGCGGCAACATGTTCTGATTGTTCTCCTAGTTCAGACTGTACCTGTACTTACAGTTTTGTGCCTATTATTTCTAAAATAGCTTTTGTATTATTTTATGAAATTAAGTTTCAAATCTTTGCTGCAAGCACTCAGGACAGTCTGATCATTCACAGGTTTCCTATGCTGAGGTTGATGACAACTATTGCAGTTTCTGAATGTGGACACAAAGATTTGTTTGACATGCAAAGTTTGAACGACATCAATGAAATCTTTAGGAGGAATCAGTGAAACAACATCAATTCAAATTCTGAATTTTCGAATTGAGAGAGATTAAGAATTCTCACCATTTCTTAGATTCATGGATCAAATTTGATTCATTGGGATCTTTCCCTTACATTTTTCCCCACCAAGAACGTTTTATGAAACTCTGACCTCCGAATTTGGAGTATCTTACTTTCACGTGATTCACAGGGTTCAACAAGCAATTGATATTTCACGATCAAAGGTATAGTATTGCTTGTAATAGCGGTCTTTATATCTCGTATTAACAATCGAAAGATGGTCGAAAGAAAAAATCTGAATTAGATCGGGCTATTTTGAAATCCGATGGTGTTTTTTGTAGCAGTTTAAGGGGTTGGTTCATTTTTGGGCATGCTACGTTTGCTTTGCTCTTCTTTTTTGGACACATTTGGCATGGTGGTAGAACCTTGCTTAGAGATGTTTTTGCTAGTATTGATCCAAATTTGGATGCTCAAGTGGAGTTTGGAACATTTCAAAAACTTGGGGATCCAACTACAAGGAGACACATAGTCTGATACAACATTGCTCTGGTATTTTTCGCCTCTATTTTTTTTGATTTGACATAAGGTACCGGAGAAATCTTAACATAAGGTACCAGTTGATCCGAGGCACTCTCTTTTCCATTCACGAATGCAGTTTCTGAATGTGGACACAAAGATTTGTTTGACATACAAAGTTTGAACTTTGTAGAAAATTTCACTGGTTCATTTTAGGATCTGTTTTTAATTGAATTGGTCAACTTAATTACTAACTTGCAATTTACAGTGCTGGTTTTATAGTGATGAGATTCTTAATTTTCTGGAAGAAGACGCCTCATCATCCGAAACTATGTGATCGCGACTTTAATACCTTTCAGATTGGTATGGTGTGACATTTTGTACTATGTTTCTGATATATTTAATATATTGTTTATATTGTTCTGAAACATCTGGCTTTTCTAAATTACTTTGTTAAACACCTGCAGTGGGTTCACCGACATATTCACGGTTATGATTCTGGCCTCATAAGTGCAACCAGACATGCCTAAGAGAAGGCTTTGTTAGTGACATTGGTGAAGCTACACCATGTCGAGTTCGTTGTGGTTCCCTAACCTGCTAACAGGTCAGTCTTCTTTGACCAAGCCCATTGATGGTTGGGTTAGAGCAACCTCCATTGACTCTAGGAGGAGGTGAGTTGGGAATAAGTGAGGAAGAGAGGAGAAAATGGGGTGATGGAAACCAATAGGATAATAGCCAATGTGCTTAAGGGTTGGTTGGCCAATGGAGAAGGGGAGAGGGGAAGGACTGAGTCAGTTGCCATTAGTTGAAATTAAATGAACCAAATCTTGTACTTGGTTCATGAGCTGAAAATTAATTTCTTCATTACTAATATAAAAGCTGTTTTTGGAGGCTTAGCTAAACTATTATGTTTTACAAAATCATAATATACTTTATTGCAAATTTAGTAATTCACATGATACGCTTAATCATGATAACTTCTTTTCATATTTAATTGTTTGAATCGGCTAAATGGTAATTCAAATTTGAATTTTGCTTGAATCAAACTTGTTTCAAACTTGATCCAAGCTCAAATTGATTTCAAAGCTATCGAACTGAATGAATGTTCATGTGACGAAATTAAGATGAAAACCAGGTTTTGTCAAACAGCGGGTAAATGAAGCCTGATCTTAGAATTCATGCTGGAGAACAGTTTGAAGCCAAGCTGGAGCAAGAACACCTAGGTTCCACGACAAGGGGGAGAGGGAGGATAAGGGAGAGAAGGTGTACTTGAGTGTAGATTGGGTGAGGAGGGAGACATGGGTGTGTCTGTTAAAATCTAGAAGCATATCTGATTACGGCAAATCCAGTGATGGATGATCTCAGATGAAGGTTGACATTGGTGAAGATGATCTCAGATCTCGCTCTCTGAGAATTAAGACTGGTCAGAGCTGCTCCAAAACTGTTTGTTTGCTTCATTTGGTGCGAAAAGGCATCAATTCATGTGCCATTTACACCAATTGGCACGCGCACAACTTTCCAATTGGTCAGAATCCACAGACGATTTTAACCCAGAGCGGGCATCGCATGAAACTTCTTTTCAGCGTTATAGCCTGAGTTGTTTGTTGTGATAGCAGTATTCTTGGTCCGTGTCCCATGTTCCAATGGAGAAAAACACCAGGGGAATCTATTCGGAGGCCGCCACCTTTATAGCATGCGGAAGCCATGAAGCTAAAGCTTGCCCGCATCGGAGGCTTTTTAAACAGCCTTCACCAGCATCGGATGCTTGCTTGATTCTTCAGCTGAGGGTGCAAATATGGGAAAAGTTTAGCTGTTGATTAGACCACATATCTAAGACATCAACTAACTCAAACCCACGGTTTTCTTTTTCCTTAAAGAAATGTATACATCTCATTGTATCAACTATTTACTCCAAATTAATTGTAATACATCGGGTCAGGAGTTCCTGACTTTTTCACTCCAAAAAAAAATAAAACCGTATCTATGTTGCATCAAAATCAGGCTCGTCTGCTAAGATTATGCCAGCACCCAAATCCATGGATTCCTGTTTTTTCTAAACTGTGACCCGGCAAAGAGTTGGTGAGGAGATTGAAGCTTTAAACTGTCACCAGCTCGAGGAACAGGCTAAGCAATCAGAGATGCATCTTGAGGACCGGATTTTGGTAATGCGGAATTGTGTCCGGATAGTCTCAAGCAAGGCCAAGACAAAGCTCCAACTCTAAAACCCCTCCAAAACACAGCCATATCATAAAACAGTCCAATGTCTAATCCACGTGCGTAATTGACCTATAATGGCTTAATTAAAATGAAACATTAGTAGTAGAGTATCAATTATTGAATCAATATTTTGTACTCCACTGCTAATATGGATCAGACTGAGTACAAAAGGTTCCCTTGATCGAAGCAACTGTTCTAGACTTGTCGGCTGAGCTCCTTGCTTCTTGATAAGTTTAACCCCACCTGCCCACCTATTTCCTCCACATAAGTATACAAATTAATTCCACGGCCGGCCTTGTAATTATACGTCACCATCGAAACCAGCCAACTCTTCCACGTCAACTCTTCCGTCTGTTTCCTCGCTGTTTGTCTTCTTACATTATCTATATCTATCTATATAAATATATATATATATATATATACACGAGAATCTAAACACCGAGATCGAAGATTAATGGCTGTCCACGTATTCGCCAAGGGGGATGGGCCCCATTGGATGTCGGGGCGGGCTTCTCGAAGGGCAGGTGGGCGGCAGCGGGAGGATACAAAGCGGGACCGGTAAGGACGACACGTGCGATGTTGGAGGATGGTGCGGGGTTCGCCTCACCGAACCCACACGGCTCTCTTCTCTTTTTCTAGCCCCCTTCCTTATGGCTTGTGACGGCCAGGGGGATATCCGGCCCTTTTTAAATGAATGAAGTTACCAAATTATCCCCTGGATGCATTTTTTTTTCTTTTCTCTGATCATAATTGTATTTGCAAGCACTTTTCTATTGATAGAAGCATTTTTTTTTTTAAGCCGGTCGTTCTTATCCATCTAGTCCTTTTACGGTAAACATGGATTGCAGGTACATAGAGAATGCGGAAATTCTAAGCTACTTAAATTTAAAAAATTATGAAAAGGTCTCTCATTTTTATCATCCTTGCCCATTTATCATTTGGTAATTATGGGAAAGTCCCTTGCTATTAGGGGCTCGTTTGGTTCGTGAAAAAAGAAGGGGGAAAAGTGTGGTCAAAGAAAAATAATGAGATGTCTTTTATTTGATTGGAGTTTTCAAATGAGAGCGACGGAAAAATTGTATTTTCATGAAAATATTATTCTCACGTTTTATGAAAAAAAATTTTCTATGAGAAACATAAGAAAGTTACTTTTCCGTGAGCCAAAAACCACTTCATTTTTATTTTTTTCAAAAAAGTCCTTCGACATTAAAGAGGCATTAAAAACCTAATTTTTGTTAAGGATATAATAGAAATTACATATAAATTTTTCAGAAAAGTGGATGGTCAACTAAACATAAAGAATATGGAAATCCGTCACTTTTTCATTGTCAACCAAATATACCAAAAATATTTTTTTAAATATTTTTTTTCTCAAAAATCTATTTTTTAGGGATGAAAAAAATGATTTCCGCAAACCAAACGAGCCAGATAAAATATGTATGACAATATTATATTAAATAATCCTGGTCGCCCCCGTGCGAAAGCAATCGCTTGCAAACGGTGGTTGGCATTCCGGTCATTTTACAGGTGCAAGCCTGCAAGTTAATTTAACGCGACCTCACCATCAACTCCTCTCCAGTGGCCTATTTAATGACGCGACTCCCTCTCCCACGCCCCGATCGATCACCCCCTTGGGACTTTCTCAGCTACAGCTAATTCTGTGGCCATGGCTGTTTCCTCCTGCTACTTCTACTCTCAAAGCTGCCAGTCTCGCCGGCGGCGTTCCCACAAGCCCGGGCTCCGCCGGAAGTGCCTCGCGATGGTGAAGCAGCAGAAGACCCGCTTCTATATTCTGGGCCGCTGCGTGTCCATGCTCCTCTGTTGGCACGCCCACGATCCGTCCGACTGATTCCTGCTCCGCCGCGGCCAGCCTACGCGCCCACCCTTGTGGCCGTCTGCTGGCCCTCTCCCTCTCCCTCTCCCTCCATGGCTTCAAAACGAGCGAATTAATGACCGGGATGGAGAGAAGCCACGCGTACGGTGGCTGCCATCAAAGTCGCAACAATATCAGGTCTCTAATGGGGCCCGCATGCAAGACGCTATGGTCTTAGAAATCTTCGTTTGGGCTTGCATCCGAGGGATGGAGAAAGGGTCTCTTTGGCATGAACCCTCCGTATGGAGAAAAGGAGGGTGGGGGAAAAAAGGAAATACCACACCACTATATCTTTGGATGGGAGGTTGTAGTGGCGAGAAACAAAATTTGATTGGAGAAGAGACATTTCATCTTCTTCGGCACGGGGTTTCAAATGAGCCAGCTTAATTAGATGGGGTTCAGTATTGCCCAATGTTAGCTTGAATTCCTTTGTTGTCAAAGATGTACGCTCAATTCGCATCCTAAACGATCAGTATAGTATGAACGATGTTGGTACTTCTCCTTCGGAAAAGGGAAGTCGTGAATTCGAATCTTGTTTTGCTGTTCTGGAATTGTTGAATTATTTTATGTGGCATGCTGGTAGACTTGTTCATGAGGTATGTGTATAAGATGGAGACTTAATTGTGAAGCTAATTTAGACAACTCTTGGATCTTGGTGCCTGAATTAATATTGCAGAACTATGAGTCTGGGTGGGAGCCCAAGGGGCCCTTGATCTAGCATTTAAAGGCTTATTAAATAGAGAAAGAAAAATGATAAGAAAAAAATATATGATAAGGCTGGGTTGGCCTTAAGCTCAGGCCTATTATGAACTTGGCATGCATAAAAAATTTTCTGAATTGAAGTAGGGTTAGTCTATTGCAAATAGTCTCACTTCCAGCTTAAGAATTTAAAAAACTAGGACTATCAAAACAAGACCTCTCCCCAATGTATGGTTTTAGGTTAGGTTGGATTCAATATTCATTTAAGCTCAAGTTTTTGAAGTTCAAAAGCCTAATTAATAGGTTCAAAGCAGATAGGCACTATTATCCAGTATTAACTATTTAACTATCATCATCATGATAGTCATAGTAATTAATCTAGAAGAATTTCTAGAGTAGATGTAGACTACTTTGGCCGCTACAAATATGGCTGAACAAGGTTTCGGAGCAAGATCCGCTACATCGGAAAGCCGGGTCACAAATTAAACTTTCGGATGCCATAATTTGCTCATACGGCGTCTGATTGAGTTGACTTCTTCTTTAATCGAACAACTTTCCGAGATCTACGCCATGACGCCACATACTTTAGAGGGCGATGCCTCTAATGTTCGGGCCTAAATTTCATCATTTAGGACTTGAAGGACCGATCAAATCGAAAAAAACAAAATTCGGATAAGATTTTGAGCAAATGTATCTCACAATCTGGAAAGAATCAGGTGGAGCAATATAAGACAAAGTTGATGTAAAAGTTGAGATATACCTTTTAAAGTTTTTTATTTTTTCGAGTTAATTTGTACTACTTATGTCTATTTTAGAAATGAGGGTTTTATTAGAATTAGGAGAAAAATCTGACTCAAATCGTGTAAAGACGGACCTCACCATTATAAATAAAGGTGTGTACCTTAGTTATAGATCATCAATAAAAGAAAATGAGACGTAAACTCTATTTTTATATTTTTTTGACTTTTTTCTAATTTTTTTTTAGAGAGATTCTAGTTGAGCATGTTGAGAAAAATCTTTACTCTTGAAGGTGAATTAGGTTACTGATATCAGAAATTCATCGGAAGCTGCATAGCACTCTATAGTATGGCCCATGCATATAGTCCTCCATCGCCCTTTGACCATCACCTGCATATAGATAATATAAAGTAATAACACAGTATCAACTGGTGTCCCACTTGGAGGCGCTGGCGTTTGGTTCGCATTTTTCTCACCTTTTTCTATGCCGCGTCGAGAGGGACCACGCGCGAGGCAGGCCATCAGATGCTGGTAGCCTGCAGACTTCAATTCGATTTTTTCTCCGCTAGTTCTCACCGGCGCTCGGCGGACGAGCTTTCGAGGACCGGGCAGAGCTAGGTCTGGGTTGGTAGCTTCTTGTAGCAGCCGCCTTCCACGCGTTGGATCAGCGGTTAGTGAATAAAAATCCGGGATCGGCAATTTTGTTTAGAGTTCTTGACTTGGACTTTGTTTAAAGGAAGTTAAGGAACTGCCGTGCTTGTCTTTTATGGAGAGACGTGTATTTGCAGGCCACTTCTAACTTCTGTAATTTTGGCTTATGCTCAGTTTGTAAATTTGTAAAAATAAAGTATAGAATTTTTTTTTCCGCATGGATACCCTTCTCCAAATTCAAATTTACATAAATATCTTCAAAAAATATTATTTTTACACAAATATTCTTAATATAATGATTCTCTAATAAAAATTATATTTATTTAATTAACAATAAGATAAAATTTTGAAATTACTTTTTTTGTTCTCCATGACGATAGTCTTATAAATATTTCCTTTTGCACATCTATCTGTTGCGAGATTTTCACCCCGACAACAGCCCGCACATCGGCCGAGCAGAAAAAGCGACTGCGTCCCTTCCCGAGGTATTGTCCGCTTTGGGGCTAACCCTGCGGGCACGGAGCTCGCACAGGGCGCACACCCGACCTGCGGGCGCGGAGCTTGCACAGGGGGTTTGGGCGACCCCTCACGGTTTTGTCCCACAAAAAAGCCCTTGGGAGGAAAAGTTGGACCTCCTCATTATAAGGCACAGATCTTTCCGCTGATAGCATGGGTACGTATGCAAAAATAAAAAGAAAAAAAATAAAATAACAAAATAAGTATTTTATGAGTATATATATATATATATATATATATATATATATATATATATATATATATATATATATATATATATATATATATATGCAAATATCAATTTGGAAGATTATTTATGCAAAATTTGGTATTTAGGTGGGTATTTATAAAAAAACATAAAAATATATTTAAAAAAAAGATAGAGAGAGAAGAAGGAGGAGAGAGAGAGAGAGAGGTGCCGTGCTCGTGATGTTACGTGCTCCCGCATGAATAAATAAATGTTGTGTACCAAATAAACAAATAAATAATAGATGTTACGTGTTCTCACTTCTCTTATCTTCTATATATCCATAGTTTTTGCCAAATGCTCTTAAAAGAAACCAAGCCTCGATCGTTTCGTCAGCCTCAATCCCTCCCTCCACCGCTTTCTTGGCTCTCTCTTTCTCGACATTTTCATATTAAAATGCTTGACGTCGAACTCTCCCTTATCCCCAGCCGTGTTGCTGGTCTTTTCCTCCTGTGCTCTCTCAACCGCCTCTCTATCCTTGCCTTCGAAGAACCTTCATGGCTGCCTCTCAGCTCCTTCCTCTTCAATGATCCTTGTTGTTAAAAAAAAATAAAAAAAGAGTAAACTAATTAAACTTTTTTTTTGTTGTCAGATATTTGAAAAAAATTAAAATTATAATTCTTATTTCTAATTTTTTTAAAAAAAGATATAACGATGCCAAACGTAGCCTCTAAGTTTCCATGGTTATTGTTGGGGGAATAAGATTTTTTCCCAAATGACATAAATGCCCCTAAGAAGCCGTACAACTTCCGACCCCGGACGGCCGAAGTCGGCGTCCGACTTCGGAACGCCCGACCTCGAGACCTCCGACCTAAGAAAAACCCCGATGTTCGAGGTCTACTCTTGTCAGCCACCTACTACGGCCGTGCGCCTCAGAGGTCTGGCCGAGGACCATACCCTGACGCCCCTCTGGCATTTATTGCGCATGGTCGCTGTAACCCTCCGGCTTACTCCACAATAAATGTGGATCTCCGGCTTACTCCACAATAAATGCGGATCTCCGGCTTACTCCACAATAAATGCGGATCTCCAGCTTACTCCACCATAAATGCGCATGGCTCCTGTCATCTACGGACTCTCAGCTCTCCACGGCAAATCAGCCCAGCAGAGTCTACTCAACTATGATAAGTCTCCGATCTCGGCCATACCTCCGACACCAATGCAATAATTCGTCTGACAGCGTGCTAGTTCGGGTTATACGACGCCCTCACCGCCGACATCAGAGCAATGATTCGCCTGACCATGCGCCGACCTGAACAACATGCCGAGCCGTACTACGGCCTCGCCCTGTTACATCGCAGGTAAACCGACCCCCGCCTATAAAAGGGAGCCTTGGCCTCTCAGGAGGGGGGGAAGATGGATACACTCTACAGACATTATTTATCTCCCTTTCTACACTATTTGCCCCCTCCCTGACTTGAGCGTCGGAGGGCCGGCGCCGGAAAACCTGGCCACCGGTTCGTGTGCAGGCACCCGGACGGAGGACGCCGCCAACTGACGGATCGCCGCTTCGCCACGAGGACCTGCCGCCCCTTCTCTCCGACCGCCCTAGACGGAGGACGCCGCTCGCCGACGGACCGCCGCCCCGCCGTGAGAACTCACTCCCCGCTCCCTCTCCTCGACCGAAGATTGCCCCCGGGTCCAATTTCCAGCAACAGTTGGCGCTAGAGGAAGGGCCCGAGTAGCAGTCATGAAGTTGAGAAGTAAGAGAGCCTCTAACATCTCCCGGCGTCCCCCGCAAAGCCCTGGACACTCTGTCCAGAATTCTCCAACTCCGGCTGACCCAGTTCCTCTGGTCCAGCCGGAACAGTTCGACGCCTTGGTACAGCAAGTCCAGGCCCTGGCCGCCGCCGTTCAGAGTTTGCGGCGCGAGGAAGCCTTACCTACGCTCCCCCCACGGGCTCAGGCCCCGCCGGAGTGTCTCCCCAACGGCCCGGTTTTCCCAAGCCAAAACTTGCATGGCTCTTCTAGAGCCAACAACGGAGAACGAGCTTCTCCCCGGAGGGAGTTACCGGGAGAAGGTTTCGATCGGAGACCCCAACTTTCTGAGGCAGAGTCAGCCCCAGATCACCGTGAGCCGGCGCAAACCACAGCGACAATCCCACGGGTGGGGGAGCTCGACCGGAAAGTTGAGCATCTGGAGCGTCAGATTGCGGCGCTCCACAGCAAGAAGGCAAGACAAGAGGGAGACTTTGAGTTCACCACCAAGTCCCCCTTCTCCCGCCAGATCGAGGATGGGCCGGTTTCCGCGAGGTTCAAAATACCTCAGGTGGAACCCTACAACGGGACGACCGACCCTCTCGACCACCTGGAGAGCTATCGGGCCCTCATGGCCCTACAAGGGTCCTCGGAGGCCATACTCTGCAAGGCCTTCCCAGCGACCCTCCGAGGGACCGCTCGGCTTTGGTTTTCTGGACTGAAGCCGAATACGGTGTCCTCTTTTGAGCAGCTCGGCAGGCAGTTCGCCACCAACTTCGCTGCCAGCCGGCGCCAGCGACGGACGTCAGACTCCCTCCTCGACATCAAACAGAAAGAGGGGGAGCCCCTCAAGGAGTACCTGGACCGCTTCACCACCGCCACATGGGAGGTTCGCGAGCTAGACCAGTCGATGGCTATGTCGGCTCTGAAGACTGGGGTTCGCTCCTACCGATTCCTCTTCTCCATCGAGAAGAGCTTCCCGGCCGACTTCACTGAAATGTTGGCCCGAGCCCGGAAGTATGCCAAGGCCGAGGAGGCAGTTGCATCCAGGCGGGGGGCAATTGAGCCCGCCTCCAAGAAGCAGAAGAAACGCCGCGAGGAGCGCGGCCGACAAAGGAGCCGATCCCCCCGCCGAGAGAAGAACCTCCCCAGACTGAGAAGTCCGCCCCGACAGCAGAGGCGATCTCAGCAAAGGACCCCTCCTCGGCCGAGGTCCCCACCACGGCCTCGGACGTACCCGGGAAAGTACGAGAACTACACACCCGTCAACGCTCCCCGGGCCGAGATCCTGATGGAAATCGAGGGTCGGGACTTCTTCCGACCCCCGCCTCCTATGCGAGACACGGGATTCCCCCGGAATCCCAGGAAGTATTGTCGCTTCCACCGAGATCGTGGGCACGACACGGAGGACTGCTACCAACTCCGAGATAAGATAGAAGCGCTCATCTGACGGGGAGTACTCAACCGGTTCGTGAGGAACCGACATGAGGAAAGGAGGCCGGCGGAGAATGTCGCACCAACCGAAAATCCGGGCGACAACAGGCCCATCGCCGGCACCATCAACATGATCGGGCGGGCCTCGGCAGGAACGGCCGCCGTGGGAGCACCCCCGAAGCGCCCACGTACTGGTGAAGTCATCTCGTTCTCGGACGAGGACTTAGAAGGGGTCGAAACCCCCCATGATGACGCTGTGGTCATCTCTATGATTGTAAATAGGTTTGATGTAAAGCGTGTCCTAGTTGACAATGGAAGCTCAGCCAACATTTTGTATTATCATGCCTACCAAAAAATGGGATTGACAGAAGGGCATCTCCGGAGAGTCAATGCCCCG
This sequence comes from Phoenix dactylifera, assembly GCF_051530095.1. Taxonomy (NCBI): domain Eukaryota; kingdom Viridiplantae; phylum Streptophyta; class Magnoliopsida; order Arecales; family Arecaceae; genus Phoenix; species Phoenix dactylifera. Next base: position 38,849,098 of record NC_143194.1, on the reverse strand, counting down.
TTGGTTGGGTTTACCGGAGATGCAGTCCCGGTTGAAGGTGAGGCTAGCTTCCTTGTCACAGTCGGCCTCGCCCCCCGGGAGAGCACAGTGAGGATGGACCTCCTGGTGGTCCGTCTGCCCTCGGTCTACAACGCCATCCTTGGGCGCCCAGGGCTAAATGCCCTTCGAGCCGTGGTTTCAACTCGCCATTTGCTCATGCGGTTCCCCACCGACCAAGGAGTAGGCGAGGTCCGCGGAGACCAGCTGGTCGCCAAGCAATGCTACATGGCGGCCCACACAGTAAAGCAACCAGCCGAGGCGCCGGACCACCCGATGGGCCCTTCGCTGCCCATAGAAATCCTCGATGCGAGGGACACCCTCTGGAAGAAGCAAGTAGAGCCCGGTGAGCTCCTTATTCAAATCCCACTACAAGAAAATTTTCCCGAGCTAACTGTGCAGGTCGGCTCCGGCCTCGGCGCCCGCGAGAGGGATTGCCTCGTCAGCTTCCTGCGGGACAACGCTGACGTCTTCGCCTGGTCGCCCGCGGACGTGCCAGGAATTGACCCTGAGGTCATGGTCCACCGACTCCAGGTGAGACCGACCAGCAGGCCTGTAAAGCAGAAGAAAAGAGGCTCCACCCCGGAACGACAACGAGCTGCGGCTGAGGAGGTGGACAAACTCCTCGGGGCCGGCTTCATCCGGGAGGTCTCCTACCCGGACTGGCTCGCCAACGTAGTCCTCGTAAAGAAGGCCAACGGGAAGTGGCGTATGTGCGTGGACTATACCGACCTGAACAAGGCCTGCCCGAAAGACAGCTTCCCCCTCCCGAGCATCGACCAGCTCGTCGACTCCACTTCAGGACACCAGCTGCTAACTTTTATGGACGCCTTTTCAGGGTACAATCAAATCCGAATGGCGCCAGAAGACGAGGAGAAGACGGCCTTCATCACCGACAAGGGCACCTACTGCTACAAGGTGATGCCCTTTGGCCTGAAGAATGCTGGGGCCACCTATCAGAGACTGGTCAGCCAAATTTTTAAAGACCAGATCGGCCGGAACATGGAGGTCTATGTGGACGACATGTTGGTAAAGAGCCGAGCGGCGGAACACCACATAGCCGATCTCAACGAGACATTCGCCAAGCTCAGAAGATATCAAATGAAACTCAACCCGGCGAAGTGCGCGTTCGGGGTCACCTCGGGCAAGTTCCTGGGTTTCATAGTGACCCAGCGCGGAATTGAAGCCAACCCGGAGAAAATTCGGGCACTGCAAGAGATGTCGCCTCCAAAGACTGTTAAGGAGGTGCAACGGCTCGCGGGGCGGGTTGCCGCCCTGGGAAGGTTCGTCTCTCGGTCAGCCGAGCGATGCCTCCCCTTCTTCGAGAGCCTCAAACGGCCGAAAGACTTCCGGTGGACGGAAGAATGCCAGCAGGCCTTTGAGGAGCTTCGGAGCCTTCTGGCCTCTCCCCCGCTGCTCACCAAGCCCCAGAAAGGCGAGATTCTTTACTTATACTTGGCCGTCTCCCCAGCTGCAGTGAGCTCAGTTCTCGTCCGGGAAGAGGACAAGCTCCAAAAGCCGGTCTATTACACCAGCCGGGTTCTCAGGGATGCTGAGACCCGGTATTCTAAACTTGAGAAGACCATCTTCGCTCTCATCATCTCGGCTCGGAGACTCAGGCCTTACTTCCAAGCCCACACGATAGCTGTATTGACCGACCAGCCTATGAAGCAGATATTGCAAAGGTCGGATCGTGCGGGGAGGATCGCCAAATGGGCGGTCGAGCTCGGGGAATTCGACCTCGAATATCGGCCCAGGCCGGCTATCAAAGCTCAGATACTCGCCGACTTCATCGTGGAGTGCACCCTTCCGGACAACCCCGAGAGGCCACACGAATCCGTAGAGGAGGCCCCGAGGCAGCCATAGGTCCTGCACTCGGACGGGTCTTCGACCTCGGGAGGTAGCGGGGCCGGACTTATCCTCACCAGTCCAGACGGAGTGGTGGCCGAGCAAGCTTTGCGCCTCGAATTCCCGGCCTCGAACAATGAGGCCGAGTATGAGGCTCTCATCGCCGTGCTCAAGCTGGCGAAAGAACTAAGAGTGGAAGACCTGACGGCCTTCAGTGACTCCCAGCTGGTGGTGAACCAGGTCTAAGGAGATTTTGGAGCTAAAGAGCCATCCATGCAAAAGTATCTCCAAAAGGTGCGGGAACTCATATCTGCCCTGAATTCTTTCAATATTCAATACATCCCCAGAGCGGAAAACCTCAGGGCAGACCAACTATCCAAATTGGCAACCTCCCGCATAAGCGAGCTTCCCAAGGAAACAGCGCTTGAGTATCTTCGGATCCCCAGCACGGAGGAACCCGAGCCCACCATGTGCATCGACTCCGAGCCAAGTTGGATCGATGGGCTCGTCTGCTACCTTCAGGACGGAACCCTACCTCACGACGAGACGGAAGCTCGCCGAATCAAGCGCCAGGCCCCCCGGTATGTCTTATACGAGAATAGACTCTACCGGCGATCATTTACTTCTCCCCTTCTCAGATGCCTCCGCCCCTCCGAGGCGGACTATGCCCTCCGAGAGGTCCATGAAGGGATCTGCGGAAATCACCTGGGGGGTCGGGCATTAGCCCATAAGGTCCTGCGACAAGGATATTATTGGCCCACACTCCAGAAGGATGCAACGGATTTCGTCCGGAAGTGCGATCGGTGCCAGCGAAACGCCAATGTCCAGCACCGACCTTCAGCTCTGCTGACCTCCATCATCGCCCCCTGGCCGTTTGCCCAATGGGGGATCGACATCCTGGGGCCCTTTCCCCTGGCCACCGGACAGAGAAAGTTTCTGGTCGTCTCCATCGACTACTTCACCAAATGGGTCGAGGCCGAACCCATCGCCCGGATCACCGAGCAAAAGATGCGAGACTTCGTGTGGAAGTCCATAATCTGCAGATTCGGACTACCCCGTATCCTTATATCTGACAATGGTCGACAATTTGACAATGTTCGTTTCAGGGAATTTTACTCTGAGCTCGGCATTGATCACCGTTTCACCTCAGTCGCTCACCTCCAGACAAACGGAAAAACTGAGGTAACTAACCGCACTATTTTGCAGGGGCTCAAGGCTAGGCTTGATCGGTCCAAAGGACAGTGGGTCGAGGACTTGTACAATGTCCTTTGGGCGTACCGGACCACGTTCCGACTGCCCACGGGAGAGACCCCCTTCAACCTAGCATACGGCACCGAGGCCGTCATCCCGTTGGAGATCGGCCTGCCTTCTCCAAGGGTGGAGCATTACGACCCCGACACCAATTCTTCCCAGCTCAGGAGCAACTTGGACCTCGTCGAAGAGACAAGAGAGGTTGCCCGAGTCCGCATGGCGAGATACCAACAGCGAACGGCCCAATACTACAACTCTAGAGTCAAGCCCAAGCTCTTCAAAGTGGGGGACCTCGTCCTCAGGAGAGCCGAGGCTTCTCAACCGACTGAGCAAGGAAAGCTCGCCCCAAATTGGGAGGGGCCGTATCAGATCGCCCGGGTACAACGACCAGGGGCGTATAAATTAAAGTCCCTAGAGGGGACCCTGATCCCGCGAAGCTGGAACTCCGAGAATTTACGAATGTACTACCAGTAAAACCCCTAGGAGTTCAAGACAATCAGGACAATGGACTCAGCTTCCTTTTCGCAAACAATTCTCTTATCTTGATGGCTGTAATTCTCTTCTAATATTGGGTCGTCTGTGATACTCAGATTCTCCGGCCAAAATCGGGATGCCTCGAGGCTCGACCGTAGAGTCCCAAACTCCCTCGACCTCGGGAAGAATCGCAGGACGACGAAATATCGACTTGGCGCGAAATTCCCTCGACTAAGGTCAGAATGCCCCGGTTCGTCGGGATGCCCCGGCTATAGGGATGTTCGAGACGTCAAGATATGAGTACGGTCCTCTCTGACCAAACGAGCTCGGCTCGTTCTCCATCAACTTCCATCTATGAGCACGGTCCTCTCTGACCAGACGAGCTCGGCTCGTTCTCCATCAACTTCCCCCTATGAGCACGGTCCTCTCTGACCAGACGAGCTCGGCTCGTTCTCCTACCTCGACTAAGGTCGGGATGCCCCGAGGGTCGACCGTAGAGAACCAGACTCCCTCGACCTCGGGAAGGCGCCGTGAGGGGTGGAAAGGGTGGCTCCACCCGGGGCGCCACGAAGTGGACCCCCGGGAGCGGTCGACGATCCCCGATCCCCGAAGCGAGCGATCCCTCGACTAAGGTCGGGATGCCCCGAAGGTCGACCGTAGAGAACCAGACTCCCTCGACCTCGGGAAGCGTCGCAGGTCGGTAGAGCGTGCCCAGACCCGCCGACTTGACGAACGATCCCTCGACTAAGGTCGGGATGCCCCGAGGGTCGACCGTAGAGAACCAGACTCCCTCGACCTCGGGAAGAAGCCGTAAGGGGTGGAAAGGGTGGCTCCACCCGGGGCGCTACGAAGTGGACCCCCGGGAGCGGTCGACGATCCCCGATCCCCAAACCGAGCTATTCCCCGACTAAGGTCGGGATGTCCCGAGGGTCGACCGTAGAAAACCAGACTCCCTCGACCTCGAGAAGCATCGCAGGTCGGTAGAGCGTGCCCAGACCCGCCGACCTGACGAATGATCCCTCGACTAAGGTCGGGATGCCCCGAGGGTCGACCGTAGAGTCCCAAACTCCCTCGACCACGGGAGGCACCACAGGTCAGCAAAGCGTCCACGGACTCGCCGACCTGACGCAAGATCCCTCGACCAAAGTTGAGGCGCCCGAGGTCCTACCATGGGGTCTGAAACTCCCTCGACCTCGCAGAGAGCTACAATTCAATAAAGCCTCGCCAAATCCTCTCAACCTCGGTGGGCGCTGTTGGGTCCGTGAGAAACCCGAGCCCCCCTTTAAGTCAAAATGACTCCGGAGGTCAACGAGGAAAGGAGGCAACCTACTCCACCATCCGAAGCGTGACTCGGAGAATGCAAGAGGTACATCCAACTAGACGCCCTCCTTGTTAAATTTTATCTACATATTGCTGAGCGGAATTCCAACGTTGGAGTCTTATCTCGCCCCAAAGTCGGGCCTCTCCAATGGGTCGGCTTAAGATCGACCCCCTAACTACATTATGCAGGCTCCGTTCGTCAAGTCTCCGCAATCTGTACGAAGGCTTCATAAATTAGGGCCCAACTCGGCTCTTCTACGTAAACTCCGACATCTAGCTGAGAAAGTGGTCCCGACCACGAGTGTATCAGCCAAACATGGATACCAAGGCAATTTTTGGAAATCCCAGCCTTGCTCACCGAGATCTCGGCAGAGTCCGAGAACGATAACTACGAAAACCTTCGACGATGACTTACTTATTAGCCCGCGCTCCCTACGAGGGGTTCGGGGTTAAGTTCGGAAACCCGACTAAAATCTCCGAATAGCAGCAGGCATAGACCTAGTCCGGTCTTACTTGAAGGGCTAAGGCCCGACCTCGATGCCTTGGAATTTTCCTAAAGGCTAAACGTGATGACTTCCACGATTCTTAGATCCGAGCTATGGGACTTAGAGGAATTTTCTAAAAAACCTAAGACTCGGAGCTCCTTTTGGTCGGAATGACTGGAACCCGAGAAGGCTAAGACATAGCCCGGGAAAAGGGGACAACTTCGTTAAGCAACCCGAAAACTAAGATGTGAAGTTAGAGGTCGTCGAGGCAGTTAGCTAAGGCTCTAGCCTCGTTCGCAACAAAAAAGAAAGGCAAACACATAATGATGAAAGTGTTTTTCATTAACAGAAGGCCGAAGGCCGATTACAAAATTGGAGGTCGACCATTTAAGAGCCGACCTCGGATACAATGAAAAAGAAAGGAAAAATACGCTAAGTCCTAAGCGGCGGGAGCAACGTCCGGAGGGTCGTCCGGCACATTGATGATCTCGAGGTTTTCAGTCGGCACAGGCTCGGGGTCGGGGGCAGGGGCCTCGGGTACCGCCTCCGGGACGGCGTCCGTCTCGGCCGCCGGAGCCGCCTCTATGGTGCCAACCGCCTCGGCCGCCCCCGTCGAAGGCTCGGCGGGGTCTTGTTCGTATATCCCCGCCTCGGATGTCAAAATGGCGGGGAGGGCTTCCACGTCGGACCCCAGGCCCAGGTCCTCCCTCGGACGGACCGTCGAGAGGTCGTACTGAGGGCAGTACCGGCGCATCTGAGCCCGGAAGTTCTCGAAACCTCGGAGGAACCCGTCCACTGTCTCCTCCTCCAACATGTCGCGGAACTCTTGCGACTCCTTGAAGAGCTCCACGGCATGTTCGGCTCGCTCGAGTGCCCTCCTCTCCCGGGCCTCAAGTTGCTCGATTCGGAGGCGGGAGACCCCGTCCTCATACCTGAGGGCCGCGACCTCGGCCTGGACCTCCCCTAAGCGCGCCTCCGTGCCGCGCAAGGCCGACCTGGTTAGGGCGTGGGCGGCCTTCTCCTCCCCGAGCCCCTCCGCCATAGCGAGGCGCTCAGCCTCGGTGGCCGCCCACCGAGCCTCGGCCGCGGCCAACGCCGCCTCCAGCTCGGCGACTCTTTTCTTGGCCGGCTCCAGCTGTCGGCCGAGCTGTCGGACTTCTTCCCGACACCCGTGGGCGATGAACGCCAAGGTGTCGAGCTCGAGAATATGCTGAAAAGAAAGAAACGAGGGTATTGTGAGTTGAAAAGCACACAAGTACGCTAGTAACTCAAGGAAATTAAGAAGGAAGCTTACCCGGGCGGTGTTGCAGTAAGCGCTGCCAACGACCTCCTCCAGCGAAACATTCCGGAACACGGCCCGGTCCGCTGGAAGTACCGCACGCCGCAACATGGAGCGCGCGACCTCGGCATCCTGAAAGGCCGAGCTCCCCTCGGGAATAGAGGAGTCCGGCTCGACCGACTCTTCTCGGAAAGCCCGGGAAGAGCTCGGCACGACCGGGCCCGAGGTCCCGGAGCTGCTCGCTTCGGGGCCTCGAGCAAGCCCGGGTTCTGGCTGCTGCGGGGCCATGGACGACTCCCCCCGCTGGGCAAGGGGGGCAGGGCAAGGAGGGGCCGACGGGCCCGCATCACTAACGACCCGCTCCCGCCTCGGGTCGGCTGCAGGGGCCCCCGCCTCGGGGCCACTCGTGCCGGCTGAACTGGAGGCGCCGTCCGACCTCGCCCTCTTCCGGGGCTGGGGCCTAGCTCCCCCGGCCTCGGCCTCTCGCCTCCTCAGGCGAGAGAAAAGTGATGTGTTGCTGGTCGGCAGGCGGGGAATATCTGAAATCAAAATTTCGTTAAGTGTCAGACCAGTGACAGTAAAAGCAAAGAACGAAGAAAAAATAAAATAATGTAACCACCCTTACCCTCGGGGCGCGCCGAGCTCAGACCTACGCTCGCCAGGGCGTCCTCCCGCAGGAGCTCGGTCAGGTCGTTGCCCCTCCCGAGGGCTCGCACGGAGTCCAGGGTCCTCAGCTCCCTCCTCGAGGGCTCGGAGAGCTTATTGAGGGTCTTCAACCGAGGGTTCCCCCACCTCGGGTTGAACCCCCAAGGCGCCTCGGACGCCAGGAAGAAAAACTTCCCCTTCCACTCATGAATCGAGGAAGGGGCACCCTGGAAGAGTGACATACCGCCCCGAAAGGCGAAGTATAGCCACCCTGCGTCCGCCGGGATCTTCTTGAACAGAAAACACCGGCGAAAGAGGCCTACCGAGATCGGGATCCCGTGCCCGAGGCACAGGGACAAGAACCCGATTATGGTCCTCCACGAGTTCGGAGCCAACTGCGCCGGGACGAGCTGGTACTCGGCCAGCAGCTGGCTCACGAACTCGTGGGCGGGAAAACGCAGGCCAGCCCAAAGTGTCTCGCGGTAGACCGCGATCCGACCTGGGGGCGGCTGCGTCACCCTGTCCTCCGGCCCCGCAGTTTCAAGACCAAACCCGGGCTGGAAGAAGAACCGGGAGCGGATCAGCTCCAACTCCTCCCCCGACAGGCTCGATCCCACTTCCTCAGGACCCAAACCCATTCCCACAGAAGAACGAAATAAAAGTTAAAAAAAGCGGAAAATGGAAGCTGGGGAGGAGAAGAAAAGAGGAAACCCTAGTGAAAACAGGGTGAAAACCTACTGGACATCGCCGGAAATCGCTCCGGGCACCGAGAGCAAGGTTCGGTTGAGAAAGGAAGCAAGGGAGAAAGGCAACGAAAATAAGAAGCAGCCAAACAAGACCTTTAGGGCAACCTCGAGGGGTTTATATAGACCCCCCTGACGGCCCAGATCGATGGGGTCGGTTCCCATCCCCCGATCGGGTTGCGCCACGTGTCGACCTCGGAAGCCGAAGCACCGTATTCACTCCGGATTAATAAATCGGGTACGAAATCGAAGCGTTGTCCCATCGGATCTCGGGGCCTCATCATGGGTCTGCAAAATCAAATCGTCTTGACGAACGAGCGGACGCTGCCCCGCTCCCCTCATTTAATAAGATCTGGGACACGTGGAGCCTCGATGTGGCCTCCACCTCTCCGGAATTGTGATCCAGTAACACGAAATCGGAAGCGTCCGACCTTGGGTCACGCCGCGTGTCCGTTTTAAACCCCGTAACGGCACACTCATTAATGAGCGAGAAGCCTCGATTACGGGATTGAGGCACCGCCTCGACGAGCTCGAGGACCCCCATCATTAATCCGCCGTAAGGCGATCCTGGCGATTCAAGAGACGCCACCTCCGCTTCAAGAAGCGTAATGATACGAGCTTCATCATAAGCTCACTGAATAAAGCAGCCTCGAGACGCCAAAGGGCGCAGGTTTCACCATGAAAGCTCCGAGAAGCGCAAGGGGGCGGACGAGACTCGCCCCCCAACCTCAGTGACAGACTTTACTTCCCACGTCCGAGCCCACAAGTCGCTCGAACTCGAAAGTCGGGGGGTAGTGTTGGGGGGAATAAGATTTTTTCCCAAATGACATAAATGCCCCTAAGAAGCCGTACAACTTCCGACCCCGGACGGCCGAAGTCGGCGTCCGACTTCGGAACGCCCGACCTCGAGACCTCCGACCTAAGAAAAACCCCGATGTTCGAGGTCTACTCTTGTCAGCCACCTACTACGGCCGTGCGCCTCAGAGGTCTGGCCGAGGACCATACCCTGACGCCCCTCTGGCATTTATTGCGCATGGTCGCTGTAACCCTCCGGCTTACTCCACAATAAATGCGGATCTCCGGCTTACTCCATAATAAATGCGGATCTCCGGCTTACTCCACAATAAATGCGGATCTCCGGCTTACTCCACAATAAATGCGGATCTCCAGCTTACTCCACCATAAATGCGCATGGCTCCTGTCATCTACGGACTCTCAGCTCTCCACGGCAAATCAACCCAGCAGAGTCTAGTCAACTATGATAAGTCTCCGATCTCGGCCATACCTCCGACACCAATGCAATAATTCGTCTGACAGCGTGCTAGTTCGGGTTATACGACGCCCTCACCGCCGACATCAGAGCAATGATTCGCCTGACCATGCGCCGACCTGAACAACATGCCGAGCCGTACTACGGCCTCGCCCTGTTACATCGCAGGTAAACCGACCCCCGCCTATAAAAGGGAGCCTTGGCCTCTCAGGAGGGGGGAAGATGGATACACTCTACAGACATTATTTATCTCCCTTTCTACACTATTTGCCCCCTCCCTGACTTGAGCGTCGAAGGGCCGGCGCCGGAAAACCCGGCCACCGGTTCGTGTGCAGGCACCCGGACGGAGGACGCCGCCAACTGACGGATCGCCGCTTCGCCATGAGGACCTGCCGCCCCTTCTCTCCGACCGCCCTAGATGGAGGACGCCGCTCGCCGACGGACCGCCGCCCCGCCGTGAGAACTCACTCCCCGCTCCCTCTCCTCGACCGAAGATTGCCCCCGGGTCCAATTTCCAGCAACAGTTATAATGCTGGCCAACCTTCCTATGGAAAGGGGCATGGATTGGCTCTATGATGACCTCATTGTCATCTCTTCAAACCTGAGCAAGGGCTATCTGCTACCTCTAGTACCAGGCAATGGAGAAAAGCAGGCAATAAAGCCTATTACTATGGCTTCATTTGAAGAGCTTTTGAAGGACTAAAAAATACTTTCTAACTCTCCAAAAATACTTTTAGATGAATAGGGGTATTTATAAAAATTTTGAAAAACTATTTTAGCTTTTTCAGAAAGCTAAAAACAGTTTTTTGGAAGAATCTCCATTTTGGAGCTTTTCGAAAAAGTACTTTTTTTTTACCAACATACCTGTGATAACATATAACAATTACATAAAATGTTCTTTTATAATCCTGAAAATCTACTAGAAAATTTGTTATAGAAATAAATGGTCATCAAGAGGGTGAAAAATTAATTTACAATAATAATTATAATATTTTATACCCTTATTATTATATTATCTATAAATATAATGTAATATTACATTGTATTATAATACATTAATATATTAAGTTAAATAATTTAATATTATGTTATATTATGAAAAAAATAATTTATGATAATAATTATAATATTTTATACCTTTATTATTGTATTATACTATAAATATAATATTATATTACGTTATATCATAATACATTGATATGCTATATTAAATAATTTAATAATATTAAATTATTATGCAATAGTATACAATATTATATTACTATATTATAATAATAATATATGACATTACAGTAATATTATACTATATCATATATTTATGTATTAATATATATTATATTTTATTATGATTTCTTGTATAATACTATGCAATGTCCTTTATGGTCATTTTGTCATACCAAAAGTACTTTCTCAGTTTATTTACTAAACATATTTTAAAATGCTATGTTCTTTTAGAAATATAGTTACTAAATAGCAAACAATTTTTTATAAAAACTTTATTTTCAAAAGCTCTATTTCCAAAAGCTCTACTTCCAAAAGTTCTATTGTCAACAGCTTTCCAAACAAGGCTATTTCTAGTACCAATCGATAGAGTCTAATTAATGGAATGGGCCTTGGGCCATACTGGCTTGATCATGTTGTTCACTTTGATGCAAAATGAAAAATTTTACTGGATCTCGACTGCCGCAAAACCTAACAAAAGAGAGGGGTGCTTTTGGAAACGTTGTGAACATAGATGGTGCATGGCTGTCGTCGGCCCTTGCCATAAGGTATTGGGTTAAGTCCTTCAACAAGCGTAACCCTCATATTTAGTTGCCACCATTGAGTTTCATTCGGAGCTCCACGCTATACTGTAAATCAAACAGCACTAGTAAGTTCTTGCAAACATCAGCTTCTCATCTAAGAGAATAAACATGTAGCTTCTCACACGACTCTTTGTTAAGACATTTTTAGCTTGATATATACTATTGACCGTGATAATTGGATTATAAAATTATCAAACTCATAACCATAGGCCAAAAAATGTCTTCTAGAATTAGATTAGTTTGCCTTAGTAAGTATGGAAACAGCGACGCAATCAGAAATAAAACAAAACATATCAATCATTAGGTGGGTTCCTAATATTTCAGGGGCCAAGAAGATCGAAGAAACAAGACCAGGATTACTTCATGCTGAGAAAAGAGCAGGGTTTGGCCGGCGATGATTTTGTTAACAAACAAAACGTTAGGCAAAACTGAGCAGGTTGGCCGTCAGTTTCCACAGCCACCAAGGGTTCCAAACTAAAATCTTGCGAGTTTTAATGTTCAAGTCAAGACCGAACAGCTTATCTCCAAAAAAAAAGTCAGACTAAACAGCTAAGAAGTAGACAGAAAAATGACTTCCCACCATCCGTTGATCCGTTCGTTAGACCAAGCAAAAGGAGGAATACAAACAAAACCAGGACTTATAGGAGCGATCTGGCAAACAATTCATGCCAACAAAATGACACGCATGTATTGAATTAAACGCTCGATTTGTTTATTCAAACTAAGAACCTTCCTCCTACCTTATTTTGTTGTTTGCTTCCAGAGAAAATTCCAAGCTAGGTTCATCTTCCAGCCATCAATTTCCACTTAGGGTGTGTTTGGGTAATGAAATAATTCTCTTTTGGGTTTAGACGGTGATGTTTCGGTCCCTACCGACAAATTCAAGGCTTTTTGAACACTCTTTAGGACTCATTTGATTTGTGGGAAAAGAAGAAAAAAAGTGCATCAATAGAAAAATAAAAAAATACCTCATATTTGGTTGGAGTTTTTAAAGAAGAGATATGAAAAAATAGATTTTCCATGAGAATAAGATTCCTACATTCTGGACTCGTTTGGTTCGCAAGAAGAATTTTTCTCATCGAAATATTTTTTCTGAAAAAATAATTTTGGCATGTTTGTTTATAAAAAGTGACCATTCCAGGATGACATATGTTTGTTTTCCCATGTCCCTTATAGTTTTTATTTTTCATGAAATAAGAAAATCTTATTCTTATAGGAATGCTATTTTTCTGTCTCTCTCTTTTGAAAACTCCAACCAAACAAGAGGTCTTTCTTCATTTTTTTGTTGACCATGCTTTTCTCATTTTTGTGAGGACCAACCAAGTCTTAATGGAAAAGAAAAACCCATATGGGGTATGAAAAAGTCCAATTTTACCCACTAAAAATTGGGATAATTTTTTTTTAAAAATACCCTTAAGCTTTTAGATAAAATGGGGTATGGTCTTTTTCTATATTAAGGGTATAAAATATAAGCCACTCTGAAATGCTCTACTTTTTCATAGTTAACCAAACATACAAAAATCACTTTTTCAGACGTCATATGCTCAAACATCAACTTCTTAAGAAAAATATTTTAGTGAGAAGAAATTATTTCCACAGACCAAACAAGTTGTCGGTGTTTAGAAAACAAAGGATCGTGAGGGTGGAAGCGTTGGGCACTTGATGGAGAGTGGCCGTGGCATGCGCATTACGAATTAAACAAATACACGTATAAATTATTATCTCTTATTAATTTTTTGCTTGTATGTTTTATAATCTGCCCAGACTATAGAGCTCCGAGAGAAGTTTAGCTGTTTAAAAGGGAAATGTATCTATATTAGGACCCACAGACATTAGATCAAGCATCATTACCTTAAAGTATTAGAAATTTCTAAAAAGGTTATGATATCATGGATCCCAGATAGAGTTAGGTATATATTACATGGGTGTTAACTTTGTGAGGTGACTGCGATCTTAGCTAGATTGGTGTTATATTTGGATAAATGCATGCTTTGGGGCCCAATCCTGGTTATCAAAATTAAAGAAGCTCCACTGTCAGGAGATTGGTGCTCTTCACTACAATCCTGCCGTAAATTCCACTTCACCCCTTAATCACGCTGGTCCCAATGCTTTCTTTTGGTGCCATGATTGGTTCCCGTAACAAGACACGGCATGCATATTTTTGACATCTTCTGCGGAATTCCACGGTAATTAGATGTTCTGCAACGAAGCTAGACATCAATACATGGCCTTTTTGAAAGGAATTCACTTGGCCTTATCCCCTCCATTGACGCAATGACATTGATATCCGGACTTCCATACACTGGCATTTCTTATTCAGGCCCAACGCCCGCCAAGAGAGAGCGACATACAAGAGAATTCAGACTCGGCGGAACGACCTAGCCAAGGCCACCAAAATAATATACTTTGCGGTAATTAAAATCAAAATAAACATTTTTATTAAAATATTTTATTTCTCCGTTCCATCATATTCAGTATATCTCAAGGATTATATATACTCGTATATAGACTCTATATAAGAAAAATAATATAGCATGGTATAGCATCACACTAATAATGGAAAATATAGCATCACACTATAATGAAAAATTATATATACAAGTTGTTATTTGATCCCTAAAATCACTCTAATAAGATGATGCTAATTAAAAAAATAATATAAGTTGATACAGAATCATGCTAATAAAGAAAAATATTATAGGTGATGCAGGTTTTTATGTGATCCCAAAAATTATGCAGGTTGATAGGTGGCAGAGTTATTAGCTACATAAGCGCTCAAATTCCTTCATCGTTACTGCCCTGCCTTCTATGATCAAACTTTGGCACATTTAGGTTATGATCAAACTTTGGCACATTTAGGTTTTGATCTGAGGCCATCCTGGTTTGCAGGACCCAACACAAGTATTCATCTTTAAACTATACCCCAACCCAACTTGCTCTGGCCTCGGGTCCTCCCGCATCTCTTCCTCAGTAAGCAGACCATGAAAGCAGGGGGTATCCGCTTGAGACTAATAGAAAGCAGCATATCTATTTTGTCCCTCTTGGCCGAACCCGCCTAAAAAAGAAAAATAGTTCAAGGGAGGTTGTGTCGGAGACATCTTTATCTGAAGAGGAGGCTTCGTCGTTCGGCTCCTCATAATTTTTTTTAGGATCGGCCAGCTCATCCTCAGAATCTGAAAAGAAAACAGAGATAAAACAGATTTCTTTCAATGACATATCCAATAAGACTGAATAGGATGTCTCATTCGCATCAATTTCAGCAGAGGCTTCCATATACTAGCATTTCTCATTCAGGCCCAAGCTAAGAGAAAGCGACAAAAAAGCGGAAGGACCGGCAAAGGCTGCTAAAATAATATACTTTGCAGTAATCAAAATCAAATCGAGCATTTTAATCATACATTTAACAATAACAATGAAAAAGAAAAAAAAACTAACAATAATGATGATGAAAAAAAAAAGAGTTTTAGGCAAGGTTCATCATTCCATCATGGAATGCCATCAAGTGTTCCTCCGAAACACACTGCGTCATCAAACGGGCACCGTGCTTTGTGGCGGATGGCTTGATAAGGATGCAAGTAGCTATGCTATCAGAATTCGTCAATGGGACAACATGCACCGGCGATCCCCATCCATAGTCCACCTCGGAGAACCCCAGGTGGGTCCAGTCCGAAACCAGCAACGAATCATAGGCCGTCGTCAACTTATATGGGTCCTCCTTTAGCTCTCCCTTAGCCCACTTGGAAAATTCCACAGGAAGCCTCTTCTTAGCATCTTTAATCAACTTCACGATCTCAATTATTGGGGACTGCAAGATTTTCCCACTTGTAGTGGTGACGTTCATGATGTAGTAGCAATTCCCGTAGTAACCCCCTTGGGAGGGCAGCAATTGGTGCAGCAATGGGCGAGCATTCATGGCGAAATAAAGATGGACATTGGACTCGGGCTCGAACCTAATCGCCTGCGTCCGGCTCTGCCAAGCCTTTGCGATTAGGACTTCGAAAGCCGAGCATCTCTGACCTGTTTGCTCCATGAATTGGTTCTTTAGATGGTTGATGTACTCCAAGGAGACATCCATTACTAGATACTGGAGGCGGACGTCGGAGGGGGAAAGTTCAGGGGCCGACTTCAATTTTGGGGGATCAGGGATGGCGTCCCGGCTCCAAACCGGCTCCACGGTTGGCCCCGCGAGGCCTTTGGAGAAGTCTGCAACGGCTGCGACGAATTGTGCTGCTCCCGGGCCGTCCGCGATGGCATGACTGAATCTGAGGCCGACCACGAATCCACCGCAAATGAACTCCGTGACCTGGATTTATTGGAAATTTGAGTTGGAAGTTGTTTGCAATGGCTGAAATGTTAGTTTATTGTATGGATATTGCATCATGCTACTAGAAAAAGTTCTTAAAAACTAAGAACATCTTAGAAGCCCAGAGGCTGCAGACTGGCCTCGTACATGACATGACCAACCACCCTGAAGGCACTTTTTAAATTAAAAATATCGTACATGACATGATCAACCACTCACTCTTTTAAATTAAAAATAATAAACTGCATGGTGTGCTCCAAAATATACCATATTTTAATATTTTTTTATAGATATATCATCTATTTCAAAAATAATAATAATAATAATAACATCTTGGAGCACGACCCGTCTGAATTTAATTTAAGTCTTTCAAGAATGGAAAATTATTAGTTAGGCTAGGTTTACCGTAGACTACTGATAAATTTATTGCAGCCATCACACGTAAGAAAGAAGAGGAGGAGGAAAAAGTGGCATTCTAGATTACTAGGCCGTCCAAGGTGACGCTCGGATGCTCGCACGTAGATTTTTCATAAAGGGCAAAAACCTAATTAAGCACATAGATTGTCAAAAACGAGTAAAAGATATATATTATAATTCACGCATCATTTTCAGGATCTACTTTAAATCACATCACCCATCGTCAACGACGGGTGATTGAATTGGACCACTCCCTTTGGAGGACTCCAACTTGGACGTCCATCCGTCGAGACACGGAAATGATCAATTGATCTGGGTGGCGGTGGTACAGCTCTAGAATGGTCTGCCAGCTTGTGGCTTTGAAAAGAGTACTTTCCCATGTGCAACTCAATTATTTCTCTGGGTGGTTGGCAGAACACTGGCCTTTTTCTGCTTGTCGGCAGCACCGATCTGAGTAAAATACTTTGTTAGCTGGAGAACACTCTTCCATCCGTATATGCCTGGTGATCTACATCTCTAGCTAGAAATATATCTAATGGTTTGCACCAGTGACTTCAAGACATGGGAATTCTCGCTTGAAGCTGCAAAGTCTCGGTTTCCCACTTGATTGCAAGCGGAAAGCAGGAGGGGGGAAGGTCACAGAACTTGGTTTCAATTCAAGGAATTCCGTTCGTCCTGAATCGGGATAACCTATTTGCATCGGTTAATGAAACAAAACCAGGCAGAAAACTTTTTTTTTAAAAAAAAGACTCTGTTTAACTATTTGGTGAGAGAGAGAGAGAGAGAGAGAGGGAGAAGGGGGACAAAAAAAAGAAGGTACCTGAACGAGCAAAAGCAATTCCTCTTCTTGAGATGGGTCTAGCTTGGGCCGGGGATGAGGCAGGAGCTCATCCTTGGATATAATCAAAGGGTGTTCCAAATAATCCACGTCCTCGAGGCTGCAGTTGGCCGATGCCTCCATGAACCAGACTCCATCACCGGTGCATGAAACCTGGAGCTCCCCGCGGTCCGACACCACGAGCCGGCCGGCGAGAGGGTAGTAGGGGACCAATGCCTTGGCCAGCGCCCGCTTGATGACCGTCGCCGGTTCGTGCCCTTCCTTGAATACATGCAGTGACTCGATGAGGGCTCGCTGCGTCGGGTATCGGTCGAGCCACGAGAGGCGGAGGATGCCGGTGGGAGTGGGCTCGGAGGGGACGACCAGGTTCTGGGAGAGCCTGTTCACAGAGATGGTCATGGTGATCAAACGGGTGGTAAGCTATGCTAGTTGTTTCTGGGAAGCAAATCTGTGAGTTGCTTTGGAAAAGGGTTACGGGGAACAGGGACGGAGGAGGAGAATTTATAGGGCCGATTGCTTTAGGTGTTTCCCCTCTCTCTTCCTTTACTCCCTTGGCACCAGTGTGAAATCTTCGGAGAAGAGAATGGATACTAGCTTCATTTTATGTTATGTTGTTCCGTTAAGCATTCGGTCTTCTCTCCACCTACGTTTGTCAATATTTTGGTTAGTGTGAATGTGTGGCCCGCAAAGGCCCACCTACCTGTACAGTAGTTAGCTTTTTTTTTTTAATCGTTTTGCGACACGTTACTGCAAATAAGCCCTTGGGGAATCATTACGATGTAAATAAATAATATGTGCCCCATTGTAAATGTGAAATGTGTTGTTTCTCTTGGTAGGACGATTCCTGCTGCTTATAATTATAATATCTGGCAATAACCGTTTGTCAGTTTCTGTACTAATATATGTTATGTTGCCCATTGAGCTGCTAGAGATCGCGGGAAGGCACCGCTTGTGTATTCCGCAGTTGTCAATCACCGAGGGAACAAAAAAAATTATACGGGGCGGGTACTGGAGATGGTAATATTGGGCAAGCTTCCTATTTTGCAGGTACCTATATTACAGTAAAAGCCCAAAATTAGGGATCTTTTCTACCAATGGAGTAATATGCACCTATTCAAGAACTAGAATTATCTTCATTGGCAAGTGGCAGCGAGCTACCTTGGGCAGCTTCTGCTATCCATCGGAATCAGATGGCGAATCCGGCGAACTCTGTCTATTCCTCAGGAAACTCGGTCCAGACTGGGACGAGACCGGCCCTGAGGTAGACTCGGAGGTAGACTACTCGTCTGTCTTCCTTACGTGCAACCTACTCCCGAAAGCTCTTGGTTGCTGGATTTTGGCCGTCGCCAACCACGGGCCGAACATCAGCCTACTTTTAGTTCTCGGCCCTTCCTCCGTCAGGGTAACCACCTCCGTTCCTCCATCATCGAAGCTAGGGAAACTTTGTTCGCCCTTTTTTCCTCAATATCGGCACCGGCAGCGGCTTGCTACGATCTTCATCTTTATGGTCGATTCCGCCACATTGATAGCAGAAAGCCGGAATATTCTCATAGACCAAGCTTTGCGAGAACACTCTAGCTCGCCCTCGGATTAAGATCCTCGGTTTGAGCTGATCTAGAGCATTCATCTCAATCTTGACTCAAGCATAGCCAAGCTTTCGAAACTACTTAGTGAAGCTGTCAAGAGCTGGAGGCTGGCTCGTTATCGCTGCAATCTCTATGATCAATTTCTTCTTCTAGTATTCCAGCAGGAGACAGGGTAGCCGGATCCAAACCACCAACCTCTTTGCCTTGTCCACATTAGAGATGAAATCCGGTGCCTATAGTTCCATCGCCGGTGGTTGCCCGGCCACTACCCACAGTCCACCTGCCAGAGCCCCGTTCCGGTCGTCCTCACATCGAAATTGGAAGACGTTGTAGTCCTCCACCATCGGAAAAGTCTCCACCTCGTACTTCAACTTTTTCGGAGTCATGAGATCCCGAATGATTTATTCAACAGGGACTCTCTGTCTGAGACTTTGAGTGGCGATCGCCATTGTCTCCCATGCATGCCTTGCCGCCTCCACTCGCTCCTCTGGTAGCTCCAAAATCTCTATAAAGTACCATTGGAGGTTTTCGATCTCTTCCTCAAAGATCCGATGGTACGTCCATACGGTTATCGGAGAATGCTATGTACCACAGCGGATCACATCCGATTGTCCGCACCTTTCCCTTGGTTCGGCCGGTCCTCATTACCCGAGGACCCCTTCGCCGGCCTTATACTATGGCAAGCCATTCTGGTTACCCACCCCTTACTCGATCGAAAGTAGCCATTAAGGGCATGAATATTAAAGCTTCGCGTGGTAAATTTATCATTCAACCGGAATGAATGATGCCTTTTACCCACTGTTCTCACGTCTCTCACTTGCACCATGTCACATTTTGCTTTCTAAAAGCCTTGTGTACTTAATCTGTTACTTAATTATTCCTCTCTTTTTCAGAAAAATGGCATGCTTGGTGGTCAAAGAAATACGAAGCATATTGGACCACATCGAGAATCCGACGAACACTGGATGTATCGAGGAGGTTTAATCACGGCATCAAATGAAATGTGAAAGCTCACTTTTGCAGCTGCCTTGTTCTCTCGCAGCAACGGGTCGTCAGTCGCTGCCGTCTAATGGCTTCCACTGCCAAAGGGAAAGTTTGGCATCTGCCTACCGAGGCAATACCACTGTGTTTGGGTTCCATTCGTATCATGGCGTTATTTAATTGCTGCTTGTGTGGTGTCAAATCAGCACTGAGAATCATAGATGCAAAGAAATTTATGGATTGCGTGTGACTCTTCCACCGTGATTAGCTGGCTGAAAACAAAAAGAGACATTGACGCCTCCCATATCCACAAGGAAAGAGTTGGCTCTTCAACTTTCTCTCGCTAGTCAATATGTTTGGCTCGAGTCTGCTGGGTTTGCTTTCAGTATATCCTAAGTGGGGGTCACATTTCCTCCTCCCTAGAAAAGAAAAAACTATTTTTAATATTTTATATAAGAACATAAAATTTGATACAGAAAATATTTTTGATTACTTAATTTCTATTCTTTATTTTTTAAATAATTTTTATTATTTTTGAAAAAAATAATAGTGAAAATTTTTACTTCCAGTTTTTTTTTTAAAAAAATAAGAATTCTTCAATCCCTCATCCCCCCTTCTAACCTCCTAGTCTCGGTCCGCTCTTCTGCCTGCTTGAGGCCGTCACCGCCCTCCTCTCTCTCTCTCCAGTAACTTGTCTCTCACCATTTCTTCCATCCATTTGTTCGTCCATTTTTAGCGTCTATCTTCTGTCATCATCCGTCCGTTTTTTCATTCTCCATTTGCTCGAAGCATTCGTCTTCCATCGCCATTCGTCCATTCTTTTGTTCCCTTAGGAACGGTAATGTTCGCCCATTCTTAACATCTGTCGGTCCAGTTGAGCATGCTCTAGTCTTGTTGTCTCCCATTTCTCTCCTTCACTCTCCATCCTTTAGGTGCTTACTAGATTCTATGCATTTGACTTTTATTGTGGTCATTCGCTTTTGTTATTAAAAAAAAGAAGTGCCAAACGTTCGTTTTATAATGAGAGATCTGAGAGAGAGAAAATTCTCTTCAAAGTTGCTCACTGTACGTCTCCAGTTCTTTTCTTCGTGCTTTGGTATGTGGAATCTCACCGGTCCCATTAACAACCTATTTCAGCTTCATCGGTTCTACCGGAGAAGAACTCTGGATTACATTTTCTTTAGTATGTGGAATCCCACCTGTCCCATAAACGAAATGCATGTAGAGAAAACTAAACCTTAAAGCCTTCGAATACATTGTGGAGATCAAAGAGAATGGTTTGGTGTACTGCACGAAGTGCTTGTGTATGAGTCAACGTGAGGCATAAAGCAACTAGGCATTGGGTCCGGTGGTGCGCCTGTCACGACGACCATCTAGTTTTCTTTAACAGGAGTGCTTGGCGCACCAACTTCACCAACCATCGTCACCCCCTCTCACCATCCATTCCCTTTGATTTTCTTCTTCTTTTCCCATGTTCTTGATAGCATTCTCAAAAAAGAATTTGGTCCGTACATATATAGCATGCCGTTGTTGATAGCCGTCCATCTTTTGATTATCAAATACTGCATAGTACTCTCGGGAGCAAACCATGCACAAGAGGTTATTGTATGACACCTCATCACCTTTCTTGAGAGAGAGAAAAGGTGAAGTGCGCTTAGATATTCTGAGTTAGATATTTGTTATTGATAAAATAAGATCATAGCTTATTCTTTTTAATTGCTTGAGATCTTGCTTGAAAGGAGACGATTCATTTGACTTCTCCAAAATGTGGCTATAAAGATATAGTTAGTCGATTTGAGTCATGAACTACATGGGAGGCATATGGAGGTTTAATATGATAATGGCAGTGGTCTAGTGATATGATAACAATTAGAAGCTTCTATATCACGGGCTGTTGAATGTAAAAGCTTCAAGTCAATCAAGATCAAAGCTTTACAAGATTTTGAGAAGATCAAAGCTTTAAAGTGGTTAGTGGTTTCTTATACAACTTGTCTAATTATATGGAAAAAATATAGTAAGATGCCATTTGATGAGTCACAAGGTATTTCTTTTACATTTGACAAAATTTGGTATATATTTGCTTCTACAAGAGAGTGAGCAATACTTTTCTTGATGATCAATCATTATTAGTGGGATCTCGTTGCACCAATAAAATATGAGATGGTTGGTGTGGCACCACGTGTTCTACATCATCAGTGACGATAATTTAATTCATCAAGACAACTACATAGCTAAGCGAAGGTGACTCCCCAACCCCAACTCCCCCTTTTTTTTCAAACACGTAAGCGTTCTCAATGCGTGGAACCTTACATTAAATGGAGAAATTAATGGCCTGGTAGCGAATATTTTTCCAGTCGCTGCCACCAAATAAAAGGGCCAGTCAAGTTGCGTAGTGTGAAGTTGCCAACTTGTTTAGTGGCCAACCACCCAAGAAAAGGCCGGTGAAAATTACTTTTTATCTCCATTGAAATTGTAGAAAAAATTATTAGGTTAGATCAAATCCACCGCAAACTTAGCCCTCTCTCTCTCTCTATATATATATATATATATATATATTATATTTATTTTAGATCTCTAATGAATCTGATTCACTTAATAATTTCTTCTACCCGACTTGGTACGCATAAAAAAACTTTTGATATCAACTTAATAGCTGCCGGGCGCGTTATTCCCTCTTCTCTTTTCAAACCAATGTGGAGTTGAAAAGAGAAGACTTGGCAACTTAATAGTCAGTCGACTTAGCAACTTGTTTATAGGCCAGCCACCTAATCCTTTCTTCATTAAAATTGTAGAAAAAGTTATTAGATGGATCCGATCTACCGCAAACTTAGCTCCAGGATATATTGCCATTACATATAATAAAACAATTATATTCATCTTAGATCTTTAAATTATAATGAACCTAGTCCACTTAATAATTACTTCTACCCTAGTGGCATACCATGACTCAATGCGGATAAAAAGGTCTTTGAAATCAACTTACTAGCCGCCGGGCACGTTATTCCATCTTCTCTTTTCAAACCAATGTGGAGTTGAAAATATCAAAAGGTACGGGTCTAAGCGGAAGTCAAGCGTGGAATCTCACAACCAGAGCCATCGCACCTTGTTTTTGCTCGAGAAAGGGGCAGATACCAAAAGCGTTTAGAATGTTGAGCATTTCTCAGGCAAACTTGATGTCCAACAAGTAAATTAAGGAGAAGAGAAAAAAGAATTGATAGAAAATTACTGAAAAGATTAACTTTTGAGCTGCCTTTGATATCTCAAAGAGTATTTTGTTCTGCAAGTCCTTATGTTAAGTTCACTTTGGATATTTTGGTAAAGCCCTTGACTTGGAACCGCCTAATCTTTTCTTGAAGTATGGCCAATATCCTTCATCTTTTTCTCAAAAAAAGATTAATTTGTTAACAGTACAAATATCTATCTTATAACAAGTGTTTTTTTCTCGTTAAACTCTTATTTACATACAAAACTTCGCTTCTAAATAATTTCAATTTTTTAAAAACACATATTTGTACATGTGATCTCTCCCCATCAAGAGAAGGGCACAAGAGTCCATTTGACACCCCCAATCCTTTCTTTAGGGAGAGTGACGCGTCGAGCTAATTAAGTAGAACAATCACCTTTAATCAATATATCAGAAAGAGCCCTATTCTATGGAATATATGAATAGGTCTCTTTCTGTTTAATTTCTGTGTGGCACACGGGGATCTACCTGTCTCATTCTAATATACAATGAATAATAATATATCACTCTCATACACAGATAATATCAACTCTTACAAGCGATTGTAAGGGTGTGTCATCTTGATCCAGAGTTTCTATGGAAAAGGTATTAAAGCTTCACTTGAACCGACAAAAATTATAATGAGAAGGCCACCGACATACAAGGTCTTGTACCCATAGATAATTTATTATGCATCCCGTACCATTCGTTTTACGACTTCGGTTGGTCACCAACTTGACCTTTACGACTTGCGGCCTTTCCAACATTTTTCGATGCAGCACTCATAAGAAAAAATGGTTCTTATGCAGCATTATGTATAAATGAATGTCTAAAATTTGAACTCATCCAAGCCTTTCTAGATTATTGCTTAAGTATATAGTGAGCTTCTATAATCATGTAAAATTTAATTGTTGTAATTTTAATTATATAGAAGCTTATTTTGTAATATTTTAAAAAATATTGGGGGTGAGAGAGTGAGGGGGAGAGAGACCTTCCATAGTTTCTTGAATAAGTCCAAGAGTCAATGTAAAAAAAGTAATACAAGGTATGCAAAATAGGACATATATACTTTTTCTATCTGTACCTATAGCATCATCATCGTTATTGTTTAGTAAGAAATATGATTAAAATGCCACCATCTCTGTTGATTTGAGTTTAGATCTCTCCTAGTTCATGGGAGTGGTGCCAACTAGATAGTTGATATATCCCAGCATATTTATTAATTATATATGATAGCAGGATAAACCAAAAATACTATCCAATCTTAAAAGATGAAGCAAAAATAACAAATTATTGTCATGTTAGCATTCTTGAATAGCAGCAATAAAATTAATATAAAAGCATTTCACATCATCTTTTTAAAAAAGAAAGATGTTCTGGCCAAGTATGCAAGTATCTTATGTTAAAAGAAAATAGAACCCAGGAGTGCCATGTGGTTGGAGAAAGAGAGCTATCCAGAGCGCTCTGTGGTTTGATATCTTTTGATTTTTTTAACTGTATCCGGTTTAGCAAAAAAATATATATATATATAAAAATAGAACTATGTAGAACTTCGTCAAGAAGAAAAAAAAGCTAGCAGAATGTTTACGACTGCCAATTATCGCTGCAAGTGAATTTATTCAAAAAAAACACACTAAATGGTCCACATGAAATTTACAACTTAAACTCTTGATTAGTATTTTTATAAATAAAACTTTCAAAAGCTCAAACATGTGTCACACCATGGCTTTTTATCAAGCAATCCCTAACTTCGAAGAAAGCATTAGCATTATATTCCAAGGCACATGCCCAGGCTTCGGTGGGACACCGGTGTCGGCAATAATTTCATTAAACTACACCATGCCAAGTTGCCGACTCCTCCGCCATGTTTTCCCGTACCAAACCCCATCGCTGGAAGCCATTGTAGCCGTTACATCTCGTACCGAACCTGGAATTTTAAACTCGAAAACAACACGGACAGCTGTGCCCCAAAAGAAGACGACAAAACACGGGCAGCCCCTTACCCTTGTTGCCGTTGATTTAGATTAAGCACCCAGAAAAGTGACCCCCTTCTGTGACTCGGTATGGTATTGTAAACCCACTTACCCAGAAAAGGCCCCAGTTTTATTATATATATACACACCGGCCGTAGGCGTTGGGGAAGAGAAAAGGAGAGCTTTCCACCGTTTACCTATCGACCGAACTCTCCCTCCCACCGCTATGGGCTTTACCATCACCAAGTCTTCGGAATCGCCGGTCCGGCCGGCCGAGCCGACGCCGTCCGGGACGCTGCCGCTCTCGTGGCTGGACCGGTACCCGACGCACCGGGGCCTGGTGGAGTCGCTCCACGTGTTCAAGCACGGCCGCGAACCGGCCAGGTCGATAAGGGAAGCCATGGCCAAGGCGCTGGTCCTCTACTACCCCCTGGCCGGCCGGATCGTCGAACCGGAGGGGGTAGAGGCGCGGATCGAGTGCACCGGCGAAGGGGTCTGGTTCGTGGACGCGTCGGCCGACTGCAGCCTGGAGGACGTCAATTACCTTGAGCGCCCCTTGCTCATACCCCAAGAAGACCTGGTGCCCTACACCAAACTGGAAATCGAGCCAGCCGATACCATCATGATGGTTCAGGTATATTACATAAATTAACTCTGGATTTTTCCTTCTTCCTTCTTCCTTCTTCCTTCTTTTTTCAGTTCTTGATCGACCGTGTTATTCTAAATTTATTTCAACAATGTAGACTAGAGAAGGATTTGTGGATTTTAGATTAAGCTTGGATTGCAAAATTAAATACAGAATTCTTTGCTTAGAAGATAGAGCCTTAATTTATCCCCGATTTTGATGCTGAGTTATCCCGTCCGTGTCATCCCGAGTCACCGACGGACGAGGATGGAGACTGCGACCGTGATTCCAGCATTGGAAAATGTCACCATCCCGTTTCCCAACAGAAACGCAAAAGAGAAATGTTATTTTTTCGGGACTTTACCGTCACCTAACTCCCGTCGTACGGCGACAAAAACAACTGCCAACCCTTGAAGAAAATTAAATCCAAGGGCAGAGATAGGAGAACGAACCGCGTCCCATGCATTCCTACTCCCATCGCATGACCATAAATGACATTAGATGCCCATGTTCATTGTTCCCACCGTAACAAAGTAGAGTCCATCATTGGATACAAACATGGCACTTCCTTCCGTGGACCACCGCCTGCAAGTCATTATCGCAGTGCCCGGCTTGGGCCGGGTCCAGTTTATGGTCTTGAATGTTTTTTTTTTTTTTTTTTTTTTTGTTGATACAACCATAAGTGCTCCCATGAGAGTCATAAAGAAAAAGACGGAGGGGGGAAGAGGTGAACCCAAAACTCTCCCATAGAAGTTCTGGTGAATGGTGTACCATGAAGAAAGCGGCTGAGTTTGTTGCACTATTCGCCTCTCGAACATATAAATGACCTATAATACCACGAGCCTCTCACAAGCTCACACGTGTCATGCAGCGGGTGCCAAACACACCATCTGTGCGTGTCAACACTCTGCTAAATACAATCGATCACCATTGCAGCATCTTCTTCGAGGTAGATATACTATGCTTTCACCACCGTCCTAGCATAAGTAATATCTGCCCGAGCTGCTCTCTATTCTGCCCCACTAACTCATCGTATATGTGCCGTCCTCCGATCGCCACGGTAGGAAAACCTTTGGTACGAAAGAACAATCGATCTTTTTACCATTAGATTGCAACCCACACAAATCTCAAAGCACTCCAATTTTTTTCATCATCTGTACGGATCTCAAAGTAGCTACTGCAACGATCCAATGGTGGGTTCGTTCGAAGGAAGATGAATCTTTCTTTCGCGCAAAGATACAGCCCCTATCTATCTTATATTCGGGTAATGCATACGTATATGTATATAGGCCACATGATTGTCATCGCTTGACCGGTGAATTCGTGGACTCAGGTCACGGAATTCAGATGCGGCGGATTCGTGGTGGGTCTCAGGTTCAACCACGCGTCGGCCGACGGACTGGGAGCGGCGCAGTTCATCAACGCGGTCGGAGAGATTGCCCGAGGGCTTCCAGAGCCCGCCGTGAAGCCAGTCTGGAACCGAGAGGCCTTCCCCAACCCAAAGATCAAGCCTGGGCCTCTTCCAGACCTCCCCAAACTGGCTTTGGAGTACTCTGCAGTCGACTTCCCCTTGGATTACATCAACCAGCTGAAGAACAGCTTCATGGAGCACACCGGCCGAAGATGCTCCACCTTCGACGTGCTGACCGCCAAGGCCTGGCAGTGCCGGACCAAAGCTCTTAAACTGTCGCCCGAAGTCGACGTCCGGCTCTGTTTCTTCGCAAGCGTTCGCCATATTTTGAAGCTTGACAGGGGTTACTACGGCAACTGCATCTTTCCCGTGAAAATGATGGTGCCCAGTGGGAAGGTCGTCCGGTCATCGCTTGTGGAGGTGGTGGATTTGATCAGAGATGCCAAGGACAGGATGGCGGCCGAGGTCTCAGCGTGGGCAAAGGGAGATGTCGACGGGGATCCGTTTAGCATGACATTTAACTATGAAACGATATATGTCTCGGATTGGACCAAGCTGGGATTCTCCGAGGTGGATTACGGATGGGGTACGCCGATGTACGCTGGTCCCCTGACGAACAATGACTTCATCGCCTCGTTGATCCTTTTGAAGTCGCCGGCGCCATTGGAGGGCGCTCGTATGATGACAAGATGCGTTTCCAAGGAACACATAGAGGCCTTCAATGACCTTATCATGAACTTGGATTGAAGTGTATTGAGACCGAGTAGATGTTTCTACTTTGAAGAATAAGCTGTGTGGAGGCATAATTGCCATATGATATATGTGGCCTTATCATTTAGCTTTTTTTTTTATTCTTCTTCTTCTAAACTGATAACCGAAGTCTGTTTATTTGCTTATAAAGCAACGAGAGATATGTACACTAGTTCTATTTTTTTATTAGAAAAAAGAGAAGAAGTTGTTCCTAATTCTGTTTAATGATCAGAATAAGTATATATACTGCCCTCAAGTGTAACTTTTAGGGCATGAATAGAGCAAGTGAATTGCTCTAGGTTCATCATTTGATCACGGAATGCTGCTAAGTGTTTCTCATTAAATGAGCGCCTTGTCTGCAAGAAGTTGGCTAAGTGAGAATGCAAGTGGCAATGTTGTCACACTTATTGCTGACTTCATTAAAGCCCAACCAGGTCCATCCAACACCAACAACGATTTGCAGAACGATCTCAGCTGGTATCGAGTTCTTGTTCGCCGATTTGAAGAACTCGGCCGTAGCCTTTTCTTCACATCCATGATCATCTTCATCACCTCTTCAGTTGAAGCCTCGTGATGCTTGTTGATATAAATCGAACCTTTTTTAAAAAGATGATTCTAAAATTTGATTGACTCGGATCGCTGATCTGCTCAAAACAAAAACTGTAAGTATGTATATTTTTTTAATTTAAAAACTTATTTATTTAAATTTTCTGATTCCAAAAATGTACTTAAAATTTTTAGTTTAAGTACCTTTTTTTAAGAGAAAAAAGAGAACGACAACAATAAGTAAATATACGAGCTATAAGGCTCGTCACTTACAAAATGCAATTCAAAGCAGGTGAACTTTTCTGTAATTTCTTCTGGATGCAATCTCCAAACCAGTCAGCAAAGAAAAATTTGATACTGTTAATGATATCAGCAACCTCAGAGCTACCGTCCTTAAAATTTTGTTATCCCTTTTCAATCTATAGTGTCCAAAGGATGACGATCCCCCGGACATCCCAACCTCTTCTCCGAGTTGCTCGTGTCCCGAGAGCTACATGGAAACTTTGCTTGGAGTAAGGCCGAAGGAAAAGCCGATGGTTGGCTGGCAAGACACCATTCACGGGTAGCGTCTGAAATGCAAAAAGCGACAAAGATGTCGACATTTTATATAATGTTGCTCTTAATTGGACTCATCACTTTGTCGAGCAAGCAGGTGTAGCTTCATCATAAAGATCAGTTCGGACTCTTCTAAGAGCTTTTTTTTTTTTGGTAAATCAGAAAAAATTACTCGATTGTACTATAAAAGATCAGCAGTAGAATTTAATAAGATAGTTTCTTAATAGTTGGCTGCATAAGGTGACATACAATCATCTGCACTATCAACTTTTCTGTAGTTATGAAATAACGGAGAATGCTCAAAAAAAGTTGGCAACTACGGCGTGTCGAAGCCTCAATGAAGTCGCGTACGTACCTTGGTCGATGCCTTGCTTGAGATGTTCTTAATTGTAGCTAGGTCTGCTTACTCTTAGGGCTCGTTTGGTTCGCAGGAAAAGGAGGGGGGAAAGTGTGGTCAATGGGAAAGTAATGAAATGCCTCTTATTTGGTTGGAGTTTTCAAAGGAGAGAGATGAGAAAGTTGTATTCCCATGAGAATATAATTCCCATATTTCATGGGAAAGTCTTTCCCATGAGAAACATGGGAAAGTTACTTTCCCATGAGGTGGGAATCACTCTTTTTTTATTTTTTTCCAAAAAGACCCTTCAGCATTAAAGAAGCATTAAAGAGGCATTAAAGACCTAATTTTTATTAAGGGCATAATAGGAATTATACATAACTTTCCTAGGAAAGTGGATGATCAACCAAACATAAGCACTTTGGAAATTTGTCACTTTTCCATGGTTAACCAAACATGCCAGAAGTACTTTCCTAGGTATCCTCTTTCTAGAAATCTGATTCTTAGGAATCATATTCTAGGAGAAAAAATACTTTCCGCGAACCAAACGAGCCCAATAGTAAAGTAGAGGTTTTGTCTTGGTAGTTAAGAAGACGAAAAAGTGGTAGGTGGCATGGGATAATGGTAAAGGGGATCCAAAGCGTGTGGAGCCGTGTTAACTAATAGTAAAGGCCGGATGTAGCCTTGAAGAAGTTAATTATTCGATTTTGGAGCGACCTGAGGATTTCTCGAGAAGAACTCCTGTCATATCTTAAATTGGAGGATCCAGTGCCAGTTGATACCATCATGATTGTACAGGCATGTCCCTATGTATCTTTTGGGCCTATTTTCTCTTATTAAAGAGAGGGTTGTTTCAATTCTAGCCTCTTTAACAAAAGTTCCAAGTTTTCATTCTCTATCTTCTTTTTTTCTTACATGAATATGATAAAACTTACCGATATATGCTGTTATCATTGATATGTCGTGCCTGACGCATCCATTCAGGACCGGTTTGGTTCATGCGAAAATTTTTTTTTACTAGAATATTTTTTAAAAAATAATTTTTACATGTTTAGTTGGCCATAAAAAAAATAACATATTATAGAGTCATTTATATTTGGTGAACCATGTACTTTTTTGAAAAAGTTGTGTAAAATACTTGTTACGCTCTTAATAAAGAAAAAGATCTTATTCATTCTATGCATAATTAAAAAAAAAATCCCAATTGTCATCGGGCTTTTCCATGTCTTACATGATTTTTTTTTTTTATGAATTGTGAGAATCTTATCTTTTTTATTTGAAAAACTCTGGTTGAATATGTGGTCTTTCTTTATTTTCTCATTAATCATAGTTTCCCCTTGGATTGGGAGCAGCATAATTCATTAACGCAGTGGTCCAGAGCCCACAATCAAACAAGTCTGGGCCGACCCAAAGCTGAAACCAGGGACCCCTTCCAAACCTAACCAAATTGGCCCCACGATACTTTGCACTGAATTTTTCCTTTCCCTTTAGGCTACGTCAAGAACCAGTCCATGGATCACAACGACAAGATGCCCAACGTCATAATTGCACGGATTTGGCAATCGCGAGCTAAAGCTCTCAGTTTGCCGCCTGAAGTAAAAGCTTTATTTCTTTGCAAGTGCTCTCCATCTACTGAACTTTGATAAAGACCATGGAAACTGTATCTTTTCATGTTTTTCAAAGGATTTTCTTAGCATGCGCGTACTCTTACAAATATAGTTTATTATATATTTATTATTTAAAACTCATTATTTGCATATATATATATATATATCCTTAAATAATTTATTTTTTACTTAATACCCCTCTTGTTACAAAGATAACATGAAAAGATAAGATGATTATATATATAGTAATTTTTGGAAAGTAAATATGTAGTAAGTTATATCGTAAGGCATATCTGCAAAGAGTACCTGTGACAAATTTTTTTTTTTTTATACACAGGTTTAGTCTAATGCTACTTTGCAATTTTTGTTGGCTGGTTCTCTAAGGTTGCATTTAGTTCATGCATAAAATAGGAATAAGTATGCTAGTCAAATGATATTTTTAAAGGTGACATAAGCAAGGAACAATTATGTCAGTCATATTTGTTTACCACCGGCATAACTATTTGAATAGGAACAGTCACAAGCTACTCATTGATATGAAAGCAACTTTTACACTACTTTTTACCTATTATGTATTAAAAAATCACCATTCAAAAGAAATTCCATAAACATATATTTTATTATTCAAAATTAAGTCAAATAAAAATTAGTATAGCTTATGACATCACAATTCTGATGCACATTAACTTTTATTGCTCTTTTATTATTATTATTATTATTCCTGAACCAAACTCAGCCTAAGGTATAATTTTTCTCATAGTCCTTAGTTCAGAGATTGACAACTTGCAACCGAGCATGGCCTCCCGAAGTAGAGCAGGCTTAGTTTTATGGGCCTGCGACCAACTAACCAGCCTTGGGCTTCTAATTGCTGGTTCTTTGGGCCAATTCTTTGCTCCTACGTACTAAGAGAGACTTACCACAGAAAAAGTCACGTTGCACACGCGAGTAAAGCTACGTTGTCTTTAAAGATCACTGTACAAAATTTTTTTGCATCAAAATTTTTTATTACCTTTTATTATAGCATAAATAAAAATATTCATGAATTGACTATTATTTAAAGAGTTTGTAAAATAATTATATATGAACATCGTGATGCACAAAAGTTAATTTTTAATTGTTTTTAACAATAAAACTTGGAAAATATCATAAAGAGTACATAAATAAATTTTATTTTTGATTTTTGTGAAAAAGAAAAGAATTACAATGAAATAAAGCATAAAACATCTTCGACAAACAAAACTAGCAAAGCTTTTTTTTTTTTGATTTGTACAACCCTATCAACTTCTAGTCACATGATTTGTTTCTATTCATGCTCCTAAATACCTCGTCTTTGGTCCCAGTAAGAGATATTCCATTAACGCCACATGTAGACATCCAGATAAGATCCTAATTATTTATTGGCGAGTAGGGTCCTCCCTACTTAACGACGTGGTCCATTTGTAGGTAGCTTGCACCTACCACTAGAAATGAGAATTTACGTGGACATAAAAATACATACTCGGTAGCATTTCTCCTTAAAAAGAATACCTGCTTGCTCTTGCATTGATCCCACTGTTGCTGGAAATTGGACCCGGAAGTGACCGCGGACCGAGAAGGAGGAGCTCCGGCTGGTGGTGCAGCGGCGGATGGCTGTCTTCAGGAGACCTGTAAGAAGTTGGTGGCCGGGGGTTCCAGAGCTGGCCCTTCGATGCTTAAGTCAGAGGAGATTTTTTATGGAGAAAAGTAATGGAGAGGATTGATAGGAGGATGTATTGGCTGGGGCTAGAGAAGAGATTTCTTACCTAGAGCTCTTCCCCCTTTTTATAGGGAGTGTAGCGGTTACCTGTGATCGGGCGTGATTGCGTAAATCAATAAGTTACCATAACGGCCCGAGATTTCGGACTAGCTGGTGATCCGTTGAGATCGGGTATATTCAAATGTTGACAGCCGTTGAGGCGGAGATCGCGGGATTTGATTCCGGATATGGAGGGCTTGATTTTCGATGTGGCGGGGAGGTCTGCTTCTTCCTTTGTCTCGGCCTTTTCTGGTCATAAGGTCGACCGGGCTCAACTCTGCCGAGACTATGCCTGCAAAAGGTCATGCCGAGATCGAAGTCGTGAGTTCTGTGGTTGTCGATGTCGAGACCGGACGCTCTGAGGTCAGGCGTTTTGAGAGCATGATCGTTGTTGTTGCGTTCACCATCAAGTGCCAGCGGTTTGACCACACGCCTTGGGTGATTCATTTTTCCCCCAACACCCACCACCACGTTTCTTCACTTTAATGCCCATTACTGGTAAGCTTAATAGGACCTAAATTAGGGTTTGCCAAACTGAGCCGAATTATTTAATTTAGATAGTACTAAGCCGATATTTCAATTCGGTTTCAACACCTGCCGGCCGAAATTTTTATTGGACCAGCCAGAACATATCGGAACCGGTTAGAACCGACTAGAATATATCTTTATCGAGATTAAAAAAAATAAATTATCAGAATGATCAGATTCAATGGATCAGTCCAATATTTATATAATTCAAGATCAAAATAGATGAGAATCTATGTCTCCAAATTGAAGTGTTTTACAGGATCTTATCTATTTAATAAATTTTTTTAAATAATTTTACAGCCGTAACGTTCATGCATTCTTGGATTTGGAGTAGTCGGTTAGATCTGGTCTGTCCAATAGTTTCTCGTAACAATTTCTAATTAGAATATATACCGTAAATATAAATGGCTGTAGCTTTAAGTGCGTATTTATTTTTTCTAAAAAAATATGCTGGGATCAGAAAATCACAACCGTCTGCAATATCATATACTTGTATCGGACGTGCCAGATTCTCCAGGCCACGTAATAATGCCCGCTGTTTGTCCCCGTGTATCTGAGCGTCAGCGTAGATAAATTAATTTCATAGCTTTTCATGTCACGGCCCTCTCCAGCTGTCGGGGGCATTTTCCTCCTTCACCTCCAAGGTGCGCAAAAAGCTCGTCTTCTTCGGATCCATCGTTTCTAATCGCAAATTGGAAG
Organism: Phoenix dactylifera; assembly: GCF_051530095.1. Lineage (NCBI taxonomy): Eukaryota > Viridiplantae > Streptophyta > Magnoliopsida > Arecales > Arecaceae > Phoenix > Phoenix dactylifera. The sequence goes on along the minus strand of NC_143194.1, from coordinate 38,815,789 downwards.
AGGTTCTTCCGGTTTTCTTTTAATCTTCGCGATTGATCCCTTCTCCTTCCCCTTTTGGATCCCGAGAAATCCTAGTCCCCCCTTTCACTCCGAGACGCTGAGCCGGATCTAGGGTTTCTCTCTTCTTGAAATCGCGATTTGCATCGGTTCCGGGCGTGATTGGCGTCAGATCTGGAGGTTTGGGGGGAGTTACGACGATTTGGAAGAAATTATTGGTAGAAGATTGACGCTGGAACCCTAGTAGTTCAAGAGATTTGCGGTGCTTCTTGACCGAATTTGTTTTCCGTTGGTGCTGGATTTCGGAGATACTGGGGTTTCTTTTTGGAGATGCGTCCGAGATCAGGACAGGCGTCTTATCGGGATCGGACGCAGGAGTTTCTCACCGTCGTCGAAAGATTGAAGAAGTCTTTCTCGTCCGCGCCTGATGCGCCGAGCAGTAGCGCTGGATCGAAATGGGAGGGGCAGAAAACCGCGGTCTCCATTCAATCGGAATTCAACAAGAGGGCTTCAAAAATTGGCCTTGGGATCCATCAGACTTCGCAAAAGCTTTCGAAACTTGCAAAGTGTAAGTAAATAATTCACCGATGGTCTTGCTTCTTGCGTGAATAGTCTTTTATCGTTGCCCGAGGACTATACTTTCGTGTTTCTCTACCCTTTTCCAATGATCGCCATAAGTTAGAAAAGAACAGGGCTAGAATTACTAGAGATTTGCACTATCTCGGTTTCTTCTTGTCCAAAGGCTTCCACCATGCGGGTATTAGAAACTAGCCTAAACTTTCTGACATCCTTGTAAGGGCCCTAACTGAATGGTGCTCTAGGAAGAAAGAATGTTAGATCGTCAAATAAAAAGATGATGCTCAATTTTGTCAAAATTAGTTATTGCATGGTGTGTTATGGTGTGCTTAACAGTAGTACTACGTGAACAACCTACAACTTGGTTCTCGTGAAGGTCCCATGAGTGATGGAAAAATCATGAATTATTATCACATGGCACGGCCTGCAAGGTTTTAATTAGTGGGAGTTGCGTTGCCTCTGCGAGTTTCTATGTTACTGTTTGTGAAGAATTGAGTATACTCTGTCTGGTTTGACTTTTGATAGAGGGAAAAAAATGGTATGCTTGGGTATTGTCGTGGCGCTACTCCTAGTTTTTTTTCTTCCCATTGCATGAAATGCAAGTCCCGTATATCAAGAGCGAAGCAATATAAAGGTAAAGCTGCGAGAAGCTATTCGGAGTTAGAGAGTGAAATGGCTTTAATACCATGCTCCGGTCCTGCTTCTCATGGCTTCATGCTCTTATCTTTGATTTTTGTTCCACATTATTCGGAATTCTCACGTATAAGATGGTGAAACTTTTTTGTTTTAAAATCTTATGGGGTTTGGTTCAGTGCTTCGAAAATTGTGATTTTTCTTAAATTCGGTGTGATGTTTAAAGAATCTCAAACTTACAGAATCACCAGTGAGATTTTTCTTGTCTATTACCTAAAAAATAACGTTTTACCATGTTCTTTGGTGGGCATTAATCTTTCTGTAGCCCACGTTCATAATTTTATAAGGCCAAGATAGAGTTACATCTTAAGCACCAAGAAAGAATTGCAGATACTTTATATCTAGTTTTGCCTTTCATGATTTTACTTTTCTGGTAATTGGTGGTCTTGGGACAAGAATAGTGTGTAAGGAATAGATAACTGAGCCAGTAAAGAGTTCAAAGATGAGAAGGTCATGTCTAAACCTGATCGGTTCCTGAACCTTTTTACTAATGTCTGTCATATTCATTAGTAGAAACGTCAGTTATTAAATTCTAGAAATTTTTGGAACAAGATCTCTGAGTGATCATTTTAGAGGAAATTTTGCACTTAATCAACCTTTAGATATAAATGTTAAGATTATTGGGACAGATCTAACTGATATGTTATAACTTCAAATCAGAGCTATTATCTTCTCCAGTCAATTTACTTTATCATTAGTCATGACTTGATGACCTCCTATTTGTTGTTGATGCACAACGTAACAGGCATAACAACGTATGAGATGAACTTATAATTGTCCTACAATAATGTGGACGATTCTCCTTTGATAATGGCAGAGCGAAAGCCAATTGGTCTCATATACAAGAGGATTTATTGTATCAGGACTTGTATGATGGTCATTAGATCTTCCTGCTGGTGGGCATGTATATGTTTGTTTGTGATTTTTAGGGGTTTAAGTCTGGGGAAGCGTTTGCCTTTACGATTGTTTATTTCTACCAGTTAATGCTGTCATTAGCTAATGGCAGAGTAAAAGCTAGTTGCTTTTGTGCGCGAGAAGATTTATCGGATTGAGAATCATATGATGGCCATTATATTTTCCTGCTGGCGAGCATGTATATGCTTGTGATTTTTAGGGGTTTACAGGCTAGGGAAGCTTTTGCCTTACCTGTTGTTTTGTTCTACAAGTCAATGCACAACATCAAAGTCCATCAGCATCATGTATATCATTATAACTAACCACCCTCTACACAATCTTTCTGTTTTGAAATATGTCCTGGGACTAAGTCCTTCAGATATTGGTTGTCCTGCCGTATGTCTTTCCAATTGGAGATGGTCAACTGCTGCTAAAATCTTCTTATTTTTGCAGTGGCAAAGCGAACATCAGTTTTTGATGACCCCACCATAGAGATACAAGAACTGACAGCAGTTATCAAACAGGATATTAGTGCTTTAAATTCTGCGGTTATAGACCTGCAACTTCTCTGCAATTCACAGAATGAAAGCGGTAATATTTCCAGTGACACTACCAATCATTCATCCACGGTGGTTGATAATTTGAAGAACCGCTTGATGAGTGCAACAAAGGAATTCAAAGAAGTACTGACCATGCGAACAGAGGTAAATTAAAAAAATTTACCTCCATCTTTGGCTTAACCTTCTTTATTGCTTTTGGTTCGTTTTTTCTAAATGTTTGTATTCTCTCGGAGCATGGAATCTGACTCTCGCATTTATTGTATATATAGAATTTGAAGGTTCATGAGAATAGAAGGCAGTTGTTTTCTTCATCAGCTTCAAAGGATTCAACCAATCCTTTCATCCGACAACGCCCTCTGGTGTCCAGGGGAGCACCTGATTCATCTGCACCCCCAGCACCATGGGCAAATAGCTCAACATCTTCTCCATTATTTCCCAGGTAATAGTGTGAAAGTTGAGGGTCATAATGGTGGTAACTGTTACTCGTGTTGTAATTTGTCAAATCATTTAAGAGATGGGAAATTTTTATTCTTTTTACATAGAAAGAGAAGTTACATTTCTCTCTATGCGTGCTTCTTGCAAGCTGAGGGGTCATAATATGTCGCTTCTAATCATCTAGAATCTTTCTGAGAAGTCTTGTGAAATGCTATTTGTAAGTGTTGTTGTCCTGGGAAAATGATTTCTTTCTTCTTTTATTTGTTCTCGCCTTTGTCTAGCTATTCTCAAACTTTTGTAAGCTTATATTTCGATCCAGAAAGCTGCCACTTATAGAGGGAATAGAATTTGGGGCCTTTCAATAAAAAAGTTAGATCTAGCTGTGTCAGGGCATTTTTATTTGTTGAAGTGTTTATTACTTTTGACAATTCCCCACTTCAGTCTACAGAATCTTCTCTCTGATGTCTGCCGCTAATTGATATGCTCCTGTTGTTTTCCTGGATTGCTAGAAAGAAGATGAATGGGGACCCGTCCTCATCAACTCAGCCATTGTTGCAGCAGCAGCAGCAGCAGCAAATGGTTCCAGTACAGGATAGTTACATGCAGAGCAGAGCAGAGGCTCTTCAAAATGTTGAATCAACAATTCATGAGCTGAGCAACATATTTACACAACTAGCTACCATGGTGTCACAGCAGGGAGAGCTTGCCATCAGGTTCTGTTCTTTCTATTTTTCATTTTGAGCTACCTTTTTTTTTTCTTTTTTCGTGATTGAGACCTTAATTCGATTCGGTTTGGATCGTCTTGCCCTAGCATTTATGACATATAATTCTCAAATGTTTTGGTCGTTTTTTATATAGGTGCATTCCAGCTTTCTTGTACTTGACAACATTCTTATACTTGACTCTTCCCTTTTAGGAAGTCATGATTGAATGTAGAAAGATGGAATTTTTTTTGTGCTCTTTAGGGTGCTCTGTGCCAAAAACTGTAGGAAGATCTGCATCGTGTGCCTGTAATTAAACTAATGCTAGGTTATGTGCATGTTATATACACTACCATTTGCTTGTGTTCATTGGATTGTTTTGTTTGCAACTCAGTTCCCTGGATTGCTTTGCTGCTTTGTTAGTTGTTCCCCTTTTTTTATATCTTGCTTTCTCATCACATATTTACACACACACACACACACAACCCACCAAATCTCGTGCTTGCACACATGGGCAACCCAAGCAAAGAAGGGCTCCTAGATTTATTTTGCAAAAAGATCTCAGCATAAAAGGAATCAACAAATTAGAAAGTCTCCTGGAAAGTGTCTGATGCAATTCAGTTTGACAACAAATGTGTTGGTTTTTCTTAACCCTCTTTTTTGGTTTTGTGATAGACAATGATGGCTTTGGATACATAGAACTGACCCTAATTGTTATGATTCTATATGATTCCAGTGTGGCACTTCTTACTAACTGATGTTAAAACTATGACAGGATTGATGAGAACATGGATGACACGTTGGCTAATGTAGAAGGAGCACAAGGGGCACTGCTAAAGTACCTTAACAGCATATCGTCCAATAGGTGGTTGATGATCAAGATATTCTTTGTGCTGATGGTTTTTCTTATGATTTTCCTATTTTTTGTTGCATAATTCTTATCGAGACATTAAGAGCACCATCTTTTTGTCCGATAATTGGCTATGCATAGTATATAATTTTTTCCCCCTGCTCACAAGTTATTGCCGCATCTTTTCCGCCAAGTGATTAGCAGCTTTGCCGAATTTACCATGGCTTTCGTTGAGCTTGTCCTGTTTCTCCTGATGAGGTAGTTGATGCAAGGCCCTGCTCCCTGAGCAGAAAGTGCATAGGTTCTTCAAGACTTCGAGGCATGGCGTCATGATAACCAGCCCCTATCGAGGATGACTATGTTCATCTCTGCGTCGTTTGGGATACATGTGCTTCACTGTCCTACTGGGTTTGAATAGTTGCATGGTTAGAATGCTACGATCTTTCTTGTATTCTAGGCAACTATATATGCTTTTTTGATAAGAAAGCCTGAAATTTATTATTCTTAATATATCTGCCTTGGTATCATATATCTTGTCATTCTTGATCCGAGTTTATTTTGAGTACCATGACGGCTTTGCAGTGCGAGTAAAAGTCGAAGAACATAATTATATTTTTGATAGCGTGGTTCTTCACAAATAGTTTTTGGTGTTTGCTTGTTTGCGCATGCATGCATAGGGTAGAGGATGTTTAGATATTTCGAGTTTGAGGAAGAAAGAAGGGATCAAGTTCGCCCTATGCTTTTCCTTGCAAGTTTGCTTAGTAGGAGGCAGTTTGTGCGATGGATGTTACCGGGTAGCACCCATGCAATTCTTGGAATGTTTGAGCTAGTTTTGCTTCGTTGAAAGATATTCACTATTTGCCAATGTGATGCTATGATTTTGAGGTTTTAGGTAAGATTTCCTTTCCTCCAAAAATTTTGTTTAAATAGCACACATGTTAAGGTTAAAGTAACTGGCCTGGTGCCGTATATCTGGTTTAAGCTTTTAGGATGCTAGATGCAGACAAGTGCGATAGCGCTGTAAATCCAAAACGAACCACCCCACCTTGGGAAATCATACCCTTGGTCACGTTTGATGTAGCAATTTACCTTGATGTGATTATAGGTCTCAAGCATTGTCATTTTTCTTTTGTTTTTTCTCCTTTTTCTGTATGCAACATTGCTCTGTGATTAGCAACCTTCTCAATATTCCCCACCACCGGCTTCATGAAGTTCTTCCCAAAAGAAAAATTAATAATGGTGGTAGATGAAATCATGAAACGAATGAAATTTCTAAAACTCATGTAATCAGCTCGTGGTAATCCTAGCAGATTCTAAGGTACCAAATTTGATTGCAGCTTGATTCAAAACTACTTGGGAGGACGCGCAGCACTCACAAATGAAGATGTCTTCTTTAATCATTGAATATAATTAATGATTCTCATAAAAGAAGAAATAAAATTTTGGTTCTTTAAAGGTTTTTGACCTTTTTCATCGACATATTATACCTTACATTCCTTTTTCTCTCTCTCTACAAATTTCCATAGGGACTCCTTTTTGACCAGAGTCCATTATTTTCCCTTCCACTGAAATGAGCTCTACCTTCCATGGAGGTTAATATGAGGTGATTCCTTGCGTAGCAAGAACGTAAGGTTATTTGATGTTATTATTAGTGGGCCTATTATGAACGTGATGTATACTTAGATCAAGGTGTGGTAAGAGTAGATTGGAGGGGTTTCGATCGATTTCCAGAAGACCAAAGTTGAAAAAGTTGCAAGCGAAACATGAAAAGGCAATATATGGAACTATTCTCATGTAACTTACTAGTAAGTGTACAACAATCAAAGCAAATGCAATTTGGCATAAGTTTTTTAACTCTAAAAGACTTACATCCAGCTAGAGATTTAGGCATGTAGAAAGAGAGATATGTCCAACATGTATTCTGTTCAAAAATTATATAATAAATTAACTATCAGACATCTTATCATCCAGAGTCGAATTTCAAATAGCGATAAATATGAGGTAAACATCGGCATATATTCCCAGTTCAGTTCATCTTCCTAAGCTCATGACGGCCTAATGGTTAAAAATTTTTTTTGTTCTTTTCCTTTTTCATTACCAAACCAAACATTTTGATTTTTGTCACCACGGCAGCAATTATTTGCTAAGAAAAATTGTGGTGTTTTCTACTCAAAATATGAAGATAAGACCGCACATGCAACTGATATCATGGGATCCAAGGAGTGAGAAGCTGGAGACTAATTTCACCGGTCAAAGAGGCAAGGGAAGACTTGGCCAAAGTTTTTTTTTTTTTTTGGTTACAATGGACGATTCATATAGTTTCAATACGGATATATCTAAAAAAGTTAAAAAACGGCAAGTTTCGGAACGTTTCCCTCCCTCCAACCCACAAAGCTTCTTGAAGTGATCGGCCTTATACGAGACCACTTAATCCATGACTCCGTTAGCTTTTCTATAAACATGCTTGGCCTGAAAGACTATGTTGCCACTAATTATGGCCGGGATGTCTTGGAGCAAAGGGTAGCAAGCACCCAGCCAAAGATTTTGGAAGCGAGGTGGAACAACTAATGTCATGACTCGTGCCTATTAGGTGCACCACCGCCGCCCTAGAAGGCGGTGAGATGAGGCCAAATTGTGCTCGTGTTTCCACTTTATTAAAAGACGAATAATGCCTGACTTTTATCCCTCTTCTCTGTGGCCCCTGGTGTGGATTATTTATCCCGAGTTTGGTAGAGAAAGGATATCGATCTATTGTCGCTTATATTAATTGCATGGCTTATCCGGACAGCAAAGAATCGACGGGCTTTGCAATATTCATATTCTTCTCCAACTAAAGTGGTAAGGCAGTCTCATAGTCTATTTGCTGACATATTAAAGTGCCAATTACATGATGCCTCAATACTCGGTCAAGGCACTGGGGTCCCAGCTATGGGATTTTTATCTCTTGGCTGCCTGCCCTTGAAGTATTAAAGGTCAATTTTAATAATGCTGTTAGAGGAAATCAGGCACCTGTAGGATATATTATTCCAGGCACTGAAGATCAGCTTCTATGGGCTGGTGGCAAGCGGCTTCCGATATCTTCAGTACCATTTGCAGAGCTCGTGGAAGCTTGGAAGGGACTTTACTTGGCTGTCTTCATATGTGCAGCAGAGGTGGACTCTTTTATGGTTATCTCATGGATTAACGGGTCTATTGAAGAACATCAACTAATGGAAGGCTACAGGATGGACTTTCAAGACGACACATATCTACCGAGAGGCCAAACAAATGGCTAATTAGCTGGTAGCATGAGCTCTAGAAGGAGACTTCACCATTTGCAAGGGAGATCAGCTTCATCCTTACGGTGGATCGCCATAACCTCCTATTTTGTATTCAAAAAAAAAAAAAAAAATTGCTGCTAAATCCTGAACTGAGGTCGGAACGCTGCTCGGCTTGCGGTGAGGTCGGTGAGAACTGCATTGAATGAGGTTGGATGAGACCAAGATGAGAAAGAACTGGTCGCCTTCGAGGCCAACTTGTAAGAAATCTACTTGCCGAAAAGTTTTAGGCAGGAGACTCTTCGATATCCAAGTCAGAATAATAGAGTAACAGTGTGGAAGGGAGAACATTTATTGAGAGGAATTTCCAAATGAGTTTACCTGAGGATCTCCGGGCCATCCTTTTATATAGGGCAGTATACTGATCGGTTACCTGATTTGGCGCGACGTACCTTAATTTTATGGTAATGGTTGGCTGTACATTAACAACATGGTAACCGTCCTGCGTGAGCAGCTCGCGGCAGTAATTACGCCGATCATGATTGACTGCAGTGTCGCCTTAACTGCTGGTCTTTATTAGTGCGAGTAGACTGACACCTCGATTTTCATCGAAGTTGTTCACCTCAATTAACACCGAGGGCAAAAAAGTCAATCTAATATGAGATCAAGATGTCCAATATTTTTTCTATCACTTGTCTTTGACTTCTAAGGCTGAATTGAATCTTAATTCGGGTGACAGAAGTCGGCCATTTTGAACGAGGACAAGACATCTAAAAGGGAGTTCTAACATGTCGATCGATCTTCTCGAAGCATCATCATATCGAGGTTGTCCCACGACGTCATTATTTTAATTTTTTTTTGAGGTGCTATTAATGTGATGATCAAGGTGAATCACTCACGTCGTATCCCGAGTTGATACATAGATGAATCAGCTTGGGTAGTCAAACCGTTATTTTAATAATGGCCGTTCATACCCCTATGTAAGGTAACCCTCTACTTTATTTCGGACTTCTTGCTTCTTTTGCGAACTCCCCAGCGGGCACTTCTCTGGTAAATTTTTTCCCTCCGGCTTTGGTGTCCTCCTCGGTTTCTTCTTATCACTGGTGGGTTTCTGCTTTTGGTTACTCAGATTTTTTCTTTCTTGCCTTTTTTTTTTCTTCTCTATTTTGTACACCATGAGCGACACTGAGATCAAAGTCTCAATGAAGAGTTGGTCATCTGACCATTCTCCTCGAGCTCGACAATCCTCACCTCCAAGTGAAGCTGAGTCCGAAGTTTACTCTCGCCTAGAATATGAAGTGTCGGTCCTCACCCAAGAGGAGATAGACTTGCTCCATGCTCAGCACTTTGTCCCTCTCAAGCTCACTTTTGAGCTCGACGGTCATGAGGACCGAGTGACAAATCCTCCATCTCGACTTGGTCTGGATGCTAAAACTCTCATCGCTGGGCTTATACTACCTCTTCACCCTTTCATCAGTTAATTGATAAGGGTTTATAGCCTCATCGGGACCCAGCTTGCTCCAAACTCCTAGCAAGCAATTGTAGGTTTTCTTTCTTTACGTCTTTTTTTATAATAGTCAAGACTAAGGTTCTCTTTTCAGGGGATGCTTTACTCCGAAGAGAAATTCTCAAAAAAGCGATTGGTAGTATTTCTCTCCTCAGAAAGGTCGCCAGTTGTTCCGAGGCACTCTCTTCTATTCATGAATAGAAAGAGAGATTCTTTTTTGTATCCTCCGAGCAGCCATGGCAGTTTTAAACCCTGTGGAAGACACCTCGGAGATCTCTAAACCAAACCCCGAGATTGTCTGGTGATGATCAAGGATCCTTGGACACTCTTCTTAAATTCAAGATTCCTCCCTTACAAGAATTGTTGTCCGAGGAATTACTGATTAACGTTGGTTTGAGCCCAGCCAATTTTCAAGATAAACTTCTTTAGAATTTTTATTTTTTCTCCTCGTCATTATGTTCTTATCTAACCTTGTTTTCGACATTGTAGTTGTTGCAGTTATGAAGACCGATCTGGATCTGATGCTTATCCGAAAGGCCATGTGCAAGAGAACAACTATGACATCTGGGGGTGAAACCCCTCAGAGGAAGAAGTCGAAGGGAGAATCTACCTCAGCTCCTACTAAAGCAATAGTTGAGGCCTCTATTCTTGAGGTCTCTGCTCTCGAGGTGCCAGCAACTCGAACAGAGGTTGTGGAGCTCGACCCGGAGGTCAAGATTGTGTCACCTATTAGGTTGGCTCCTCTCATCCTCGCCGGCCATTTGTTGCTGTTGTTTCTTCTTGTCCATCATCATCCGAGGTTAATACCTCAGCACGGGCTGGTTCGAGCTTGTTAGCTCCAGCAGAAGACAACCCTTCAGCTCTGACTCCTGCACTAGATTCCTTGGCTCGCTCTTCTAGGGTCTACATTTCGAGGTGGTTTGTTAATGACTCTAATTCGGCCTTGACAACCCCCCGGAGGGCCAAGGATGTGGTCTGAGCTATATAGCTATGCACCGATAAGAGTATCATGCACTCCTTCCGAGTCATTGACCTAATTGACGGAGCCTTCACCTCGATTATTCAAGTAAGCTTTCGTTTTGTAATTTTCACCTTGTCCTTTTACTTTGGTTACTGACTATTTTTCTTTTCAGCATGCCATGAGATCAACTATTTGCACGAGGCGATTGTATCGCTTAGGTGGCATGCTTCGAAGTTTGAGATAAAATGGAAAGATGCCGAGCAAAAAGTGGCCGGCCGATCTTGGTCAAGCGGAGGGGCGAGCTCGGCTAGCTTAGGAGAGAGCAAGGAAGTTGCTGGACAAGGTTGAATTGGCAAAAGCTCAAGCTCAGCTGCATGGACTCGCCCAATGATTTTAGACAGTCATTTGTCTAAGTCTAGGGAGGTTCTCTTAGCATCTGAACAAAAAGTAGTAGAGTTGTCTACGATAATTGTTTAGGCCGAGCAAGAGGCTGCTGAGGCCAAGGAGATGGCTAGTAGGGACGAGGAAAGGGTTGCTAAGGCGGTCGAGGATTTTCTCTTTGGAATAATTCAAAGCAGAGTCCTTTGAGAACGCCACCCACACCTTTGCAAAAGGCTTCAAAGACTGCCGAGCTCAAGTCCTTCGACTTTATCCAGAGATGGACTTCAACAGCGTTCACATTGACCTCAATGATGAAGAGGAGAACGAGGATGAGGATGACGATGACGAGAAGTGAAGTATTTGTTTCTTCCCTTTCCTTTTGTTTTTACTCGAATTTACCGAGCTCGGTGTATTTTGCTTTTACTCAAGTATTCCGAGGTCTTTGTACAAACTTCTAAAAGTAATGAAAATGGAAATTTCTCCAAGTCCTTGACTTTGGTTTAGACTAAGTTGTACTTGCAGAACTTACTTTTTTGTTTGAGTTCGATTTATGGTACCAAAGTTCCTTTCTTTTGATGCCTCTTCTTAGGCTTAATTCCAATCAGAGGATCGATGGGGATCCCTAGCCAATCTTGGGTTCGTCGTATGATTTATCTAGGGTGATCCCTAGCCAATCTTAACCTCAGAGGTCTTAGGTCGGGGCCTAAGTGTATCTGGGGTATCCCTTGTTTTATCGGAGTTGGACATGCTAGTCATAATTGTCCGATCTAAAAGATAAAAATATAACAAGAAGATATTTATTAGGAATGAGCTTGGAATACAATGAACCTTATTGGTAATATATACGCAGGTTCTCAGAGTTCCAAGTATGAGAGATCGGAGTACTGTCGAGATGCTACAGCTTATACGTCTTTGGTTGTATTGCTTCGGCCACTCGGTATGGGCCTTCCTAATTTGGGCTCAACTTTTTTAGTTCTTTTGATTGTGACGTTTTGGTCTTTCTTAAGACGAGGTCGCCAGGTGGGAAGAGCTTACCCTTGACCCTTAAATTGTAATACTGAGCTGCCTTCTGTTGATATGTTGCCATACGAATTTGAGCCCATTTTCTAGTTTTTTCTAGAAGATCAAGGTTAGCTCGGAGCTGATCTGAATTTGTGTGGTCGTTGAAGTTCTCTATTCGAAGTGACGGAAGTCTGATCTCTAGCAGAATCACTTCCTCTGTTCCAAAAACAAAGTTGAAAGGCGTTTCCCCGATAGGAGTTCGATATGTTGTTCGATACACACATAAGACATTTTAGAGCTATTCGACCCATAGTCCTTTTGCTCAGTCCAATTTTACTTTTAGTTGTTGTAGAATTATTCGATTGGTCACTTCGGATTCTCCATTAGTTTATGGGTGCGCTACTAAAGTGAACTGGTGATTGATTCCAAGCTCATCACAAAATTCTTTGAACCGGGCATTGTCGAATTGATTCCCATTATCTGCGATGATTACTCGAGGAAGTCCAAACCTGCAAATTATAGCCTTCTAGACAAAGTCTTGAGTTTTTACGTCGGTAATCCAAGCTATTGGTTCGGCTTCCGCCTATTGGTGAAGTAATCCACAGCCACGATGGGGAACTTGTGCTATCCAGTTGCCACTAAAAAAAGGTCTTAGGATGTCAATTTTCCATTATTCAAACTCCCAAGGGGCGTTGATCAATGTTAATAGTACCACTGGGCGTCATTGGATATTTATGCGGCGTTGACAGCGGTCGTATTTCTTGACAAAGTCGGCCGCATCTTGCTATAAAGTTGTCTAGTAGTATCCTTATTGCAGAATCTTGTAGGCCAAAGATCTGCCCCCAAGTGATTGCCATAGATTCCTTCATGAACTTTTTGAAGTGCATAATCTGCCTCGATTGGACGGAGGCACTTGAGGAACGGTAGTGAAAATGATCTCCGATATAGTTTGTCATCAAGAATAACATAATGTAAGGCTTAATGCTTTATCCGTCGGGATCCCGCCCAATCTGCAGGCAATTTTTCGTTCTTTAAAAAGTCGATGAGAGGTTCCATTCAGCTCGGTTCGATAGTGGTGTTAATCATGAACCCGGGCTATTCAATGCTTGGCATCTCCAGAACTTCGAGATATGTGGCTTTAGTCAGGTCGGCAGTCTTTGAGGTGGTTGATTTTTACAATAGATCGGCATAACCTCCTACTTTGTATTCCAAAAAAAGAAATATTATTGCCGCTAAATCCTAAATCGAGGTCGGAGTGCCGAGTGTTGCTCGCCTTGCTCCGAGGTCAGTGAAAACCGAATTGAATGAGGTTAGATGAGACCGAGGTGAGGAAGAACTGATCGTCTTCGATGCCAACCTACTAGAAGTCCACTTGTCAGAAAGTTTTTGGCGGGGGACTCTCCAATACCTATGTCAAAATAATAAAATAATAGTATGGAAGAGAGAATTTGTTAAGAGGAGTCTCCAAATAAGCTTACTTAAGGATCCCAGGCCACCCTTCATATAGCGTAGTATATTAATCTGTTACCTGATTTAGCGCCATGTGCCTTAACTGTATGATAACGGTCGGCTGCACGTTAACAATATGGCAACCGTTCTGCGTGAGCAATATGCGATGGTAATTATGTCGATCATGCATTGTTGCAGTTGTGATTATGCCGATCACGTATTGATTGCAGTGGCGCTGAAGAACTGTATCACCTGCCTCCTTTGAACATCTCTAATTTTTCCCCCGTCAAAAAGAATAATATTTCCCTTTCGATCAGTTTTTCTCCTGAACACGATCTTTTGCACGACTTTCACGAGTTGTAAACAGGCGTCCTGTCATGCCGAAAGGTAATAGTATAAACGTTACAGTAGCTTCCTGGTACTTTTACCGGCTGCTCCCTGTTGACGAGCAAAACTCAATTCCTAGGATCGCAACGATACCGCCACCGACCTGTCACCCGATTCCGTATCCGGCGGACTATTTTACCATAAACCCCATTCCCAGCAAACTCTTCCTCGTCTGATGCAGATCGGACGGCTTTCATCTTCCCTTACAATCGGATCCCTACGGCTCCGCGGCAACACTTTACGATAACGTATCCCACAGCCTTCTAAGCGAGGCGGAAAGGGTAAGCTTTTCCTTCCCGGCCAGTCGCACCAGGTGGCGTAGGATACTTGTCCTCCAACCGCGTGGACAAGGTAAGAAGCTTCCTCACGGCGAGAGAGAGGAGCTCTTATCGTTGATGTAAAGAAACGAAGTCGACGCACTCGTCTCTCAGCGGCGTTATCTAATACCCTAATCCATCTCTTCCTCTCCCCCTCTCTCTCTCTCTCTCGCTCTTACGGCCTCCTCTTTATCCTCCGCGGAGAGCTCCCTTATCTACCGAAACCCTAAATCGATCTTTTAGGGCTGGCTTTTTCGATCCAGAAACCCCTAATCTCATCTCCTCCTGTTGATCGTTTCCTCCCGGCTTTCTGTGACCGATTTCTTAGTTTTCTCCTTCCATTCTTTTTTTCCAACCGTAGTTTCTTTTTTTTTTTTGCTTATCTTGTTGCTTCAAATCGCTTCGACAGCCGCAGTTTTGCTCGTGTTCCCCTAATCTTTGTAGAGATTTTGGTTTTGAGGTGATTTGTCTCTCTTTTCCGAAGGTTGTAAGGTGCCGGGAGTCGAAGCGTTGCTCTTTGTTCGATCGTTAGAGCGTTGATCTTGATTCACGGATTCTTTTGATAGGAATAAGTTTTTGTTTCGATTCCGGGAGAATAATCTGCGAAAGCTTCGGTCTTTTCACGGATCGAGGGAGGTTCTTGGTTTGAAACCCTAGCCTGGATCTGTTAGCTGTGGCTCACCTGGGATCGCGGTAGAAATGGTCGGAGGGGGAAGCAGAAGGGACGATGGGTCCTTGAAGATTGGGAGCAACAACGTTTTCGCCGCGCTCGAGACCCTCAAGAAGAAGAAGAAGTCGGACAAGGATAAGAACAAGGGATCGTCCAAGAACCGGGCTAAGGAGCCCGAGCCACAGGTGTTTTGGGCGCCGACTCCGCTGACAGTTAAATCTTGGGCTGATGTCGATGACGATGATGACTACTTTGCCACCACAGCCCCGCCCCAGTCCGTTTGGGGATCCTCGGACACGCAGCAAAACAACGAAAGCTCGGCTGTGGTAGAGGAGGTAAGTGCTCTTTGATTCTTTTTGGTGGCAAAATCTTTTCCCTTTCACATTTAGTCTTCAGACTTATTTTTCTTGAAATTATCAACTGGAAACTGCTATTCATGAATTGGATTTAAGATTTATCTAGATGGCCATCCTGTTTTCGATGTCCTCATTGGTTTCTTCTGGTGAAATTGTTTTTCTATATCTTGTATATGATTCTATTTTGATTTTTCATGCATCGACGACCTCCCCCCCCCTCCCTCCTTTTTTTTCAATACGATTCTGTTTATTTGAATGGTAACAGTAATTTTGTGATACCTTCCATGTTATATATTATAATGCATCTACTATTGTGGAAAAGCCATGCCATAGGAAATGCTTCCTGCTTCTCTTTTGCACCATTTCCTTCTCCGGTTACTACGTTTGCTTGCTCCTTGTTTCTATAACTGTCTGCTGATTTAGTAGGTTGAGTTATCTCTATTTTTTCATGCTTGCATATGTTCGTACCGTGCTTCTATATGAATGAAAATCATGCGTTCCCTTTCTGTTAGCTGTATCTATTAATTGTTCATCAAATTATCAGGTAGTGCTGCATAATGTCATACGCTAACTACATCTGTCTATAATCTTGTGGCTTGATGTATGCTTTTGAGTATAGTGAATTTTAGGAGTCAATAACGAGCATTTTTGAGGATTTCTAAAAGTTCTCTCTCTCTCTCTCTCTATATATATATATATGTATATGCATATGTGCATCTATCTATATGTTTACTGTGTGTGTATATATATTTATATATATGTATATGTATATATCTATATATATGTGTGTGTGTATCTATATATATGTGTGTGTGTGTATCTATATATATGTATATATAAACACACACACACACACATATATATATACACACATGTATATGTATACATATCTATATATACATGTATATGTGTGCATGTATCTATATATGTATGTATGTATGTATGTATGTATGTATATATCTGCGCATATATATGTGTGTGTGTGTGTGTGTGTGTTACAAGGTTTTGAACTGATAGTGATATTACTTTTGTTGCATTACTAAAGCTTGATAAAAGTATAATGACATGACAAGTAGTTTAATGATACACAATATGTCCATGCATACCATGTTCCTAGGACATAGGCATAGGCACATGCTCTGCATGTTCAGTATGAAAAGAATTAAAATAAAAACTTAGATGGAATAAGAGATAATAAAAATCAACCGCAAATATTATAAATCATAAAAGGTATATGATGCAACAGCCACATTTATTAGATAAGTGATTGTTAAATCTTTTCCTTGGTGAAATATTCTAATTAACAGAACATGGTATTATTGGTAAATAAATTCATTTGAAAGAGTAATTTCCGTTGGGGACATATTCAAAATCGACATTTTCTCTAACAATACTTGTACGATCATGATGAGAGGAGGAAAAAGTGTCTACCTCTTTTACTCTTTATCCCTTAGAAGACTGGTTCATGGATGTATGGTTGTTTGGCACATGTCAAAGAGAGAAAAGAGCAGATCCTTTCCTAGATTGGGGAGAGAGATTGTCCCATCCAGTATTAGGGGAGAAAGAGACAATCTCTAAGGGGCAGAGGGTTGATTTAACCTTGGATTGGAATGTTGGCATGAGTTGTTGTAAATGCACAATAGATATTTTTGGCATTATGCGGGGTTAGCAACACGAGAGTGGAAAGAGATGGAGAGAGTGGGTGGGAGGGGGAGAAAATGGGGCTCTTGTTGGATTGAGACTGTGGGTTTACAAATCTTTTTTGTCCAAAACATACCTTATATTTATGAGTATTGCTACTGTTCATCCATACATTTATCGCTCAATTTGTTTGTCCAATATGGTAATCAGGAATTGGTGCGATACATGGGGGTAGGTGGTGTTAGTTAGGGTCCCATGTATTGCTTAGCTAATACCTGACTGCCACACCGGACAGGTGAATTGAGCAGCGATATGAGAGGTGATCCCCAGCATTTTTTTATATTTATTATATGATAAAGTTCTCCAAGTGAACTTACTAAATTTTCTACCCAAAGCAAATTTGATTGACCTAATAATTCCAATTTTCTCTTCTAGATATAGCATAAATTGGTGACATTTATGCATGCATTTTTTTTATTATTTACATATACTTTATGGCTCTTCATTTATTGCACTTTTTTGAGGATTTCTAAAAGCTCTCTCTCTCTCTCTCTACATATATATATGTATATGTATATATCTATATATATATGTGTGTGTGTGTGTATTTATATATATGTATATATAAACATATATATGTATGTATGTATATATGTACATGTATACATATCTATATATACATATATATGTGTGCATGTATCTATATGTATGTATGTATGTATGTGTGTGTGTGTGTATATGTGTATATATGTTGTAAGGTTTTGAACTGATAGTGATATTACTTTTGTTGACAGTATTAAAGCTTGATAAAAGTATAATGACATGACAAGTAGTTTAATGATACACAATATGTCCATGCATACCATGTTCCTAGGACATAGGCATAGTCACATGCTCTGCATGTTCAGTATGAAAAGAATTAAAATAAAAACTTAGATGGAATAAGAGATAATAATAAAAATCAGCTGCAAATATTATAAATCATAGAAGGTATATGATACAACAGCCACATTTATTAGATAAGTGATTGTTAAATCTTTTCCTTGGTGAAATATTCTAATTAACAGAACATGGTATTATTGGTAAATAAATTCATTTGAAAGAGTAATTTCTATTGGGGACATATTCAAAATCGACATTTTCTCTAACAATACTTGTATGATCATGATGAGAGGAGGAGAAAGTGTCCGCCTCTTTTACCCTTTATCCCTTAGGAGACTGGTTCATGGATGTATGGTTGTTTGGCACGTGTCAAAGAGAGAAAAGAGGAGTTCCTTTCCTAGATTGGGTAGAGAGATTGTCCGATCTAGTATTAGGGGAGAAAGAGACAATCTCTAGGGGCAGGGGGTTGATCCAACCTTGGATTGGAATGTTGGCATGAGTTGTAGTAAATGCACAATAGATATTTTTGGCATTATGCGGGGTTAGCGACACGAGAGTGGAAAGAGATGGAGAGAGGGGGGGAGGGGGGGTTAGCGACACCATGTGGGCTTACAAATTTTTTTGTCCAAAACATACCTTATATTTATGAGTATTGCTACCGTTCATCCATACATTTATCGCTCAATTTGTTTGTCCAATATGGCAATCAGAAATTGGTGCGATACATGGGGGTAGGTGGTGTTAGTTAGGGCCCCATGTATTGCTTAGCTAATACCCGACTGCCACATCGGACAGGTGAATTGAGCAGCGATATGAGAGGTGATCCCCAGCATTTTTTTATATTTATTATATGATAAAGTTCTCCAAGTGAACTTACTAAGTTTTCTACCTAAGGCAAATTTGATTGACCTAATAACTCCAACTTTCTCTCCTAAATATAGCATAAATTGGTGACATTTATGCAAGTACTTTTTTTTTATATTTACATATACTTTTATGGCACCTCATTTATTGCACATTGATGACAAAATGTCTGTATTTGCTACTAATTCGTTATTTTGCAACTTTCCCTCATGGTTTCTTTGAGGTAACTAGGGGCTATATTTAGGGTTATGATTTAGAAGATCAATAATTTAATGATAGACTATGGTTTATTGCAGATGGGTAAATGTGAAGTTCTGATTCTTGAGCAATGAAATTCTAAGATCTGATCATGCCTCATTTTCGGGAATGCATCAGCTTTTCTTTATCTCGAATGATGTTTATTTGAAGTGCACCTGTTTTTTTTTTAACTTCAAATCTTACAGCAATATTCCATATTCACTGAACAATTTTACGATCGAATATGGTCCTCTAAGACATTTTCGAAACATTTATGTTGAACGTCTATTTTTGACATTTTTACTCCAGTTTATATCTTTATTGTACAACTCTGTGCTTATTTATTCAGTTCAGTGTCAAATAAATAATCTAAGATGGCATAATTTTGGAAATAATGGCTCATACCAGCTGATCTTCCATGATGTGTGCCATCACAAATTTGTTGTTACTCTTCATTGTTCTGATTTCTTTTTTCCCATTTTTTTTGCTCCTTAGATATGTTGAAAACCTACACAGCTTGGCATATGGTTGTTGGTTAGTGAACTTGTGTTTATTTATGAATTTTTTGATTGTTAAGGCACTATATATGTTTTATTTTATGCATGTTAGAAGCATGTTTTTGTAAGACTTTTGCGGCTATTCAAATTTTAGTTATGTAATGTTTTACTCAAGATTACATTAGAGGCATACTTCATGCATGTAGAAAGGTTGAACATATGAGGACTATCTATTTTGCTTCCTTCCGCAACTTGCATGCCCCTAAATATGTTATTACTGGCTTTTCATTTCTTATTAAGATATCTCATAGTCCTTGATGAAGTTGGTGTCGAGTCACAATTATAGAACTTAACATTTAAGCCATATTTCGTTCATGAATAAATGTGCTAAACCTGAATAAAATCCACCTTTTCAGCCTTATTTGGTTTCTTCAGACCAAGGTTCGTCGTCTTGGTTTCGAACTTTGTACCGATGCCACACTATTATAGTGTCGGTACGGCACGGTATGCGGTACACCACGGTACCGATACCAGTATGGTATGTTCGGTACCGTTCGGTATGTACGGTATGGTACAACATACCATGCTTTGGACAAACTTTTTGGGATCTCGAATAAGGTCTTAAGTGAGGGGTACTTTTGGGAGTTCAGAGAAACTAAAGAGCACCTTTTGGTACATATTCAGTTGCAGTCGGTTTAAATCTATTCAAGGGAGGGGGTTGAATACTTTTACTTGGTTAATGGGGAATATGCAATTTTTTCTAAGTTATTCAAGGAGCCTCACTAAATTATTTGAGAACTAAAGTGGGCCTTAAGGTTCAATTGAATGTGAATTTTGGCACATAATGTTTGCAATGAGCAGTCAAAATAAAAGTTTATTTTTAGAAGGGAAGGAAAAGTTTATCTTTGGAAAGAACATATAATGAAATAGTCTAATTGTTGGTAAACTTGATTGGTTAATGATGATTGACATCAACAACTATTTGTATTTGGATAAGCTTGGCTCAATCAATATGGATGTCGTTGGTGATGGTTATGAATTTGAATATTAACTTTTTTATGGGGAGAGTCCAACTTTTGGTCGATATAGTTAGTCCCAATGTTTGACCTAACAAAAATGTTTGATCTAACGAAAAAGCTCCATTATCCTTATAGTTTGCTTTGAGGTTGTGATGGAGAATGTTGGTGACTTCAATATGGAGAATGTGGGTTGTAATGTGGTGGTGATGTAGGAGAATGTAGGAGACTGGCGATGGTGGTCGGTGGCACTAAAAGTTTTAAAGGTGAATAAATGTGTTGGCAAATCTTGTCCGGGTGGTGAAAGGGAGGTAACTAAATAGAAAAGAAGGGGGCAGGTGGAGGATGAGGATGATCAAAGCTGTCGAAGGGTTCCTAAATGCTAGAAATTTGGAGAGCAAGAGAATAATATAAGGCATGGTCTTTTTTATACTCTAGTAATGATCTGTTTGATTTATTTAACATTCTCACATAAACCTTTTCCTTTATTTTACTTGATAACCAAATAAAACCCTTGTACCCCTTTAAAAATCTGTAAGGATGTTTGGCCTGGGATTTTCTTCAAAAATTCTAGTTGCATCCAACTTAAATCTCATCCCCTACCCTTACCAATAATTTGGGTACAAGATCTCTTGGATCAACTTCATGATGGACTGGAGGCACCATGTTGGTTGCACAGTTGTGAGGTGAGTCTAGTTTCACTAGGAAATTTGCTTTTAAATCTGATTTTGTACATTAGATATAAGGAATATATAATGTTGCTTACTTGGAGCACCTTGCAGGTAGTGCAAGCTACCCAGTTACTACACACACCTAAGACATCAGATCAGCATGGTTTTTCATAATGCTCCTACAAAACAAAGAACAATTGATGATTAATGGTGCAGTTATATTGTGATATTTAGATAAATATTTCCAGTGTTAGATAATGCTGTATCCTGATGGGCGCATGCTTGATCTGCCAGTCTGCTTGTTTTCCTCTCAATTGTTGCTGCCCACTCACCAATGGGTGTTTGACAGCTATCAAACAAGAAAAGAATGGTATTAGAAGTTAAGGATAAAGAAGAGTCGTTGGTTGCAATAGATATTTAATTTGTACTGGAAGTAGTTTTCTTGATTGCAACTCTAGAGCTGGCTGCCCAGTTAGCAACATGGGCTGGTCAGCACCTAATGTGAGTGCTATTTGTTTGAGATTCATTATGTGATTTAGGTCTTTATTCATTTTTCTGGGGTTCATTTTCTTGCAATTCAATCTCACTGGTTCCCAAGAAAATTGGTAGCGATGATGTGCATCATTTCTATCTTTAATTTCTGATGGACAACATACCTTTTATTGTTCTACTCTTGCAAAACCCTGGGTTTTACCAAAAAAATGACCTCATTAAATTAATTGAACTGTTAGGTTCATATCTAAGAGCATCTAATCCATGCTCAAGTAATATTCTGGATGATCTGATCTGATTTATTAGGGTAACTTGGATAAGAAAATCACCTTTTTTCAAAAACAGTCTGATCTGGAATCATTTTGAAGTGGTGTTTCTGTATATTAGATATCATAATTATGTTTTTCCTTTGTGGTTCATCCTTAAATCCTAACGTATTTATTGCACATGTTGATTATTGTGTTGCAGCCATGGGAAAAAACGATTGTAGTATTTGTGATGAAAATGAGTTATATCTTTAGTTACTTTATTATCTACTGAAATTGAGGGTTCATGCTGATGCTGCTTCATGAATCAAGTTGAACTAATGAGCCAATTTTGATCCCACCCGATTTGTTCCCAAGGGCATTGAATTGTGAATCAAATTTATGCTGCAATCTATGATGACAGGCCTAATAGAAGCACGATTGAATCTATTTTGAGGAATTAATATAACATATCTGGCATGTGTCTTGTGGTCGGATTATCTGCAGTGTCCTGAATATTTCTAGGAAGCTTGGAAAATAGCTTATTATATAAAAACATTCATATGGCATCTGCCTGATTGGGAAGGAACATTATGTTGCTAAATTTTTAAACCATTGTTTTGTTTCAACTGCAATATTTTTAACTTTTTAGATTAGATTGTCCCATTGAATTGCATACTCTTCAATTCTAACATGGAGACACTAGAGGTGTCAATATATAATTTTTTTTGATTTTGTCTTTTGAGGATATGTTTTAAGAAAATTGAGCCACCAAATATAGAGTATAGTTTTCCTTGTAAGAGCTGAAGAGTAGTGAGAAAATAAATGACATTCATGCCTATCGGTGGTGTAACTTTAGAGGAGGTTGCTGTCTCTTGATGTACCTTCAGAGTTGTCTGGAGCGGCACAAGAAAACACTGTATTCACTAACTGCAACAAAAGTTGGCAATGGTATCCAAAAGTCAAGAGGCATTCACTGAGTGTAAAAAAGGTTTTGCTTTCAAGGAATGTAAATCTAGTGGCTTTTAGCAGGATCATACAAATTGAGAATGGATATGCTATGAAGATAGTGGATGAGCTTGATACATGGCTCTCATGATGATATTTTCAATAAAATAGCTGAAAATAGATTTATTTGGACTTTAGTTAGATTCAGCTTGAGGAGCAGGAATACAGATCGCTTGAGATAAATGAAGGATGACTTGTTGAGGTTGGTGGAGTATTTCTGAGATATAGATTGAGATAGCTATCAATTAAATAAATGGAGTCGAGGAGAGATCTGTCAGGAGTAGAGTGGATGTTAGTCGTTTCTTGACCTGTTCTACTTTGTTTTCTTTTATCGTTTGCAGAAATCATGAAAATTGCAAAATGAGCCATGCTGTCTATCCCTCAAGCTTTATGGTTTATTATGGATACAGATGAAGATAAAGCTAGTTTGATTAGCAAGTACTGGATTTTTTTTAACTGACTGTGAAATGCCTTGACCAAGTATCTATGGAGCTGATTTGTTGGGTGATGATGAATGAGACTTGAAGTGCATTTGTTTACATTTTACAATGTTGAATTCATGCATATAGGGGCTAAATAAAGAATGAATTGCACTGGAAAGGATATGGCATGAGCTATAATAAGTGGCCTTCGCAAGGGATTGCTTTTAAGCCCTTTTTACCTTGATATATTTGCTGGAATGTGAATAGACGTTTTGGTGCATATTGATTGACGATGGATTGTTTACTGTTGGTTAATCAGACTAGGTGGAGTTCAAATTAGAGCTCTTGAAGAATTTACGGAAAATAAAGATGTCAAAAAATAATAACTGAGATAAGTACGGCGTGGATGTTTATGGAAAACCATAAGGGTCTAAGCTTTAGTCAGTTACAGAACTGATGAATATTGAATGTGCTGTTTGAACTTCTCTATAGAAGTTGTTTAAGTTTTTTCTTTGAATTATCAATTTTGCTCTTGATAGTCATTAGATGTTTTGCTTATGCTTTACATGGTCCATACATGCTGCAGGAAACTGAAAGTGAAGATGATGGCCTCGATGAGGTTGATGAAGATGCTGAGGAAGAACTTGAACATGAACCTGAGGTTCCTGTTGTCACTGAACCAGTTATCAACAAACCTCCCCCTGCTGCAGTGCCAGCTAAAGACACAGAAAGGCAACTCTCAAAGAAAGAGCTGAAGAAAAAGGAAATGGCAGAACTGGAGTCTGTTTTGGCTGAGCTGGGTATTCCCAGCAGCAAGGACAGCAATGCTGTGAAAGATGAAACAAATGGTAACAATGTTACATTTGAGATAATTAGATTCATTTTCTTAGGCATGTCATGCGTGGACAGATGTATTGGTGCATCGTGTACATAATCCCTTAATCTGCTCCCCTGTTGGCCACATGGGTTTATCACATCCTCACATTCTTTGGGACATGTCTGATATATGATGTTATCCTACCCCTAATCTGATGTATGATATTGAATAATTCCGGTATTATCCGGTTACTTTCTGTTATATATGGTAGAATAATTAATCAGACATAAAATTTAGTATTCTGATTTGTCCATTTTGCGGCAGGCAAGAAACCAGAGGAGCAAAATATGGATGGTGAAAAGAAGGAGAATGCACCTGCTCCTTCAGAGAGCAAAAGTTCAAAGAAGAAAAAGGCGAAGAAGGACAAATCCTCAAAGGAAGCTAGAGAGCCACAGGAACAGCCTAATGGCTTGGAAACTAATAAAAGCCCTGATGAAGCAGCTGCTGAACCTGAAGAAGAGGATACTGCTGCTGTTGATGTGAAGGGGCGGATAAAGAAGGTGGCTTCCATGAAGAAGAAGAAATCAAACAAAGAGATGGATGCTGCTGCAAAAGCTGCTGCGGTCGAGGCTGCTGCAAGGAGTGCCAAGCTTGCTGCTGCAAAGAAGAAAGAGAAGAGCCACTACAACCAACAGCCAGTGCGGTAAAGCTTTTTTGTGGATGATGAGTTCCATATGTCTTGTTCGTTTGTTAAATTCCAAAATAAACATCAGTCTATCTTATAGGAAAGACCTTATGAGATTGTTCAGGTTCACTTTGAAAAGTCTTGTGGCTTTTTCCAGTCTGTCAATGCAAATGTTTCAGGAATCTGTTTATCAAAACCTTATGGACTTTTACTGCTTTACTGCAGACAGTTGCTGTGGAATTTGTAGCTCTGTTCACTTGTATTTTGCCTACTTTTCTCCCATTGATAATTTCTGCTGCCTCGATTGCTTGATGGGGTACTGGAAAATGGGCGCCTGAGTTTTGATTTGATGCGTGTTGTCTCTTTTTTGTGCTGCTTATCTGGCATAGCTGAAATTTTTGGAGGGTTTTTGGAGTTTTGCTTGTCATGGTACCTAATTGGTGCCCGTCTTAATTTCTCGATTAAAGATTGATGGGGTCTATGCAATCGCTACTGGTCGTTGGTTGACGTTATCCGTTTGTAGGTGCTTTATATGGAGTAATTGTAATGCCAGCAAGTCACTTTTTGATGCCAGCTCTGCTTGTGGTAGTAGTTTTCCGCTTTACAGACGGCCGTCTTCTGGAACCTGGCATGGATGTTGTTTTCAATTAGCTGTCTTCTGTGTGGGTATCTGTCGCCACGAATTGTCATTGAGAAGCCTTTTGATGCTTGGGTAGCTGCGACGGGTTGAGGCCCTTCATGGGAGTTCCTCGCCTGAGTGCGGTCGATGGTAGTGTTTTACTTTTACTACTCCAATCATTTAGTTGAGAAAACCGATGGGCGAGAGCTTTCTTTCGGACTTCATCTGAGTTAAAACACGGGGGAAATAGCTCTAGTTTGACACGGAGGTGGCATAGAACTGTGGAGCCTAGTCCAAATGTGTATGGGGAGGGTTACATTTGCAAAATCTCATCTGTATCTCCTCCATGTTTGGGGTTTAGATATACACACTCTTTATCTCTATCTGGGTATACCAAGAGCACACTTATGTTTTTTGAACCTGTAGCATGCGGATCATAACGAAGCAATTTTACCGTCGTGCCAATGATCCAATGGATAGTTTTTTTTTAAAAAAATGAATTATAGGAACTCTGTTTTGCACACCGTTCTCGACGTGGAAGGCATCCGAGTGCTCAGAAACTCTTGTTTTTACCTTCCTTATTTGCATCATTTGTAGCTGAAAGTTTGCATTCTCATGCTCTTGCGTAAAACTATGAATTTGTTTTCTTAGGTACCGCATATTGTCGTTGATTTTTCGTTGTCCATTCCTTTGGTATCATTACTGTCCAAATCTTCATGAAGTTATCCAATCATGCATTGTCACCACTAGAGCTCC
This sequence comes from Phoenix dactylifera, assembly GCF_051530095.1. Classification (NCBI taxonomy): domain Eukaryota; kingdom Viridiplantae; phylum Streptophyta; class Magnoliopsida; order Arecales; family Arecaceae; genus Phoenix; species Phoenix dactylifera. Next base: position 38,789,944 of record NC_143194.1, on the reverse strand, counting down.
AGCCTTTATATTCCCTTTCAATTTAGCCATGGTACCCACTCACCACTACATGGAATTGGAGATGTCGCTCTCAATCTGGATCCCTTGTTTCCAAGCGGAGAAGATATGTTGGCAATGAACTAGTGAAGGAAAACACCACTCGGGAGCCCCCATCTCTGAGTCTTCTCAAGATCAACTTCGATGGATGTATTTTGGATGATGACAGGAGGGGTTGAGCTGGTTTTGTGATTAGAGGTTCGGACTTTAGAATGGTGGCAACTTGTGGGTGCCCAATTTTTAACATTTTTGTATTTTTGTCCCTAGGGCACAGCTGATGACAGCTTGGATTGGTCTGTGTCATACTCAACGGCATTTTTGTATTTTTGTCCCTGGGGCAGCGCTGATGGTAGCTTGGGCTGGTATGTATCATACTCAGCATGTACTACTGAGAGGGAGCTGTCTAGAGCACTGTGACTTGTTATTTTTTGACTTTTTTAGATGTATTCATACTAAAATTGTATGAGTCATTCATTATAGAAAAAAATACGTTTTTCTGGTGCGCTTTCACGTGCTTGCATGTTGCCTGTGTCCGCATTGATGGTAGCGTTCTTTAGAACTCATCTAGGTCTGTGGAGCTTCTCCAAATAGAGGAGCAATTTTACCGATGTGCTGATGATTCAATTTATATTCAAAAAAATGAATTATAGGAATTCTATTTTGCACAGAAAATTATATCCTTTACGGCGTGCACCACATGATTGTCCATGCTGCCAATCACAACTCATTTCTTAGCGATGCACCGAAATAATTGCTTGATGAATAGAGCCCACGGGAACAAGTAGCTACGATTGGTGGCATACACGGATACAATGTCTAATTTTGCACACCGCTTAGGATTCCAAAAGCATCCAAGTGCTCAAAATCTTTTATTTTTATCTTCCTTATTTGCATCATTTGTAGTTGAAAGTTTGTATTCTCATACTCTTGCTCAAAATGGTGAATTCATTTTCTTAGGCATTGCATATTGTTGCAGATTTTTTGTTGTCCATTTCTTTAGTATCATTATTATCCAAATCATCATGAAACTATGAGATATAACCTAAATTTAATTTACCTATTGGTAGAAGGTCAATTTCAATGGGACTCTTATTCCTCAGCTCATTTAGATATAAAAAGTCGAGAGATAATCGCCTACTCAGACTCCAGAAAGTCCAAACTCCTATAGAACAGAGACTCTTCTATCCTAAGCATAGGAAAGACAAGTTATTCTGCACCATATTCTCTTTTCTCTTCTATTATTTCTAATATCTTGTCCGACAAGCAATTTGGGCATCAGCACTGGCACCTTTGGACCATCAGACCGGAGATTTGGGCATCAACACTATCTATTCATGCACTGTCGCCACTAGAGCTCCAGTCTTAATACTCCCTATCAAACCCAAGAATTTGAGGCCATGGGAGACTTTGTGATGGCGGAAACGCCTTGGCATTGAACTTGGCCGTGACATCCACTCACCATTGGGTGGAATTGGATGTCACTCTCGAACCGGATCCCTTGTTTCCAAATGGAGAAGACATCTTGCCATGAACCAGCTAAGTAAAACACAAGCTTCCGCGCGCGTGCGTGCTGTCCGTGTGCGCGCGCGCGTGCTGTCCGTGCCCGTGGGGAGGTTTTGATTTTTCTCTAGCCACAGACCCCCTCGACAATTCTATAATTATGCAAAATAATAATATTATATATGAAAATTTTTATGTACAGCAGAACACTCGCGAAACAAGGATGAAATAGAAAGGAACGCAGCCGTCTAAATTTCCAGGCAGCACCCAGCCTGAACATGACCGGAATATTCCGCCGGCACCTCAGCCTTCCTCCACGCGGCGGGCCCCTTCCCTTCGCCGACTTCGAGAATGTACCCACCGTGGATGCCCGACCCCAGCACCATCAGATTCCCCTTCCACGCCACCATCTGCAGCGCCACCCTCACATCTCCCGGTAGCTCCGCCACCCTCCGCCACGCATCCGCCTCCATCACCGCCACGTGTCCGCCCGTGCACATGTACAGCTTCCCGTCGGCGCCCGCGACGCAGGTCCGGGGACACGCGGCGCTCTCCAGCATCCGCTCCCGCACGGGGCCCCACTTCCACGTGGCGACGTCGAAGGCCTCCGCGGAGGGGGAGAAGCGGCCCTGGGCCTCCGTAGCGTAGCCGCCGATGACGTGGAAGGTGCCACGCAGGAAGACGCCATGGCACTCGTCGCGCTCCCTCGCCATGTCCGGGAGCGGGACCCACTCGTCCCTCGCCACGTCGTACGCCAGCGCGGACCGCAGCGCGTTCTTGCTCTCGTCGTGGCCGCCCGCCACGAACACCGCCCGATCCGCATCCGACGCCGCGCACGCGAAGAAGGACCGCCGGGGCCCCGGCATGCGGGCCCCGCGGCGCCACGCCGCCGACACGAAGTCGTAGACGAACACCTCGTCGGAGGCGGCCCAGGTGCGCGGGTCCCACCCGCCGACGACCACGATCTCGGTCTCGACAGCGGCCAGCCGGCAGAAGAGTGGGAGGCCGTGGCGGAGGCCCGGGATGGGCGGGAGCGGGGCCCAGGCGGCGACGGAGGGGTCGAAGAGGGCGAGGCGGTAGATCGGGGCGAGGGTTGCATGATTCTTGGTGGCGGGCGGGCTCGGCGTGGGCTCGGCCTGGGCGATGACGACGAGGGGGCGGGCGAGGCCGGCGGATTTGCGGAGGTGGTGGAAGGGGGACGACTCCACCTCCTGCTTCCAGATTTTGCAGACGGAGCGGGCCGTGCAGAAGGCGTTGTGCGGTACGCGGAGGAGGCACTCCCGAGCAATTTCCTCCGGCAGGCCGGGTATCAGATCCTCCATCATCCAATAGAGAGATTGGGGAGAAAATTAATTCTCAAAGGAGAAGATAGATTAGAAGAAGAAGAAGAAGGCTGGAAATTTGAGTGAGAGATTTGGAAACGACTTCTTTTGTGATGATTGAATGGTTTGCTGATGGGAATGGAGGGGAGTGGGAATATATATATTTATATATGATAAGGCTTAAGCGGTTTTGATTGCTTTGGCTCTAGAAAGTTGAGAGGCGGAAAAGTAGAGGCAAGAATAGATGGGCGGAGTCCGCAGCATTCCTGCCTCGAGTCCCCAAAAAGAGACCTGCGGAATACTCCCACGGATTCCTCATAATTTTCATTGCTGAGATCAAATTACGGATGATAAACCGGCAACGACGTAAAGTACATCTTAAATTTATCGAGTTTTTGAATTTATCCAGGTTAATAGCGTCACTTTGCTCTCTTCTTCTCCCATGATATACCCACATTGCTCCACTCTCTATTGCAGTGTCACCGTAGCCGCCAACAGGAGTCGAAGTCGGAGATACGGTCAAATATTTATCAACTTAAATTCAATTTATTTATTAAATAAGTTAAAATTTTAAAATAATTTTGTTTTATGCTTTTATAAAAAAATAACTCAGAATTTTTGCAGCAAAAATCTGAGTAGTATATCTTTCTTAATTTTCGTATTTTAGACTCCTGACGGGACCCAGAAGGCTTTCTTTTTTTTTTAATAAAAATTTCCGCAATACGGCGCTATGACCGTCTGAGACGCTTCAGAATGTTCTATAGTGCTTGGTACTTACACTTTTCTGTTCAATTCACATATTTTTTTTTCTGGTTTTCAACTTTCCCAAATTAACAAGTAAAACGTGTCTTCCCTCTCCAGTGACAACTGACAACCTATTTTATTTCGTACAGCTCCGCACCAAAAAGGCTATACGCCTTGGTCCAAATTGATTTGATCAAAGGAGTACAAATCAAAACTTCCAAATATTGGCAAAATCTAAGACAACTACCAGTCAATTAAAATCTTAAAACAATCTTAGAATAATTTTATATTATTCTTGGGGACTATAATTCATTATAGGTTAAAAGAGACAAATTTTGACGAGCACAAACCTTCTAGAATGCTCGAGCCATCAAATGCTGTGTAAAAAATTGACGGCCATCAAATAAAATAGCTTGTGAATATGTACCATGTCAATACATGGTGCATACCATTTGATAGCTATTGATGGTGACCATAGAAGGCTACATAATATTTATACAATAATAAAAATTTTAGTTATTTTTTTTTGCATAAAATTGCTATTGTTATTTTTTTTTCTTAGTAATTGCTATTTTTGGTTATTTTAGAAAGTGCGACAACAGTTAAATGAGGGGACATCCCACGTTTCTCTTTTGTTTTAAGGGGTGGGATGACTTGAGATGGCTACGGGTCGTCACCAATCACGTCGCAGTGCATGCCAAATGGATGAGGTATTGCGCCTGAGCCTTGCACGGCAAGTTGACGGGACCGGGCGGGACCGCCCTTCCTTTATCGGGTCACGGGGGGCCTGAAACCGAGGCGACCGCAGTTCACGCCGCCCATCGGCTGCTAGGATGCCAGGTGGGAACATATCAAAACTGCGGTGATTCAGCGTCCAGTGACCGTCGATATTCTTATTATTATATTACAATGACATGAGATTTGATATTTTAATCGTAAAATTTATTATTCTTATCCGACTCCGATTCGGATCGTTTATCGAACGCACCCTTACTTTAATCATAAATTAAGGGTAAGTTCCTTTGGTTTATTATAAACCTGAGCAACAACACTGCTAAAAATAAATATATTTGAGGGTAAAAATGAATTGCCAGCCGATTAATGGTTTCATTCGGATTGATCTATGAGCATCCACAGGTTGTATGTAGTTTCTTCTTCTTCTTCTTCTTCTTTCCGTATATCGGTTGCACATATTGCTCTGAGCACAGTAAGCTGCATCACTAGCTATAAGGCTACACAAAGCTAGGGGTGCAAATGGGTCCAGTCGGGTTGGGTCCTGAGTGATTCCGATCCGATTCAATTTTTTATTCGAGTTCTAATTTTAGACCCAGATCCGACCCGGTTGAAGATCGGATCGGATCGGGCCGGGCCATTCTGGCCCATTTTCATATTCGAAACAAAGAAAAAATCGGACCTGTCGGGTCGTGCCGGGCTAGACGGGCATAGAACCAAATTTATAAAGTCGGGTCGGGCCTGCATAAAAATTTAAGCCCGACAGTCGGACCGGGCCTGCATAAAAATTTAAGCCCGACAGTCGGACCGGGCCTGGGCATAATCATCGGGCCTAATTTCTGCTGTAGAGCCGGGCCCGAGCCTGGCCCGGCCCGGGTTTTGATCAGCTCTAGCGGTAAATAAGGCGACTCAGTTAGTCGACCCATTTGCAACCTTACACAAAGCAAAAAAAACGAAAGACAGCTGGGTCTAGAGAACACCTCCCAAATGATGAGCAGTAAATGAAGCGACTCAGTCAGCAGCCTGGTTCACCTCTCGAAGGACATGCCTGACTTGGACCACACGACACTCCCGCAGCAACCAACGTGTCACCTAGAAGAGGGTGCTCTGCCAACTATGGCCTCTTCTCTCATAGGTACTCAATCAGCGAGGCTGAGTCCCCCTTTAGGATGATGTAGCCTGCCTCCAAAACATATTTTGTATGGGAGAGCCCCTCCCATGCATCCATAGGTTGTATGTAGTTTCTTTCAATTAGCAAGTCAGGTCAACTTAGATTTCCTTTCCTGCCAAGTTTGACTTAGTTAAACTTTTAATTCATGACATTAACTCTTTATTTTGAAGGGAATTAATAACAAAATTAAAGTTTCAGAACTAATATTGTGAGGATCAATCAAGTCGATCAAGATCTAGCTTCGGCAAATCCCACCGAACTTAATTTATTGGGTCTCTTGGTAAGGGATCTATATCAAATCCTGGGGGGCTCGTGTCTTCTGGTCTAATTGGATCGTTTGAAAAATTAAATCTGACCGGTATCATTCAAAGATTGATAGAATGTTGGAACTGTCAACATAGATTGGTCGTGTAAGGCAAAAGTATCAGATTTCAACACGAGAATGCATTTGGGTTTACGTGGAGTTCGGGTGGCCAATTCAGACCATTACACTACCTTCGAGGTGATCCTTTCCAAAGAGAAAGTTGTGACTGTCACGGAACCAAATACTAACCTTAGGCTCCAAATATTAGAACTTTCGTCTGTGGATTTCCAGACCTTTATGTCAACCACGAGAGACACCATGCAAGCAAGCAACTCTTTCAAGTTTTAGGCAGCGTTGACCCACTCCAAAAGTACCAAGATTTGAAAGACAACTACGGCCTCCGAATGGATGGCTAATATTACCGGGTTTAAGAGAGTTTGGTGTTGTTGGAATGGTTGTTTCTCTAGCGAACGTCTTCTGTTTCAAGAAACACGAGAGAATGCTTTGAAGTTATGTACCCTGATGGCTACTTTGCTTATTTTCTTAAGAGAGAGTTCTTTGAACAAGTCTATGTACAAATGCTTTGAAAACCCACACGTTAATACGTACACTGCTTGAGGCTTCGTTTCACCTCGTTGTCAACATCGCATCGTTTGCCGTTTAGTGTGTTAAATAATATGGTCCATGGAAGGAAGCTCCTAAATAATGTTATCTTCCGGCGGAAAGACACAGGACCTGGATTAGTAAAATGGGCAACAAAATTGGCTACGGGACTTGGAGTCAAAACAAAAACAAAACGAAAAAAAAAGAAGACGACTCCGGCATTTATTCGGACGGCAATATTTATGGAAGTTTCCAAAGTCACAAACAGTTAGCAGCCCAAGTAATGTGATGTGATTACTTGAATGTAGCCCAATAACAAGGCTTCACAACGTTCTTCTCGTTGATTACCAAAGGACTAATCCTGGAGAAACAAAGAACTGAGGCGGCAAAGTTGACATTAGAGATCGTCTAACGAGAGCACTAATTGCAAGTTTGGAGACGGTTAGCAGCTAAAATGTGCAGGCTGGGAGCACTGAAGACGCAGTCACCGAAGGACCTTTTATCTGGTCCCGTGTTGGAGAAATTATTGGACCATTTAGCTCCATTTCTCCGAGTAGACCAAAGATTCTTTCAGGATTTCCAAAGCATCGCACTGCTGGTTACCAATGGCGTTCCTAAGGCATGCAGTGGAATTTGGCTGTTCCTTGACCTATTTCAAATTTGGGTTCCCTTGAGTTTGGAGCCTCTATGGTACAAAAGAGCTCTTGACTGCTGCCATATCATCCAATTGAGAAGATTGGGTTGCTGTCAAATATGACACATTGCATTGTGTGCCAAGTATGATCCCTCGTGTTGGATGTTAAATAGCTTGTGATCGGATGAAGTTATAGAGCTTTCTTTTTCTAAGAAGAAATTATAGAGCTTATTTTAAGAATAGAGTAAGAAATGATCTGTTTATCCAAGAAGGAAAATAGAAAGGCCTAATTCAACAAAATTGCCAATTGTTGCAAGACCTAGTGGCATTAATTTTTGTTGTTAATGCCGTTTTCTCCCTCTCTCTTTTTTTATCTGTTGTGAAAGTTGTTAATACCTTCTAATTATACCTTCATGGGTTGGATGGATTGAATAAAGATTGAGTCAAAATTTTGTTAACCCAAATCTGATTCATTTATTAAATAAATCAAATGTAAATATAAACCTATTCTACTTATTGAATAGATAATTCGACTCAATTTGCACAATTCATTTATTAAATAGGTCAAATCAGGTTAAATAAATTAAAGTTGTCCCTTGACAAATTAAATAAATTTAAAGGGATTACACAAGTTAAATAGATCAAATTAAATAGAAAAAAATAGATTAAGCATATGACCTGACTCTATTATTAAATATATTGAAATGAATTAAATAGAACAAAAGTTTAAACTTGAACTTGGCCATGTAATAAATAAGTTTAGACGAGTTATCTTGACTTAAATTTGAATCTGCTTCAAGTAGGTTATTTGCAGATTGAATCATAAATTGTTAGCATTGGGCCCTTGGGAGGTGGGGTGCATTTAAAAAAAAAAAAAAAAAAAAAAGGCTATTGGGGTGGGGGTGACGGTGGGGAGAGCGACCATAGCACCAATGAAAGGGTAATTGAAGTGTGCCTTAATAACAACACAATAGTTTTAGTAGCACAACACCAATAGAGTGCTATTCCAACATGCTAAGCTCCACAATTGTGGCGTGAGAGTTTTTTTTTTTTTTTGGCTACAATGGATAACTCTCACAATTCTAATGTGAACACATTCAAAAAAGTCAAAATAAAGCAAGTCTCAAAACGCCTAAGACAATTCCGCCTCAGCAGCCTAAACAACCTCACCCAAATGATTTACCACAAAGAAAGCCCCCAGTCTACCGTTCCATTCACCTCTCTGTAGAGATATCTCGTTCCGAAAACGATACTCCCACCAATCATACCCAAAATATTCCAAAGCAGTGGCCCCCTACATCTCTGGATTGTCCTTGGTTACAATCAACCACAGTAATTGAGTCCCCCTCAAGCAGAATAGCGTTAGCCCTCAACATACGTCGAGCATAACTAACTCCCGTTTAAGCAGCCCTCAGCTTCGTCCCAAAAATCGAGATGTCAAAAAATCAGACTTTTTCCAACTGCCACGACTCTAGAATCCGGGTCTTTGATCACGAAGCCCATACCACTCTTCCTACCACCATTAAAGTTGATCTTGAGAAAGCTCGAGGGTGGGAGCTCCCAAGTGATATACATTGTCCGAGATGCTACAAGAGCATAAGTAGAGTCCTAGGTGTCCTGAGTGTTAGAAAAATCACCTCAAAAGAACTCAAATAAACCACAAGTAATTTAATTTCACTGAAACAACCAGTTCCGATGCGTACCTCTTCGACATCGTTTTCTTTCGATCCACAATAAAATAAATAGTACCTATAGTTGATTCGAAGCATGTAGTCACTGTCTTTGAAAGAGATTCGTCTTCTTACGTGCACCGGATTCTGGCGATCCCTTCCCAAGATATAACGAACCATTGAATTTATAGGCGTGCACGGTACTACAAATTCTCTTTACTCGGTAGAGACTTTTTTGTTTGCTCGTACCCATAGATTGAAGAAACAAAACTTTGAAATAAAAATGAGAGAACTCTTCTTTTTCTTTTCTTTTTTTTCTCGGTGTAGCCTTCTATAGGCTTCACGCCTCCAACGTTTACGTTTTAATTGAGTTGTCCGTGGAGTTTTTCAATGGGTAGCTCTTCGTTAATGTGTTTAAATGGAGGGTCGGTTTCAAACCGTTTTGATGAGAGAGACGTTTCAAATTTCAAAAAGAAACCTCTTCCATTGAGCTATGAAAGGCCTTCTGATCGACTTGCATGGATGATCTCCGTAGCCTGCACGCACACCTTTTTCATAAAAAGCCTTGATGTCAGATTGTATTTTTTAAAGATTCAAAAATTTCTGACCAATCAAATGTGATAAGTAATATATGCAGCATGAGAGTTTTTACCAAAAGAAGGCGCAGTTGACCTTGTAAATGTCACTTCTAGGGGCTCTTGCTCAAAATTCCTGGCCAGCCACTTGTGTAAATCGGTTAGACTAGTCTGACATGTACAATACACGTTTGCTGAGAAATTAATACTTCTATTAAAGGGTGGGGACAGTGATTGCCCATAGGGTGGTATGGGCGGTGTATTAAAAAAAAGAAAATAATTCTGTCATTTTCATGGACTTAATTTATAAAATAATACTGAGTCATGGTAATTCTATTGATTAATTGCACAAAAGATGTATTAAGTCCGAGTGTGAGAAGTCAATTAGATCCCTCCCCCTCAAGTAACCTTTTCAATTAATAAGTTTATTTGCGAAGACAATTTTTTAATTTCTGGAGAGTAAAATTGTCTTGCACAGGAAGTGATTTGTTATGTGCACCTTTGGGCAACGCAATTACTTAAATAGTTTCCATTAGGTCAATGCAGAGCTTTTGCAACTCATGCATAAGTCGGGGGCACGCGATAACTTTTTTATTAACTAGCTAGACTTAGGTAAATGGTTACAGATCAATGCCATGCTTTACCACCGTCTGCGGACGGACACTCAAACTGATTTTATGTATCCGTGCAGAGTTTCCCCATCATCTATACTATGTTTGGGCACTGCATATGCTCATTCTCTCAATCCTTGCTTCAAAGAGACGAGAGTTTTGCCATTGAAGTGGTAGCCCATTGAAAATGTGGCCTTACTTCCAACCACATGATTCTAAGTTCGAAACGCACAGATATCAATTAAATTGTGGAGACCGGATGCTCCCTGCTTGGACACGGGATCTGAAAGAGCGTATCACTCTGCTGGTAACTTTGGTGGTGCCAGATGTGACGTACTCACACATGGTATTCATGTCGAAGCCTAGAGGAATAGCCAAACCGGACTCATGGGTGGGGAGGGTATGAGTAAAACCGTTCAGGATGCCCAATACATGATCATTTTTGTCCGCATCGCGAGTGTGGGCTCCCCCCCTAATTTTTTCGGCCAAAAAAAAACAAAAGAGAGGAGTTTTAGGCTAATTAACAATTTATTTATGAAGAAAAGGTCTATAGAGAGTGGGCTGTTCTTTTCTAACTGTTCGAATCCTGGTTTAAGATATGATTTGGTCTTAAATCACTTGGTGCAAGTACAAGAAAACTTTATTAGCCGCGTCCTCCTCAAAACATGACTCTGGCCGGATTCACCATCACAAGCTCGCAAACCGCATCAATCCGGTCGAGAATCGAATCTCAAAGCATATAAAAGGCAAAAGAAGAAGGGCTAGCTAACCATCGTCTTAGAAATCGAGTATTTACATGGATGACGGATCGCCTATTTTCAGTACTAATACGTGTAGACTTCCTCTTATACATACAAAACTCTGCGTGTGTAAAGTAGCCTAGACACCATGACTCTGTACACCCATCCAAAACCCGAAAGCCGGATCCAAATACAAGCACAAACAGAAAAGGCCATATCCAAATTTGAAAGCACCGTACTTGACGAACCACCCCTTCACAGTCTTTCCTTCTAGATCTCCAGACAGCAGCTAGCCTGAACGTGGCCCGAATATTCCGGCGGCACCTCCACCTGCCGCCACGTCGTCTTCCCGTTCAGGTCCAACATATAACACGCTTGGGCTCCACCGTGGCAGGCGGAACCCATCACCATCAGCTCCCGGTCGAACGCGAGCAGCTGCGGCGCCACCCGCGCGTCCTCCGGCACCTCCGCCACCGTTCGCCAACCCCCCGCTGCCTCCCGCACCGCCACCTGCCCCGCCGCCCGGCACACGTACAGCCGCCCGTCCCCACCCGCCACGCACGTCCTCGGGCACGTGGAGCCCTCCAGCACGTCCTCCTCCACCGGGCCCCAGTTCCACGAGGTGGCGTCCAAGGCCTCCGCGCTCCTCCCGAACAGCCCCTGGGCCTCCGTGGCGTACCCGCCGATGACGTGGAAGGTGCCACGCAGGAAGACGCCCTTGCACTCGTCGCGCTCCCTGGCGATGTCCGGGAGGGGGTCCCACGCGTCCCTCTCCACGTCGTACGCCATCGCCGATTTCAGCGCGTTCTTCTCCTCGTCGTGCCCGCCCGCCACGAACACCCTCCGGTCCCCGTCCGGCGAGGCAGTGCAGGCGAAGAAGGACCGCCGCGGGGCCGGCATGCGGGCCCCGCGGCGCCACGAGGCGGACTCCAAGTTGTAGACGTAGACCCCGTCGGAGGCGGCCCACGTGTCCGGGTCCCACCCGCCGACGACCACCAGCTCCCGGCCGACCGCCGCGATCTGGCAGAACAGCGGGAGCCCGTGGGGGAGGACAGGGATGGGCGGCAGCGAATCCCACGTGGCGGTTGTCGGGGAGCAGAGGACGAGGCGGTAGGAGGGAGTCGCGGAGGCGGCGTACTTCTGGGCCGGGCCGCCGGAGGAGTATGGGGGCTCGGCCTGGGCCAAGACTACGACCGGGCGAGAGAGGCCGCTGGATTTCCTAAGGCGGTGGAAGGACGGCGATTCGAGCTCCTGCTTCCAGAGCCGGCAGACGGACCGGACGGTGCGGAAGGCCTCGTAGTGGACGCGGAGGAGACAATCGCGGGCTATCTCGTCCGGAAGGCCCGGTATCAGTTCCTGCATCTCCTCCTTTATAATTCCGAGAGAGAATCAAACCAAGGAAAAAAAAGGCGAACGAACAAATTCAAGATATCGGAAAGCCTCTCACTCGATCTGATGAGGAATAAAGGAAGCTGGCGAGACAGAGGGATTTATATAGGACTCTAGAATGTCTATTTTGGAAGTATAAAAGTGATTAGAATTTTTGAAATAGAATTTTATGCCAATTATTAAAGGAGGACCAACGGGAGAGGGAAGAGGCGGAAGTCAGAAAGACTGGTGGGTTTTTGGGGGAAGGAGAAATATCTGGGAGTTCCAACACGGTGGATCTTGGCTGTATTTTTTTTAAGATGAAATAAAAAGAAGGGGGGACAACGTACGTTGAATATTTTTGAGAGAGGAGGCGTGGGGGATGGTACCTCGGTGGGGCCCGGTTGGAAAACCGGGGGCACATGGGCCGCAGGAAACTTTTAATAATTTCTCTCATTAGACAAGTTTGGGAGAGAGAAAGGGGCGACCGAGGATAAGGGCGAGCATCTACGCCAGGAAGTGGGGTCTGGTTATCGGATTCCAGGCCTTGTCTCTCTCCCTTGTTCGTGGCGGAATTTGGATAGGAACGTCGACGCTGCAGCCGGTCCGGACCCGGCTCGGGGACTGGAGGAGATGTGATGGTGATATGACAAAAAGCCAGCTTTTCTGTCGCCGACTTGACAATTCGGGATTCTTCCCGGCCGCCGTTGCACTTTTCCTCCACCGATAGCCTTATCCATATGCTGTCTGGTTTGAATTTTAGGTTCCAACCGCTAATCTAAACGCCCTCAAAGCTTGGTGCTCCTTCAGTCCACTGCATGATACACGAGGAGTTTCCTGACAACGTATAGATAAATCTATTTTTTTATTTACGATTTACATTCTTTTTATCCCAATTTCTCCTATTCGATAGAAATTTACCGCCGTCCAGATGACACCAGCCAGGATGGCTGCATCAACTCAAGCTCGTCTCTTAACATCTTGCGGATGGACACACTATGGGCAACAAGCAATCAAACAGGGATCGAGTGGCGTCTATGCACATAGGAAAACAACCTTGCAGTAATTCAAGACCATCTTCATCTGAGAGATGACAATCTAGATGGGCATTTCATCAAACACATCTCTCACCGAGTAGCCGACGACCAGAGTGTTCCATGAGATCATGGAAAACTCCAGTATTTTGTTGCATAGCTTGTATGCGGCAGTCATGTCGGCACCAAGATGCGCGTAGGCGCCAAGCATTTTGTTATATAGCTTGGTAAATGAAGACAGAAGATTGAAATCCAAGTTTTAGCATATGCCATATTATTTCTACAGCAAACTTCACATCTCAAATGACCGTCCCATTTATGGGGACAATCCTTGTTGATTTGATTCCCGGTATACTATTCCTTTCTGTTGATTTGTTCGGGTCCAAATTTTGGGGCCTAAGCGCAATCAATCCATACCAAAGGATGATCGCGTGTTGACTGGGATCAGAAGATAAAGATGGACCGACCCTTCAGGTCCAACTGCATGGGGTTGCATCATTCTCACGAATAGCTTAAATAATTTTTTGAGTAAAACTCAAGTAACAAAATACTTTGGCTCGAAAACCCACAAGCCTAATCGAATATAATATATATATTATAATCTATTTATAATATATATTATTAATTTAATATTAATATATAATATTATGTTATATTTTGTTCTAACCATATTTTTTAATTGTGATCCAAGTTCGAATTCAAGCTCATGGCTGGAACGATATCCAAGTTGAATCGAGTCGATCTCAAGTATTCCTCTTTTTTTTTTTTTCTTTTAATCGAGTTGAGTTCAAGATTGAATATTAAAGCTCAGTCGATCTTGAGTCTAACTTCAAGCCCGAGCAAGTTGAATCAAGTCAAGCTCAAGGCTCTAGCTGCTTGACTCGGCTAGATTGCACCTCTACCCTAAGCCAAACATTTTTCGTGAATAAAACATCAACTTTTGGGGCTCCGTTGAGGGTATTTGAGGCTATATTGGGCCGGACCAGCCTCAACGGTCCAAAGAATGGGCTTAAGTACAGCCACTGCACAAGTCCTGGCACTATTTCTGGGCTGGAAGATGAGGAAATATGGACCGAAACTAGAACCTACTTCAATCTGGCCCAGCGCAAAAATAACACCACATGAATACATGACTCCGGACTCGGGTTCAAGGCTGGCCGCCTCAAACCTAATGTTTCAACCCATGATGACTTTGAACCTAGGCCTTCACCGGACCACTCTGACCATTGGCGCTCCCTGCAGCGCTGCTTCTCTGTCTAAGGAGACTCGGTGGTTAGGGGGTGGGGAAGAGAAGGGTTTAGCAGAGGGTCTCGAGGGGCAGACCTGCCCACGACACCGCAATCTTTGGACTACCAAGCGTGGATCCAGATGTAAGCAGGGCTAAAAGTACACCAAACTATGGGTAGCATTCCAGTAAAAACCTATTAAGTCACGGGCATAGCCGGTTTCCATGGCGTGCGTACAACATCCAACAATATTATCAGAAACTTGTTTTTTTTATTTGAGAAGGTTCAAAATTTTAAATTCTATATTAATAATTCATGATGTCTGTTTAAATGTAAGTACACTTATATTTAGAGGTTGTGTGGAATCCTATAAGTCAAGTTGTATGCCATGAAAGTTACACAGTTTGGTCCGCTTGTTTGGATGCCTACAATTCAAAATGCATAGTGAGTTAAATTGTTTGCCAGGCATGGTGAGACCATATTGACCATATTAGGATAAGTCAACGTCAAAATAGCTCATAACAAATCTCTCTTCCCTTTCTCTCTCTTCTACTATGAATCTAGTTTTCACCCACCCTCTACATCTCAATGCCACCATGTGCCTCTAGCTCCTCACCCTCTCCGTCCTTCACCTTCTCCACCCTCCTCCAGGCCTCCACGCCCCTGTGCTCCCTCCTCATGGATGCCCAAGTCTCACACAAGCTTTAACACCAATCTCTTTATCCAAAACATTCTTATCCTCTTATACATCAAGTGCTCCAACATAGCATCCACTTACAAAGTATTTGACAATGTTGATCAGAAATCTCTTTTTTCTCTAAACTCTCCTTCAAAAATGAGAAACGAACTTCTTTGTAAGTCAACTGCTGTAATTTAAGGACCAATATAAGTTATGCATCTTCAACTATAAAGCTCAAAACAACCCTTTATTGCAGTCCAGATTTTCTAAACTCAATCGGACCATATGGGATTTGACTTGACGTGGCAACCGCGCATGCTCCCTATAATTCAATAGACCTGCTGCGACGTGCATGTGCACTTTGCAAGGCAAAATTCATTCTTAGAGCAATGTTTGCAGACGCAGCTCCAAATCCTTCTTGAAATTCTTATATTACTTTGCAGTTATTTACCATACGTTGATTTTTTTTATACAATAATTAGCATTTTTAGCATAATTTTTAAAATTAGTTTCCAACAGATATAGGGTGACATCCTCCTTTGTTTAAGGCTTAAATCTTACCTACCGCAAGCTAAAAAGGTATAAGGGGGAAAAAAGAATATAGCAAAATATCAACGACATGAGCATAACCGGCAATCAGTATGAAATGGGAGAGAAGAATAGCCACTTCTAACCCTAAATTTACCACACTCAGATCTTTAATATTGAACGTGGAAAGAAAATGATGCTCGAAATTGTAGGCATGGGCATCACCTTCACATCATCCATGATGATATACATAACAACCACCTTCCCAAACCCCCACCACTACCTTCGTCCACTTTATTAGCCCCCACAACCTTCACAGATTTGGAAACCACGTAGCCGAGCTCCATCTCCATCGGCCTCTTACAGCCCGGGCATATGGTACCAAAAACGTAGGAGACGTAGAAGCGGAACACTCGGTAGTAGAAGCCAGAGTTGCAGCTTTTGTAGCACCTCTTCACAGCAGATGGACACGGGAGGGGGAGAGTGTGGTGGGAGTAGGAGGGTGATAGCATTCTGGGGTTCAGAAATTTATTTGCAAGACAAATTTTAACTGTACAGGACCTTGAAAACCCAATAAAAATTAGAGCCGTATTAAATGCTGCATTCACCTCTTTTGAGAGGCAAAATTCAGCAGTTTGCAATACAATTTTTATCACTTGTTGTGATGTTGACTCTCTGCAAACTATTGTGCAGATTCTGTTGGAGCACAAAGTTACCTTCTTGTTGAGTCTAAGGAGGCCAAATATTGATCCTTCCATGAGCCACCATACTAGTCACATGCATGAGTATCTACAATTATTTCTCCCCATTTCCATAAACTAATTTCTGTTTACTTCCAAGATTATTGCATCCTTTTCCAATGCTTTACACTTTTGCCTAATTCTTCTAGCTACTGCTATGGTATTCTTGATCTCACTCGTCATTTCTAGATGGTGGCACCCCAACTTTAATATTGAAGTTTCTCCTGAACTTTGCTTTTGGTGCATTATAGTGCACTTCCATTCTTAACATTGCAAAAGACCATGTCAACACGAATGTGGTTGCATTTAATTGATTTGATGCCCACAGAACTCATTACATTTGTTTGCAGAGACTTCTTCCTACTTAAGAGTAGAATTGCTACTCAACAAGGCTGGCATCCTATCTATCAAACAAATCTAAGATTAAGTCCATTCTTTCCCTTAGCATCAACTTCAATAAGCAACCCACACATTATGTCCATCCTTTGGATCTAGTTTTATAACAGATTAGCCAGAACTTTTGATGCTGATCCAAAGAGCATCATATTGCCCAATGATTGCTTATGCAACTTTATAATTGTTTAAAATTGCCAAAGAGAGGCAACCAGCAGAATTCCTCCATGAAGCTCAACAAGATCAACACAAGCTCATTGACAATGAAGCAGAAGATTCCAAGTTTGGCTCCACTTATGGGTGGCACTTGGTGGGGGCTCAATTTGAACCCACCCAGCCCAAACTGCTTGCTGGGTTAGGTTGGGCTGACGCTTTATGACCTTGGGGTTGCACTTGAGTATGAAAAATCCCATCTTGTACCTAAATTAGGCTCGGACAGGGGTTGAGCTTAAACCCGACTACAACACAACTCAAGTGTGACCCAACCGAGTACCTGACTGAACCCCAAAAATAATTAAATACCATCATTTAGCTACAGCTTTAATCCTATTGAGTTATAAATTGCATAGTTACACCCTATTGGGATCCCGACCAAACCAATATCAGTAAAATCAGAACATTCCAAACATTTTCCCAATCTTCAAATATGACCCAACACAATTAACTTGACCCAACAGTCATATGTCCCAATCCAAATTTTGCTTAAGTTCCAGTTGCACTGGGTTAGGTTGGGGAAATCTCAAGCCGAGGCTAGATTAGATTGGGTTATGGATAGGATTAACCCCGAGCATGACCCAAGCCACCTAAGTTGCAGCACTACATTGGTGCCCTGAGATCAGGATTTTGTATCCAATGGCATCAACTCCCAGTAAACTGAATAAAACATTCATTTGCCTGCAAGCAAGCAAATGATATTTCAAGGTGCAATTATCAATAAAAACTGCAAAAGCAGCATAAAAGTCTCTTCTATTTAAGTCATCAAACAGAATATTCAGAAACCCATTTACAGAATTTGATGAATTAAATATACAATACCACTACATAAATATAGTCAACCACAATATGATAAAATAGGACAGTTATAAATTTCTTGAAGGCCATATTTTCTAATATGATGATATTTTTACTTCAGATCAGAATACAAAAATACCGATAAACCATCAAGTAAAGGAGCGGATCTTAAATAGAAAAATATAACATGTAGATACATCCAGCTGAAGACAATTGATAGTCTATATTTGATGACATCCAGAAATAGCAATCATGTCATCCTTCAACACAAACAACTTATCATCTAAAGGGAGAAAAGAAAGAAAAAGGAAGGGGGGGTGGAGATTCTTACAAATAACAGAGGATAATAGAAAATTTTGACTGCAAAGAAATTACACATTTCAAAAAGTGCAGACGAGCATACATTCAGGAAAAGATCAATTTCCCCAGCGTTTATCAACAAGAAATTCGAGATCCTGATGAATTATTCGTGCGTGTGAGAGAGAGAGGGAGAGAGAGAGAGAGAGAGAGAGACTATCAATAAAATACTGGGTTTTAACTTCATTTTGGCTTGGTAATGTTGAGCCAACCACCTTAAAATCCTTAAAGCTATAAAACTCAGAACTCCATATAATATAAGAAAATTTAAATTAATTTAATAGACCATTTTCTTTCTTGATTAAACCAAATTCTTGTCAAGAATTTTGAAAATTGTATAATTTTACAATAGTCCAGTTGCTTGACATGCAAACATATGATATTAACGGAAAGAAATATTTGCAAAAACAAACGGGGAAATAGGTTGATAGGGATATTTACGACCTTCCAATTTTGGTTCAAAGAGTGCCATCAAATTTATGATTGACATACTGGAAAAAGTCAACCTGCAATCATATAACCAATCCTCTACAATGAAATCCTGAAGAAAGTATAACTTTTTACAAAATAATTACATAACAGTAACAAGGTAATTTAAACATACCAAGACAGATAATAAAGATACTAGACAAATTTGAAAACTGCACCCATCAACAAATTCCATTTCTAAAACATAGTTGAGCACATTGCTTATCATAAGAAGTGATCCTACATCATGTCAAATAGTTCACAAGAAAAGAAACAACAAAAGGTTTCATTCAGTTAGCCAAGAAAAAGAAGGCAGATGCTACAAAATTAACAACACTAAAAATAACAATATTACATATAAATCAAAGTTTCAAACACTCCAGAACATTGCAGTATTCTTAGATACATCCTAACCTTCACTTTAATATATACTAATGATCAGCAATAGAATCCATTACATTATAAACTATTCCTTCTTTCAGATGATAACAAGTTTTTTTTTCAAAAAGAATAATTCTTTCATCACGACATGGTGCACTTCCACCAGCACCAATTCCTGAAACCTTTATGATAAATTTGGTAAAGTTTAAATATCTAAATCATAGATTTGTTCACTTAGCACACTTTAGTTCCATATGCTCTATATACAAACACTACAAGATTTAATGAAAGAACAAGTAGCTTCTAAATTAAGACAGAATAAATTAGTAAGAAAGCAAAAATTAAAAGCATAACTAATTATATAGTTTCAGAAGTTAATGAGAAATAAGTGATAATTTAACAGCATCCAGTCTTAGTATGGGCAAAATTGGCATACTACATTTGGCAAAAGACATCCATTCAGCCTTTTTTTAAAATGTAGAACCTTTTGATACGAGAATTTTTCCTTGGAATCAATTTACTAGAGATAGCTAAACCATTAAACCAAACAAACAAAACTAAATGGAAACTAAACAAAGTGCAAACCAGTGTTCAATTCAAGAAAAAAAAGAAATAACAAAACAGATATATCTGCACCTACTAAAATTGCATCAGATCAGATGCATTACCAAAACAAGATATTATTTCATCCATCAAAAACATTCTAGCAAAAAACATATGGAGTGGCACTCCTCAAAAATAGAAAGTAAAAGTTATAAGGCACAAAAAATATTAAAATATAAGAACAGGGCCCGTTCAACCCTTAGGTGACTGAGGCGATCGCCTAAGGTCCTGGCCCCCAAATGCATTTATTATAGTGAGTTCCAAGGTGAGCGTCCAAATGCATTGAGGCCCCCAATGCATTTGGAGGCCTCAAATGCTACGTATCTTTATAGCTATAAATGCATTAAGGCCCCCAAATGCATTTATGTTGGGACGTATCTTTTATCTAAAAAAATTTATTATCTCTTTCCTTATTTATGCATTGAGGCCCCCAAGTGCATTTATGTTGGGGCTTTTAAGTTTGCCTTAGGCCCCCAAATGCATTGAGCCGCTCCTGTATAAGAACACCTCAAAGAACATTCTAGATATTGCATTTCAGTCGCATTTCACTAGAATCAAAAACCTAACTTAAATGTCTACCATCAAGAGATTCTAGATCCTGTTGGTTTCTCCAAAAAAGATTGACACAAACCTCGGTTGTAATTTTTTTCAAGATTTTTCTCTTGATATTTAGTGCTCTCACCTCAAAATCTAACAAGAATAAAGTAAGAATATGTTTCATGCAAGTCATCAAAACCAATCATCTAGGAAGTGAAATTAATTTCTTTCCAAGGACTAAAAAAGGAAGTAAATTAACAAATTTTTTAGTAACAAGCAGTCTAACCATATCAAAGTACAATAATAATGAACGAGGCATCTGTAAAAACAATCATCATAATAAAATCAGTAGGTAGACAAGGACATTTTACACTTACAGTCTTGTGTTTGAAGTATCAACTATAATTTGCAGCTAGCCAATCAACCAAAAGAACAAATGCTGAAGTTCAACTAAAAACGGAATGATATATGGAGAACAAAACAATAGGCAACTAAGACATAGAACAGAAGAATTCACCAAACAATTAAATAACTATTGGTTGTTTATTGTTGCTGAAAGATAGGCTTCCAAAAGTCCAGCTAATTAGCATTTTCATTCCTAAACCTTAATCTGCCATTATTTATATGGAAGTTTCCCAAATCCTATTGAACACTCCCAAAATAAGATAGCAAATGAAGAAATTACGTGCATGAAGTGAAAAGCCAGTATAAATGAGATAACCCTGACCTTGTTCATGGTTCCATAAATCAATGCCTCCAATCCCCCCTCCACAAATTTTGCAGCATTCTTAGCAAGATCCTTGTCCTCTGATTCCATATAAATTTTAGATCAAGAAACTAAATAATTCTAGAGCTCTTTTCTGCAAAACCAGACAACCAATTTCATAAAGAAGAGTTACAGCATGATGCAAGTGAATCCTTGAGACTCATGCTAAAGCATTATGCATATCTTGTAGTAAACCTATTAATGGGATTGCTGAAATCATCTCAGAAAAAATATATCATAAGGGTGGAAAAGGAATTATACATATGAATAGAAAAAGATATTTGTATACTTAGCATCTTCAGTTTGATGTATGGCATACAACTAAACGTGGAACAAAGCAGAGAGAGAGAGGATGGGGGGAGAAAAGGACATAGTCTGTCCCTGCTTCTTCGTCTTCTTCTTCGCAAAAGTGCTTGTCACAAAACCTGGTGATTTTTTTTTTGCAAAAGAAGGAAATAATGCATGGCAACATATGCAGAGCCAAGGACCAAGGCTACTACTAAAAACTAAGAAATGGACGATAAACTAATTCATATGTCAATCAAAAAGCAAAGCTAAGGACGTTTCTCGACAATTTTGTAGTATTCTCTCACAGGACAATAATCCTGTAGGGAGCTCCACTTGGAAAAAAATAATTCATCCGGTCCTCTTCCAAAGAATATGTCAAGAGACAGACGACAAGATTATCACAAATTGCATACAATAACGGGCCAAGAGATTATAAAAGAATTTTAAAACTAAAGTTTCCTTTACACAACACATTATGTCATGAACATATATGTCAGCTACTCCAATGTCCATCATCAAGAAAGAAACACTATTGATTTGTTCACAAGAAAGGAAGAAAGGACCAGCAAAAGAAAAACATCAGTCATAGCATCAAAAAGTTTTTTTTTTTCTTGGCTTAATTTTTTAACATGGCCAAATCCATTAGCAAGGTATAAATCCATCAGCAATTAATGTGCTGGGATTCAATAAAACTACCAGCAAATGACACATGGAATACACGTGATGGGTATCCAAGGGAGAGGATGCTTGTGTTAACCAAAATCCTTTTTTACTAGATTCAAATCGTCGTCACTGTTTCCTTAGAATACAAATTTCATACCATATGAAGAGAAAACAATAAGAGTAAAGTTATCAGCCCAGAGTAACATGAAATGAAAAGTTTGCTAACTATGACTACCTACCCAGCTACTCCCCATCTCCGTTGGAAAACAGAATCCAAAAAAAGCCAAAATCATAGAAACAGAACAGTAAGGCAAATAGAAAACCCAAGAAAAAGCAAAATTGCAACATTACCATGAATGCTCGATCGCCTGGAAGAAAACACGAAGAAACTCAAACCCTAGAAATCAAACAGAGGCAACCCACGAAGAAACCTGGGAAAAGAGGAAAAAACAAAAACGAAGAACATTTAATTGAAGAGCCTGTCATGATAAAGCAGCTCTGACCGGTATCGAACATATAAATAAAAAAATGAGATAAATTAGAAAGATCGAACAAGAAACCAATAAACGATTACAAGAAACCAAGGGAAAACCTAGAAATCGAACAGAGGCAACCTGAAAAGTAACCCTGGTGAAAAGAAAAACAAACAAAAAGAAAAGAAAAGAAAAGAAATTCAGGAACCTATCGTGAAGCAAAGGTAATCGAAAACAGCCACATTCCGTTTCCTCTCCACGAAACTAGAACCACAACGGATTAAAACCACAGATTGAACAAGAGGGCAACAAACGACTCCAACAATCCAAGATGAAGCCAAATGTGCGGCTTATAAGATTCAAAGGTCTGACAATACGTAAGGATTACGAGAGATAATAGCTCAAAGCAAACGAAAAAAATGCAGCGGAATAAAAGAAGGGGAAGTGGTATGCAAGAGCCTTTCTGGAGGTGAGAGGAGAGACCAAGTACCGGACGCGACCGTCGACGTTCTTCCTCGTCTGGATTTCATCCTCCATTGAAGAGCACCTTGCGGCGAGACTCGATCGAAGAGAGAAAAAGAAACGATAGTTTAAAGTGAGAGAGAGATCCCGTTTCTCGGATTTGATGAGGAAGTGGGAGAGAGATCCCGAATTTGGGGTGCTTAACGTGCACCTGCGGAAGATTCACCAACCTCGGGACGACGCAGATTCGAGCCTTCGAGGCACGCGGTCCGCACGCGGGATGAGTCGTGCGCCGACTTCAGGTTTCCCGCGAATATTCAGCGTGCCGACTTTCAATTTCTGAGGACACCATCGGGGCCGTATGATTCTGCCTCGATAGGAGAATTTTTTTTTTTTTTGCTTTTTCTCCTATGAAAAACAATATTGCTTCATGACTTATAAATATTATGATTATGATTTTGTTAAAAAATTATGATTATTATACATTAAAAAAAATGATTCGCTGACAACCAATCAAGTATGCAGCACATCACATTAAAAAAAAAATTAAAGATCGCAGCAAAAATAATTAAAGGATGTTTACAAAAAGGAAAGAGTAGAGCATCCCTGTTCCTAAGCCAAAAATAAAATAAAAATAGAGCATCAGGATGTTTTTTTTTATATACATCATCTTCCTCTAAATATATATAAATATATATTATAAATTGTATTCTACCTATAGTCATGCAGCCTTCTTATCTCAAGATCCTTCTCTATCTTTTTCATCATCATTAAAAAAAAAAAATCCTTCTCCACCCCCTATTCTCTATTTTTTTTCTCAAATTTCCACCCATTTTGATGGTTTTAGATCTCTTGTCAACACCGCCTTCTCACGTTACTTCATCTCACATTTTTAAACTAACTTTGCCAAGTCTTTTTTTATATATAAATAAAGATTAAAATAGGCTAATCCTCATCTCTCCTACCTTTTTTCCCACTCATCCTCGAGGACTGATTCCAGTATGAGTCAAATCCCCATCCCCTTGCTCAAGGCGCAAGGATAATGCCTGTTGATCAAATGTTTGGTGATAAGTCCCTTTCATTTTTTTCTTAAAAAACTCTAACTATGATACTTTTTGATCATGTTTTGAAATCCAATCCCAAGTATCTATACTAAGTATACTAGATTTCTTATTAAATCTCTCTTCATATTCCTTGCCTATGCTGCATTCACTAGACCTACTCCCATGTAGCTTGTATACTTCACGTACCCCTCATCACGACTCTCCTTCCCCTTTCTTGCTTTCTTAGCTAAAGCCTCAAAAATCTTTAATTGTTACCTTTTGCTCAAGTTATATTATGAAGAAAATGGAAATCATTGATTAGTAAAGTTTTAATAAAGAAACTAATAGTCTTATTAGGATACCACTCCATTACTATGATTACCTGCTCTAATGAAAATAACAATTGTTATATTTTTCAAATCTATCCCAACATTTATTAATAAATGTTATTTGTTTTTAAAACTACAATTTAAGATCTCTCAAGTCATATGCTAATTTTGGTAGAAAGTTGCAACCATAAATATATACCTCCTCTCTTATGCATCCTAAAAGGAGAAAAGAAGAAAGAGTTTACAGAATACCTAAAAGGAGCTGAGTAGAAAGGAGAGAAGTGGGAGAGCGCGAGGTGAACACGGAAATTCTAAAGCAATCATGGCAAGAACCGAGCCTTGTAAGGCCAGGGCCTTGACCTCACCTTCCTTATATAGCCGCTCCAATGGTGCAGATTGCCCAAAGAAGTGCGGCCCATGCTACTCTTCTATTGGTCAATCAGGCAATCACATGGATCGAGCACCTCTTCGAGTTTCAAGGAAACCTACTCGGGGAGTTTGTCATACTTGTAGAGATAGCTCATCAAATTTATCCCATATCCAATCCAAAAGGATTTAGCCCAGACCGGATCAAGCCTAATTTAGCTGATCAAGGTTACTTTCTTCACCTAAATCAAACAAAAAGAAGAAAAAAAAGAGAAAAAAATAGGAGGGGAGAGATGGCTCGGTCTCGGAAGCAACGGTAAGTGATGTGGCCCAAAATGAATCAGCCAATCAAGAGGCGACATGTGGCATAATAGAGATTCAGTCTTATTCTATTCAAATTCATGAAGTGATCTAAATAAGGAAGGCCCCGATAACTTTTTATCGAGCCAAAGACCCTAGAACATGAATCCAGCAAGATAAGGACTTTTTATGTATAAGAGAAGGCTCAAGTACCAGGTACAGGGACATATATATAACAAAACATACTCTCTACTTTCTGCTTTTCTGGTCTTTTCGCTCTTTCCTTCTACTATTCCTCAAATCTTTTTTGGCTTAAGTATTAGAGGGCTCTCCAACAGATTAGCTCCGACGACCGTCAAGCTTTTCTCTCTTTTTTGTGTGTAGAGCAACAGGCGCGTTGCGAATTGTTCTCTTTTTAGAGCATTATCGGCCAGAAGTCTTCCGACCACCGGATATGATTTTCCAGCAATACCTACCTCTCTAGCCCCTCCTCATTTTAACAAATACATCTTAATTACTTTAATTTTTAGCTTGAAGAAATTAAAAAAAAATGCACCTTTAAAATAAAGTCTATGTGCTAGGTTACATAGAAATTAGGAAAACTTGATGGCGGGTCCCTACGTAGACCGACTTCTAACAAAAAGCTCCTATTGACTAAGTTTTTAACACCCGATTTCGTCTCGTCTGATAAATAAAAGCAACTTGCTGGAGCTGGACCTAAGAATTTTCTTTCTTTCTTTCCTTCTTTTTTGTGGTGGGCGCCGGGGTTTCGGGTTGGGTTGGTAAGGACCGAAGAAAATTTAATATAGGCTACAGGTAAGTTGAGCCCATCGTTTTGTAACAACGCTGGCATAGAAAAAATATGCAGGGGGAATGCGATTTTTTGCCATTTATGGAAAATTACACGACGTACGTACATGTTATAAGGTACGAGCACACAAATCTACAAGCAAACCAACAGATATTTTCTTCTCAATCTAACTGAAAAAATTAAGAACAAGATGGGCAGTCCATCTAAACAAGAGATGCGAACTATTGGATACGCTGTCATGCATGCATGCGATATTTATTTTCCTCGTAGGTATAACAAAAGGATGAAAGAAAGAGAAAAAAATCACTTCATCGTGGTGCGAGACCCTTACTCCAAGCATTCGTCCAGAGGACTAAAAGCTGAATCTGCGAGCTAGCGGGCATCAATCCTCGGATCACTTAATTAATCACCGCCTTTTCCGATGTTCTCGATGGGCTATCTCGCGGCCACCAGCAGCGTTCCTCCTGTTCATCTCCGGATTTCCGACTGGGACGAAGCGCTGCTCCACGCGTCTTGCATGAAAAGGCGTTTGCTCGATGACCCGCGTGTTTCCTCTCGAGTCCTTGTACTTCCTATTTCTTACCCCTCTCTCCTCCCATGCAATTTGTTGAACAGCTCCAGGTCCTTGCACCTGGACACGCTGTCTCTGTTCGCCGGAGCGACCGCTCCGATTGCGTTGTGGCCCAGGGTCCCCATGCCGTGAGCTGTGTCCAGGTGCATGCTGAAAGTTTCGTTCCGGAGCATCGGACAAGTGATGCAAAAATTACGCCAGTGAGACGCACCGCCGGAGAAGGCAAAAGAGATCGACATGTAAATTTAAAAACTACTCCTTACCTCTCGTCTCCCGCCTTGGCGATGTGTTCCCGAGTCACACCGCGGGAGAAGTTTCGAAGCCAGTAAAGCCAAGGCGGAGAACAACTCGAACAGAACCATTGCTTCGATATTTCTTTCCTCTCTTAGATGGACGAATTATGCGAGCTTGAGGGGAAGGTATTTGGGTTGGTGATCAGATATAAAGCCAGATGGAAGCGGGTTTTAATTATTTTTTGGTTGACCTGAGTCAACTAGACTGCATACTTTATTTTTGATCTTCGCTATCAAATTGCAGAGGCGGTATCTTTTCCTCCGAGTGCAGCGTACGTATAGTTTTGTAGTCTTGGAGAAAAGAGGGCATTTGGTGATGAAGATTATAGATTATAGAACGAGAGCATGGGAGGGAGGGACATCTTGGTCTTTCCACAAAGAAATTATATATTGGATAGATTTAGTCTACCACGTCGCTCGTAGTCTCGTAGACTACTCCAATATATAAAATTTGGACAGTTACTAAGGATTCCATTACCTGCTCGGACCTCCCACTTGAGCAAGGTTTTTACAGAGGGATGCCAGCATGAAGACGGAAGTCCTATCACCCCACTCAACCAAGAAGCTTATTTTATATTACTACGTATGATGCTATAGGCCATGGGGTGACACACTACAAAAGAAATGATATCTCCCGGCAGTTTTTTTGGTCTCTACCGACGCTTTTAAGCGTCGGCGAATTTCCAGCCCACGCACCTCAAAGCGTGGGTCAGACGTCGGGCAGGTGGGCGTGGGTCAGACGTCGGGCAGGTGGGCGTGGGTCCGGTTTTTGCCGACGCTAAGAGAAAGCATCGGCAAAAACAGTGATTTACCGACGCTAATGAAAGCGTCGGCAAAAACGGCTTTCCCGACGCTTTAAAGCGTCGACAAAGCCCAATCCAGTTTTGTGTTTTCGCCGACGCTTTAAAGCGTCGGCAAAAATTTCCCGACGCTTTAAAGCGTCGATAAAGCCCAATCCAGTTAGCGTTTTCGCCGACACTTTAAAGCGTCGGGATTGCTATTTTTTTTTTAAAAAAAATACGAATGTAAATTTGTTGCTTTTGGCAAAATAAAGCCCATGAGTATAGCAACCTAACATAATAAACAGTTGCCGACGCTTCTGATATATGCTCCTTAGGATCATGCCTCTTCAGCAGTTGCCGAGCAGTGCCTAGTTCTTGTTTTCAATTAATGTCCTAAATTACTTTGGGAAATGCTAATGACTGAACTACCAGTTGTATTTAGGTCAGGAAGGTTATATCTTCTAATGACAGTGCCTGTAAGTCCTAGCAGTTAATATAACATGGTATGGCCTCATGGCTTGTATTTTCCCAACTGATAAAAATAAGAAAGAAAAAAATTCTAATATCTAGATAAAATTGTGATTGATCCATCAAGTATACCTGCAACCAAGTACTCAGCACAAATTTTGCACTGAGAAAGAAGAAAATTCTAATATCTAGATAAAATTAGAATTGATCCATCAAGTATACCTGCAACCAAGTACTCAGCACAAATTTTGCACTGAGCTTAATCTGTACCTGAGCTGGGGAAGTAAGCTGTAAGGATGATATAATCATACTAGTTCAATTGATAACAGAGGTCCTCAAAAATCATAAAAAGTTTGGAGCCTTCTGTGTACCCTTCTGAAATGGGCTGAACTGCTAGGCATCATCAGCATCCTGAAGATTTCTATGAAATTTTCTGCACACAAAAAGTCCCCCGGGCTCACAAATGCTGGCTTGGCAATTTATAGGAATTCCTATATCCCTGTAAATTGCACTAATTCCTGCACACACGGCAGGGCTTTTCAGAACACCCTTAGCATTACTCATCATGGAACATAGCAGAACATCTCATATAAGAGAAGCTGTACCAAGAGAATAAGAGGAAAGCTTGCAGGTTCATTCAGGGGTAAGGGTAGTTACCTCCTTCAAGGAGAACTGGTCAAGAAAAGAGAGTCACCCAGGTTATAAAACTACAAGCCAAAAGCCATTACAGATACCCATACCTCCCTTTAACAGAAACAAGACAGACAAGAATAGACCTTGTTCCTTTATTGACCCAAAAGAAAACTTATTATTCCACTCATTGTCCCTCAAAGCCACAGAGACTTCGATGGATAGCAAGTCTGGAGCATTGCAGTTCTTAAGCACTTAAGCAGAAGAGGAGTTCAGCTTCTTCTGCTTCCTTCTGCGAAGGCCTGTGAGTGACAAGGGGATTGTGCTTGAGTTTCTCCTTCAGGTTCGAGTGTTGGGCATGGGTCATCGTCGCAGGTGCAGGAGGGGATGCCAACAGAAGGGAATGGGCTGCAAGTGAGAGGACAGATAAGCTCTGAAGAAACTGCTGCCACACGGCTCTTCCGAGTCTCAGATCTACAACCTGTTTCTGGTGGCTCCACACGTCGGTGAATAGATGAAGTGACAATTACTAACCAGGAACAAACACCAATTCCCACAATATATATATATATATATATATTCATATTCTAAGCAAACAAACAGAACTGAAATAAAAACTATACTCCAAGAACACGGATCTCATGGCCATTCCAGCTAAGATGTAGTATATGGACTATATTGATGATTTCATGGGTTTGATTACCATTAAAAATATGATACTAGCCAGGTCCAATTAGTATATTTTTATGAAACCAGAAATATAACTCAGTGGCACAAAGAAATAATGGAAATGAAAAGGGGAGTAGGAACAGGGGTCAAAAAGATGGAGCATTCATAGCCATACAAGACCTAACCCAACTTTTCAGGATCAGCAGAAAGAATTAAAATCCATTTAATAAATATTAAATGTAGTTGAGAGACCTAACTCTTCATCTAATTAGAAGCTAAATGTAGTAAAATGAATTATATAATGATTGATATGAACAATTAACTTAAAGAGAATCTTATCAAAAAGATAATACCTGGCACAGCATCTAGAAGTGTTTAAATATCAGTACTACAGTCTTTTGTGCCAAGCATGGCAATTTCACAAACGGACTCAACTATATAATCATTATGCATCAAAGGATTAAAATAGAAAGACTTCTCACCTTCTAGATTCCACAAGCAGAGCACGCTGTTCAGATGTTTTATCAGCACTAACATCTCTCTCTCTAGCAGTATAGCTGCACAAAAATAACCAGGCTACAGCAATCAGATGATCAGCAGGGCACAAAGATCGCAATGTATCATGTATTGATACTGTAATATGCAGAAATGCAGCATTGAAAATACACCAATTACCATGAAAACTACTATTTACCAGTGAAAATTCATGAGAATACATCAAATTTATGTTAAATAGCTTCGCACAACCAAAAAAAAAAAAAGACAAACATACATGACTGACAATCATTATTCACGACTTCTTGAGACCTAATAAGAGCTGAGTGAGTAAATCAGTACCTCGAAGGAAGAACTGCTTGAGGAACAAAAGGGGCATAAGCAGTTTCCCTCTCAACTGTAAGCCTTTGAGCTTTCTGAAACTCTTTCAGAACTGCTTGGAAATCTTTTGCATGCTTTGCATCGGCTATCTTTTTGCTTGCCTGCATTTAGAAATTCATGTCTAAGAATCACGGAATTAAGGGGGAAAATCAGCATGATGTGTAGACCAATAGTTTTAGAGGCCTTATTAGAATGAAGCATATATACAATATGTCACCTCTATATAGCTGGAAGTCTCAAAATAGCTGCCACCATGTTATAGTAATTTAAACACTATGCACCAGAAACAACAATCGTGACCACTACATCATTTGACAAGGAGGTATAGAAGATAGATAGCCTATGAAGTTCTGAGAGAGCAATCTAAAATATTAATACTTACATGGGCGAGGCAAAGACCAAGACAGAGATAACATTGCCTGCAAGAATAGAAGTTAAGAGAAAGAAAAAACAGTTAGTTATGAGATGGTCATTTAATATATGGGAGATAGCTATGGGAGAGTTTCTTGGGGGGAGGGGATAGCTGAAGCTCACCAACGACTCCAATGAAGAAGAGAAGGGCTTCCATGATGAGAAGAGTCTGGCAGGAGAAGTCTGGGCTTGGGGTTAACTAATAGGAGGAGGGAGAGATAAGAAGAACGTGCTCTATTAAATGGAATAAAGTATTTTTATTCCATCGTTCTCTTCTCCTCCTCCACAGGCTGGGACCTATCAGAAGATGCCACTGTATTTCTCAAAAATAAAAAGCAAATTGATCGTACCAATTACTATGATCCAATTCAGATCAAATAAAAAGAACCCCTATCTGTCCAACATTAAGTTGCACATGAGTGATGCTTATCAAGACATTGTAAAATGATAGCTGGAAGTATCAATTCTTGAGTGGACATATTTCATTCTAGCTTAGGTTTAACAATTTTCATATTATATTGCTCTAAAGAAATGCCAACAAGTGAGCCAGCAACAGTAGAGAACAGCAAATTTCAAGATAATCTTTAAACCCCAGCAACCTTACATGTTTTCTTTTTTGGGGGAACCAGCACTAGAACGGTATGCTATCACCATCTTCATAAACTGGAAATCATTGACTACATCATAAAAAATTATAAATATAAACCATAACCAACCTGAACACAGACCCGGGTGACGAGGGCCGGGTAGTCCTCCTCCCTGATGAGGCCGAGGTGGGCGAGGCAGTAGAGGAAGGCGGCGAAGTTGGTCTCGTGGCCGGTGCCGTAGTCGATGCGGGAGGCGTTGCCGAAGGAGTCGAGGAGGTAGGGGAGAAGCTCGTCAGCGGCGGGGAGGAGCTCCTCGGAGGTAATAAGGGGGAGAAGGAGGGCGGGGGTCTCGGCGGAGAGGTGGGCGAGCCAGGAGCGGTAGGGCGGGTTGCCGTAGCGGGCGGAGTGGGGGAGTGGGGGAATCTCATCGATCCAAGAGGTTAGGGCTTGGAGGAGGGAGAGGAGGGAGGTGACGGTTTGGGGGAGGGGGGGAACGGGGTCGGAGATCTTGCGGCCGCGGACAGAGTGGGAGAGATCGGCGACGAAGCCAAGGAAGTGGCGGCCGGCGGCAGAGGAGATGGAGGCGGTGGGGCCGCCACAGGCGGAGCACACCGACGACGGCGGCGGGCTGGCCTCGGCTGCGGTGGCGGAGGTGGAGCAGACGGCGGCGCATGAAGAGTCGGCGGAGGCGGCGGAGGAGGGGGAGGAGGGCTCGGCGTCGGTCATTTTTTATGGGAGGCGATGCGGGGTTCGGAGGGAGAGGATGAAGAAGAATCGAGGCGGCGGGAAGGGGGAAGGGAGAAGAATCGGGGCGAAGAAGAAACGAGAGAGGGCGAGAGAGCGAGCGAGAGAGAGAGAGAGAGAGAGAGAGAGAGAGAGAGAGAAGAGGCGGGATGGGTGCGGGCGGAGGGAGAGGAAGAACCGGTTTCTTGCAACAGAAGAAGGCCGGAGGGGAGGGAGGAGGAGGCAGAAGAAGGAGGAGGCAGAGGAGGGAGGAGGAGACAGAGGAGGGCTTGATATATCGATCGAGGATGGAGGAGGGGGGCGGACGCGGGTTTGGTTTTCAACGACGCTACTAAGCGTCGTTATAGGCCAACTCTACAACCACGCTATCAAGCGTCGTATATTGCCGACGCTTTTAAAATGCGTCGGCTATTTTTGGCGCTCTGCGGGACATTGCCGACGCTTGCAGCAAGCGTCGGCAAAAACATGTCGTTAAAATCGCTTTTTCCCGTAGTGACAATTTCATGCACACAAAAAGCTCTGTATATCATATGGCACTGGGAGATTAGAATAGCTCGAAAAAGTCGAGAGATAATTCAATGCTAAGTTGCCAAGCCTATTATGTGGGCCTAGGAAACACGCCATATGCACTACCATGCACCTCAAGGTTTATTCCTATAATAATAAGGCCTCAAACCAACCTAACTTAAAACACAAAATAAAGCATGTCCTGATGATCAGAAAAATATTAGAAATAAATTAATATTGCCTGCTGCCCGAAGACATGTTCAGAATTCACCCGTGATCTTCTTAATCTGGGTTATAACCTTGTATTAATTTAGTATTATATTACTCTAAAATTATTTCAGATTTATCTTAATCATAATGAGAAATCTCGGTTACATATGGAAGTTAAACAAAATGAAATTGTTGCAACATTAATTCTAACCACAGTGAGAATTTAAGTATTTATTTGGGCGGCCACCGCTGCCACTTTCTTAGCCGCCATCATCATCATCATCATCATCATCATCATATTCATATTTCAAAATAATTGACAACACTAAATATATTTATTTAAAAAATTTAGAAAGAAAATAAAACTAAATTTCTATTTTTATTGTTCAAAATAAAAAAAAAATGATGTGAAACGATACCTAATTTGCCGCTTTTCTATTTATCCACATACAATTGTCAGAAAGGAGTTGTAGAAGATTTTTATGTACTAAATTATTTCTTCTTACATAAAATATTTGATCTATATTTTTTAACAAGCTCTACCTTAGCCTGAGGTACCAAAGCATCTCATAATTAAGTCACACGCGGAATTGCATAATCTGGATTTAAATAAATAGTTCCTCCATGCTATGCTACAACTAGGATTGTCTATCGATCCACTTCTCATATTATTACAATGGACAGACAATATAGCTAGGTTATCTAATACTCGAGTCTGTTTGGAGTTAAGGCTTAATTGAGCTAATTCTTGAGTCTCATATATAGCCTACTAACTAAAACCTACCTTTTTTTATCCAATTTAATAGTTCCTACCATACAAAAAGATTCAACGAAAATATGAGCAAAATAAATCAGCCAATCAAGAGACGACATGTGGCATAATGGAGATTCAGTCTTATCCATATTCAAATTCATGGAGTGATCCAAATAAAGAAGGCCCCAATAACTTTTTATTGAGCCGAAGACTCTAAAACCTGAATCCAGTAGGATAAGGACGCTTTATCTATAAGAGAAGGCTCAGGTACTAGGTACATAGACACATAGCAATACATATTCTCTACTTTCTACTTTTCTAGTTTTTACTCTCCTTCCTTCTACTCTTATCCACATCTCTTTATAGCTTAAGTATCAGAGAGCCTTCGGGAGGATCAGCTCTAGCGACTGTCGAGCTTTTCTCTCTTTTTTTGTATGCAGAGTAACAAGCGCGTTGCGAATCGCTAACTTTCTAGAGCCTGATCGGCTAGAAGTCTTCTAACCACCGGATGGGATTTTCACAACAACACCCACCTCTCTAGCCCCTCCTCATTTTAACAAATACATCTTAATTACTTTAATTTTTAGCTTGAAAAAATAAATAAGAAATGCACCTTTAAATTGGAGTCCATGTATTAGGTTACATACAAATTAGGAAAACTTGATGGCGTAGACCGAACTCTAACAAAAAAAAAGCTCCTATTAACTAATTTTTCAACACCCCATTTCATCTCATCTGATAAATAAAAGCAACTTGTTCGATCTGGACTAAAGATTTTTCTTTCTTTCCTTTTTTTTCTTTTTGTGGCGAGCGTCGAGGTACTACAAAAAAAAGAAGCTTTGGCAACGCTTTTTAAGATCTTTACCGACACTTATAAGCGTTGGTAAATTTTTTTTCGACGCTCTTAAAAGTGTCGCCAAAGCATCGGCTATGTAAGTGTAAAAAAAATTTTTGCCGATGCTTTTCAAAAGCATCACTAAATAGTAGTTTTTAGTGTTTTAGCGACGTTTTCTAGATATGCTTATAAGCGTCAAGCAGTTAGCGACGCTTTAAAGCGTCGGTTTTTAACTGCTATTTTTTAGTTAGCGACGCCTTAAAATGTCGTTATAATTATTTTTTTTGAAAAAAAATTATTTTAAAAGATTTTTTTCGTTTAGCAAGGTTTAAAGGTTAGAGGTGAAAGGGGATCTCTGCCGAATCCCAAATAAAAATGGGTTCATGCCAATCCACACCACGGTGATCAAAGGGGAGAACGAGGATCGGAGAGTGGGTTTTAATTATTTTTTGGTTGACCTGAGTCAACTAGACTGCATACTTTATTTTTGATCTTGGCTATCAAATTGCAGAGGCGGCATCTTTTCCTCCGAGTGCAGCTTAGTTTTGTAGTTTTGGAGAAACAGAGGGCATTTGGTAAAGATTATAGATTATAGAACAAGAGGTTCGGAGCGTGGAATATTCCTTATGACACTTCGCAAGTTTATTTACTAGAATGTCTTAAATTTCTCTCTTCATGAACACCTTTGAAAAACATAATCAAGAAGTTAGATATATAAATCGTGCATGCGCTTTTTGTGCTTTTCTCTTTCATCTAAACATTTTTTTCTAGGCATTCCAAATCACTTGAACTCTATTTTTTGAAAAAAATAAATCTCAACCCATCTCTCCTCCACATGCCCTTTCTAAACTTGAAAATAAATAAAAATGTAAATACTCTCTTTGTTTAGCTTACGTATTGTATCTATCTTATTGATTAATCTGTTGAACTTTTTTTATCAATTTATTTTTGTACGTACATGGCACATGTTCGATAATTAGTAGCTCCAACAACAAATCATACGTAAAAGAAGAAAGGACATGATAAAGCTAATCCTTAGAGACTCTTACACTCTCTAGACTCTATATATTTGTACAATACAAAAGCCTGAGTTATATTAAACACCAACTACCCCCTTGCATATCCCACCATTCTTCCGATCTCTATAACTGCTGCCATTTTTAATAAATACATCTTAATTAGTTTAATTCTTAGCTTGAAAAAAATAAAAGAAATGTACCTTTCAAATGGAGGTGTACGTATCAAGTAACAAAACTTAGATTAGAAATGCTCATCCACCTCTATTGCCTCTCATATACAAGTTGTCAGCAATAATTATATATGTAGTTGCGATAGAACATCACTGTTAAAGGATGCAACAAGGGATGGACCAAGTCGACCATCACGAGCACACGTCTAGCCCATGACCGACTCTTTCAAACCCTTTTTTTTTATTCATTTTTCCTCTTCACTTGTCTAATACATCAAACCAACATGTTGCTCGACTTGGACTGAAGCAGAAGTTTTATCATCTATATGAACAAGTATTGATTCCACGAGTAACCTCAGCCTATCGCTTCGGCAAAAAGGCCGAAAAAATCATATTATTATGTTAACTCATGCGCGCCAGACGTAGGAAAAATATGGAGAGAACGCAAATTTCGTTATTTATGCAAGATTAGATACATTTAAAATACAAGTCCACCAATCTACAAGCAAACTAACAGAGATTTTTTTTCCCTCTCCTTTAACGCAAAAATAAAGAAGAACAAGATGGACATATATAGCCTATGCAGAGAACGAGAGGAAACAGAAGTTTACAGGAGAGGAAACAGTAGGAGATGGAAATTGTCTTGCACGAGAAAGTTTTTTTTTTTTCTTTCTTTTTTTTTCTTTTATTTTTAAAGACAAAGCTGGGACACAATTTTACTGTGCAAGACCCAACCCTCCACAGTAAGCAAGAAGGCAGCCATGATCAAGCACTTGATAACCACCCCTCTCTCCTCCCGATGCCCTCCTCATAATCTCCGATTACTGGGAGGTACTGGTCCTCCTCATACATCCTCGAGCTATAAGGCTTCTGCTCTATGACTTGCCTTCCTCTAGAGTCCACGTACTTCTTCGTCATCATCCCTCTCTCCTCATAATCCACACGTCGGCACAGGGCAAACCTGCCTCCTTTCTTCTTCTTCTTCTTCTCCTCCGCGCGCCGGCTCCTGACCACGTCAATCTCCGTGTCACCGCTCTGGTCCCGTATCCGATACGAGTACCACTCTTCTTGAGGCTCGCCACGGTGGTGCTTCCCTGAACCTCTCTGCTCGTAACGCTCTCTTCCATGGCCATACACAGAATCGATTTGTTGCGAGCCATATGGATACTGAGAGTTCCATTCTGTGCCGTAGGAATTGTAGTACTGGTACACGAAACAACATCAGAAACACACACACACACAGGAGGAGAAAAAGAGAGTAAAAAGGGAAGTACTGCTACTCCTACCTCCTCTCTCCGGCGTTCCCTACGTTCTCCCGAGCCACCCCGGAAAAATTGATACGCCAGTGTAGCCAAGGAGGTGACGGCCTCGAGCCAAGCCATTGCTTCGATTCTCCTCTCTCAAAGACGGACGCGTTATGTGTGCACGAAATTTAGCGAGTTCGACGGAGCTCATCCCCAGTATAAAAATAGCTGGAAGCTAGCGGTTTGTTTCTTGTTGAAGCAAGTGGATAATTAGTTTAGCGTGTAAACTAATTAATCAACCTTGAGTGGGCCGAACCGGATGATAATTAAGGATACCAAGTTGACGGAAGTCAATCGGATTGTGTATAATATTTTTGATGTTATCTTCTCTACTAAATAATGAGGGCGGCGTCTCGTCTTCCTTGCACACAAAGTAATTAGAATACGTCCACAATCAAGTATATATTTTGGATGCGAATCCTTATAGAGTATTTGTGTAATATCCCCAGTCGATGAAATTAGAAGTTTTAGTCTGCTCTTTTGAGGGTTCTCATAAGTCGTGCACATCTGTGGATGAGATAATCATGCTGCAGATCGGTTAGCGATCTATGGAAATTGGATGCCCGAGATGAACCGTCTGAAACCACTTAAATGAGCTTCCTTTTGGGAGTTTAACGAAATGGAAATGGATATGGAAATTTTACAACAAAAATCTTATACATGGCGAGAAACTTGGCTTTAGAAATGACATGACGCTACGAATTATATGGACTTCGAGGTGTCCTTCCTCTTGTGAAAGATCTGTAGACATCGCTAAACATACTGTGAAATTATTTTATGGATCAACAAAAAATATCTGTTATCATAATATTACTTAAATAATACAACCATTTTTGAAAAACCATGGTATTAACGGTTTTGCAATAGCTATATATAATGGTTACAGTTCAAGACCATTACAACTTTTTATACTATTATACCAGAACCATCTTTTGGCTGAAGATTGAAAACTACTTTTGTTCCAGTTACTTTAATTAATAATGTAATATTATTTCAAATAGTAATATTATCCTTTCTATTCTAAAATATGGCCGAAGATCTTTCGTATCTAAATAGTAATATTATTTCAATTAATAATGTAGAAGCATACTTTAGAATACCAATGTCAAAATATTAAATTTTCAAGTGAGATAATGTTAAATCAGCACCATTAACAATTATATAACACTGAGAAAGTTTTTTTTTAAATTTGATACATATACATATAACAAATGTATTTTTTATATTTGTGACTATTATGCAAATAGGCTAGATCAAGAGATAGCAAAACAAAGAAAAAACACATGCATTTATGAATCTTGAGTTCCTTAAACACAAAACTTCAGATCTGACTTGGCTTGAAGCTAGTACGAGCATGACAGGGCAAAAATCTTGCAACCCGTTTAAGTTGTCAGACAAAAACCATATCCACGCTCCCCCCGAGGACATGCTCAGAACTAAAATTTCTAAATTTCTAGTGATTTGAAACTTTGGTGGTGTAAGTTACGCGGTCATCTGCGCTGTCCAAAATAGACAATCCCGATGCGGGAAAGGATTAGACACATTAAGATAGCAATAATATATAGTTGAACAAATTATATTATTGTAGAAACATATAACATATTTACCAAGAAAACAACAAGAAATTAAAGATCAACTCAACAACTCACATAGATAAATATTTTATCTGTGAAAGAGTGTAACGTGGAGATTTTGCTATCTCACATCGAAGCCAGATGGAGTACATATTTTGACCATCAAAACCCAACGATGGGTACCACGCTACTAAGGACCATCAAGCAGATGCAGTTTCCCTCGAAGGAAAATGGTGTCTTCAAATACCCCAAGCAAACCTGATACCTTGCCCGTGCATTCCGCTTGAATCCGGTCGTTATAACTCCAATCTAGCTTGAATCCACTGAACCAAGTCCTAAAGAAGGCTATAATAGTTCTTGTCATCGCTGTCAACCGTCGTTATTGTCCTGTATATGCAAACTTTTCGACTAGCTTGTAACCAATAAACTGGCAACCCCCCCAGATAGATGGCTTCAACTTTGGCTGTGATAAATATCAATAAATTAAGGCACATTACCAGTGCAATATCCCAAGTTGCACAATCCAGCAGTTACGGCATGGGATGCTGGAACAAGTTACCGCACGCAATCTCTACCACTTGAAGTATATCCTAGCATGGACCAAGCTCTTATAAATGGAATTATAACGTTTAAATCCTGTTCATGTCTATCTTTTTATTCCATGAATGCCCGCAGACAGTTCAAACAAACAAAGCTTTCCTTGCATTCTATGCGGCTTCAAAACTTCTAACCGATCACACATTCAGTTCATCTTCAGGAGGCAACGGCTCAAACAATGACTCCACTTCAGTCATATCAACATCCTCCAGCCTTGAGGGGCTCCAATTTGGTTTCTGCGAAAAACACATAGCATGAGAATACCTTTTCCTTTTTCCCTAGATATAAAACCCAAACAAAAACTAAGCAAAAAGAAACAATGTACAGTAATTAAGAGCACAAACATGAATATGGAACTATATACACTGAGAAGATAAGCATTCATATCAATGAATATGTGCATCTAGAACATTTCATATATTAACAGACAATTTGCTTCTCATTTGCTTGAGAGATCAAGTAGCTGATCCAGTTTTCATAAATATGCAAAGCACTTACTGTCTTGTTAAAAGGACACTAAGCTGTATTTCTATTTGAAAACCTTTACTTTAGCACAATAATCTAGTAAATATCATCAAATGCTATTTAGCTAAGTAGCAATTCTGTTTTAGTCTCACACTTAAAACACATCTTCAGATATCTAGCAGAGCGAGACCAATTGGCAAATTAAATACCCGAGTAGCAAACTGCCAAACCCTGCTGTTCATGGGGTGCCACAAACTTGTTACCTAACTTACAACCAGCACAGAATTATTTGCTTCCATCAAAAAGAACATTAAAAAAAATATATAGCAGATATAGATCCAAATTCAAACACCAACCAGGCCTACTCAAGCACCAGACAGCACTTAAATAGTCATTCCAGAAAGCAGCCTCTGAAGCACAGGAGAGTTGTTAGCAACCCAGCAGAAACATTGACAAACCCAGACTTCTCAATCCTTGCAGCAGCAAATTTCCAAGTTACCTGGAAAGGGAATAGGGAATGAATGGATCCCCTAAGAAACTGTTTGGCTGATTGCCAATTTATATATCCAATACATCCCCAATGCTTTTGAAGTTATAAGGTGCTGCACGCAATAGAAATTGTACGGATCATGAGAAGCAGAAGATACTCATATCGAATAATGGATTCAAATAGTAACACTGAACCACCCTACCCTCCCCCTGGTCCTTTTTTCTCCCATCTGAGGATAGGTGATGAAGAGGCATATTGCTTTTCATCAATTAAAACTTGGCTATTTTTATCCCTAAAAAATTTAGGAATAACTGAATCCATGACCTCTTTCGATCCTCAAAATTTCTGGATATGCTTGCTTCCTTCTCAAGACTTCCCACTCCCACATGAATAGATCATGCCACCAGATAACATGATCCTATGTCCAAAAAGGCCCTAAAGGACCAGGAGATTCAGCAGATTATTCTGATTACTCCCTGAGGAGCAGAGGCCCCATCAAATCTACAGGTAGAGAAAAAGAGAGATTATGATCTCCCATGTGGAATCCTTGTTTCCATGATTGCTCCT
The DNA here is from genome assembly GCF_051530095.1 of Phoenix dactylifera. Classification (NCBI taxonomy): domain Eukaryota; kingdom Viridiplantae; phylum Streptophyta; class Magnoliopsida; order Arecales; family Arecaceae; genus Phoenix; species Phoenix dactylifera. The sequence goes on along the minus strand of NC_143194.1, from coordinate 38,749,953 downwards.
CCATAATACAGATTTGGAGGGTAGATCAATGCACCCATAAGGCCATGACCCTCATATAGTATAGAATCAGGCTCACAGAGATCGTGTTTATTCTCTTTTATTCTGTATTCATTGATTGTGATCAAACCTGAATTAAGATTGCGGGACATCCTAGCATACACCTTTGAGATCCTCCATTGGAATCAAATATGTCGACTCTCAGTTCAACTGCAGTTCCAAATATCAAGACGGAACTCCGAGTCTAACATGTACTAGGGATGATGAGATTGGTGCATCGATAATATGGACATATGAGATGGAGAACATACATGCATTTGAAAGATCAGTGCACAAGTCTCACATCGTTGTTGGTATTAGTTTAATCTTCTTGTCAGTGTACATGAATCAGACAACGCAGATAGAAGAAGTTGATCTTGCTTGTTATGGAAGCAAGAATCCGTATGAATGTGTTCTACAAACAAGTGACGCGAGGCATTAGGAATTGCCATTAGATAGTCTTTTAGTCGACGAATGGAAAACCGAGAGTGGGAAAACTATCAAAACAACAACACAACTTGTTATTTAACTCCTTACAGAATTCCATTATGCATTACTCTTACATTATTTAGCACTCAACAACTAGATTGCAAGTTGCCAGCTATCATTTTTTGGTACCTGCTTTATTTAGTAGTTTCTAAAGCATGAAGAAAGGACCATCAACATGATCACATGCATCCTTCTTCAAACTAGATGAGCATGCTCTTACTGCTCCCTGGATGTCAAGGATGGTATTGAGAAAAAAAATCTTCTACACATGAATTACCTGGTCCTTGTCCACCAAGACTGCTCGAACACCTTCAGCAAAATCATTTCTAACTGAGGACCTCAAGGCAATGCGATATTCAGTCTTCATAACACCACCTAGCTGGATTTGCAATGTAGCATCATAAATGGAAGTCACATCTTAAATATGCATAAACAGCTTAAAATTAGAAGAAAACAATCAGCGGATGTACTTTTGACAAATGGTGTTCATCATTTCGATGTGCAGATGCAACTTGGGAGAAATGCTTCTGGGTCACACAAAGCGAAAAGGGAGCACCTTTACCAAGTCCTAGAAGAGAATCAGCTGCCCATTCTGCCACTGCAGAAATGAACAATCATGACAAGGTATGCAATGAAGATGACACCAAGTGCTACTTGTTTTTCATCCAAAACAATGACGAAAAATCTAACATAATATTTCTACCAAAGAATGCAATATCATACCAAACCATTCATGGTCGTATTGTACCATACGCCCATGAACAAGGATAGTTCATGATCTCGGTACAAGATTTTGGTCAAACCGGTGCAAATCGGTCCTCGATGGATTGAACTGCCCTGAACCACTGGGTTTCCAGCAGCTTAGCCTGGTAAGGGCCCTGTACTGGTTGTCTAAGGCCTTAATATTTGGGGGAGAAAGGGATTCAACACCCTTTTCTCCTATTACAAGTTAAGAGAGGAGAAAGAGAGGGAGAGAGTGGAAGGGTGAGCTGTTCCTCTATTCCAGGTACTTTTCTCTACCATTTTCTTTTTTTACTACATCCCAAAAATGGACAGAAATTGAAAATTATAAAAAAATATGCTTAAATTTTGTATTTTATTATGCAATGATATATCATAGATCTTAGATCTACACAGTGGTATAATCTTAATATTATTTTTTATTAAAATATATTTTTAAATAAAACTAATAGAAAAAAGTAAAGGAGATGTTAAATTCCAAAAATTACTATCATATTAGCATGCTATCTGCTGTCTTTTTTTTTATAGCAATTTGATTAATTTCAGCATATTAATTGCTTCTTGAACAAAAGTCCAACTTTAAAGTAATTCATGGATTAATTAGGCTATCATCATTTAATTTGGGCTGAAAAATGTGGTGCCTCCTATCGAAGACCACATTAGGCATGTAACATAAAAAATTATGACTTCATGAAAATGTGATACCTCCTATTATCACTTAATGTGCCCATATTATTGCGCTAGTTTCATGTTAGTAGAAAGGGATTCAACACCCTTTTCTCCTATTACAAGGTAAGAGAGGAGAAAGAGAGGCTGAGAGGGAGAGAGTGGAAGGGTGAGCTGTTCCTCTATTCCAGGTACTTTTCTCTACCATTTTCTTTTTTTACTACATCCCAAAAATGGACAGAAATTGAAAATTATAAAAAAATATGATGGGGACATCAGCTAGGTCCCCATTTTATTTGCATATTTGCTTATTGTTATTTCTGGGTTTATTTGTGTTTTAGGATTTATTTGGGGTTTATTTTATTCTGGGCTTATTTGCATTTTAGGGCTTATTTGTGGAGAATTATTTTATGTAAGGGGTTTATTTTAATTGTTCTTATGGGGCCCTATTTAAAGGAAACTTTATGTTGATTAGGGTTTTAATGAAGAATTAAAGATTTCTTTCCCCTACGTTTCTTCTTCTTCTCTTCTCCTCCCTTCTCCTTCTTCTCTTCTTCTTCCTCCTTCTCTTCCCCTCTTCTCCTTCTTCCATTTACAACTTGGTCCGGCATCAACTTGGTATCAGAGCCGTCGGCTTTGCCCCTGCTGCCAAAGCCACGAGCCAGATTATCTGCCAACGCCCGGGGTCTAGCTTCTCTCTCTCTCGGTTCTCATCAGAGGCAAAGGGAAACCCTGTCTGCGTGCCCTTCCCACCAGCCGTCACCACCGTGAACACCTCTACCACCCACCGCCAGACCACCGGTGGTTCTTCTGCGGTCTCCCAGAAGTTAAGCCGTAGCCGTCCGGGATCAAGCGTCACAGGCAAATAGCAAAAAAAAAAAAAAAAAAAAAAGTCTGCAGCCGAGAGAGAAGAAAGAGCCACAGTCCCTGCGCCGGATTTCCCCCTCGCGTCCATCTGACTTGATCCCTCGGTCGTCGCCGTTGCCCCACCACCTGCAACCACCGGCAGCCGGTGTATGGCCGATCGTCGCCGGATTCCCGGATTCCTATGGCCGCACGAATATTACGCCGTACGTCGACCACGGACACCGGAGCGCGTCGAAGGGCCACGTGTGACTCCCGCTGCCGGAAAGAGGAAGAGCGTCGCCGACCTGTTCTCGACCTTGTCCCTCGGCCCTGTCGACGCACCCGCCGACCACCGTGCACAAGGAAATCCCGGCCACCACCACGACCAGCCGCCGCCTGTCGCCGCCGACAACGGAGCCACTGTCATCGTTCCGTTCGGCCGCTCCGCAACCACCGCCGAAGCGGCCGGAACGCCCTCCCGAATCGATCGGGAGGTTGAAGAAGGAGTTACGGTAACGGGTCAGTTCTAAACCCGTTACCCAACCCGATAACCGGGTCTCCAACAAAAAAAAAAAAAAATCACGTGATCTGCACGTGCCGGTTTTACAGTTATCGGAGCGGGTTTCATTCGAAACCCGAAACCGATAACCCGAACCCGTTAAGGTTCAAAAAAAAAAAAAAATCCCGTAGGATCACGTGACCTGCACGTGTTCCCAAAAAAAAAAAAAAAAACTAACCTCTGTTTCTTTCGAACGGAAACCCTAGGGTTTCCGCCGCCGATGCCATTGCCGCCGCCCCCTGCCGTGCCGTCTCTGCTGCCGACGCCTTCTCCTCCGTCAACCGAGCCGCGCCGCCCCTGTGTCCGTGCCGTCTTCGCCTTCGCCGTCGCCGCCGGCCTCGCTCCGTCTTCGCCGTCTCCGCCCGTGCCGCCTCTTGCCGCCGCCGAGATCCGCCATCGCCCGATTCCCGTGTTCTCCCTCCCCACCGAGCTGCACCGCCTTGCCGCCGTCGTCCCCGCCGCTCCCGCGACCGCCCGATTGCCACCACCGCTGCATCCTACCCTCCTTGCTTCGCCGCTGCCCCTCTGCTCACCGCCTCTCCATCGCCGTCGCACGCCACCGCAGCTCCGCCCCTCCTCCTTACCACTGCCGACCGCCGCCTGCCGTTTTCTCCTTTCGCCGAGAGGCACCGATCCCCTTCCCCTAACTCCATTTTTCCCCACCCCCTGTTGCAGTCATCCAAGCCACCATGGCGGGCTTCCTTGGCCCGCCTTTCACCAAACCCTCCCGTCTGGCCCTGTTGCCACTTGTCCAGCAGGCCACCAGCCCAGTCTGTCTCTACGGCCCGATTCTGTCCGTCAGCCCAAGGCCCTTGGCCGCAGGCCCTGTTTCAGGCCCAAGCCAGGGTGTTCTTCAGCCCATTTCAACAGCCCAGGAAGCCTTGTGCTGTAGATGCAGGTCCAAAACTCCAGCTAGCTCTGCCCGGCGCCAACTTCGTGTTCGAGACTCCACGAGCAGACGATTCTGGTCCACTGCATTCACCACAGGTAATAGGTTCTTCCTCCTTTGGGCTTGCTTATCTAAATATGTTCTAGTTCTCTTGCATGACAGCCCTATTTTGAAACTTATTTTCTTGTCAAACTGCAAAACCTAGAACATTTTCCACCACACCCGTCCTACCTACCAATTAAATCTAAATATTAAATTAGCACACTTTAGTGTCAGGACATCATCAACATCCATAGATCAGATTACTTTCAGACTTTGAATGACTGTAAAACGTGTTTGCAACCTAACTTCTTATAGTGACTAATTTTCTACTTTAATTCTGAAATAACCAAAGTACGAATTAGTAACATTTAATTTTAAGTTATTTTTGTGAAAAGTTGCTGATTTCCGAATTCATAGTAGGTTGCATTAGTGGGTTGCATCAGTAGGTTGTCCTGCATTACATTTGGACAATTAGGGTTCATTAGTAGCATTGCATATCATATCACCAACTAGAGTAGTTCCTGTATGCCCACCCGTAGTGGTAGAGAGTACCTCCTCACTGACTCTCAGACCCCTTTATCCACCATGGACCCCAGAGTTATACAAGATATTCTGGAACAATTAGCTGCAATACGAGCTGATCATGACGAATTCAAACGTGAGATCCGTGCTCTAGTACAACACCCTAGGACTCCGGAACCATCATCCCCAATCGCAGCTTATCCCGAGTTTGGTTTGACCACACCGCCTGTAGCTTTTCCCCATCCCCCTAGGAACCAACATCATCCTGATCACCAGCGCGATCTTGACGAGCGACTACTTCGTACCGTGCGAGTAAAAGCCCCCATATTTGCTGGTCAATTAGAGCCGAGCGTGTACCTTGATTGGAGAGCAGCCATGGATAATTATTTTGAGTGGTACGATATGACCGATGATAGAAGAGTACGGTTTGCCAAAATGAAGCTTATTGGGCAAGCTCACTGGTACTGGCATAACGTTGAACATCGGCGTGAGACCCAAAGGCTTCCACGTATCACCACTTGGGAGGATATGAAAGAAAAACTGAATGAGAAGTATCTGCCATTCTCTTACCGACAACGTCTTATGGATAGGTGGCAGAAACTAACTCAAGGAACCTCAACTGTTGCCGATTACATTGCACGATTTGAGGAGTTTCACATGAGGTGCGGTGTAATCGAAGAGGAGACTGTTACTCTTTCTAGGTTTCGAGCAGGACTCCGCGAGGAGATCCAGAAAGAATTGATCCTCCGAGAGATTACTACCCTTGGCCAGGCATACCAATTGGCTCAAGATGTGGATAGTTTTTTACGAGTCCCTGTGGTGAGACGTACCGACTCTCGGTTCTTACCCCCAGGAGCCCGACCTAATCAAAGCCATCTTCCACAACCCAGACCACTCTCCAACCATCCTTCCCAGCCCGGTTCTAGCCAAACACCGACTAGGACGTTCCCGGTGCCTGCTCAAAGTACATCAACTGATAAAGGAAAAGGCATATTAGGGTCCAACCCGCCTTTAAGAAACCAAACCCAGTGTTTCAGGTGCCAAAAGTTTGGCCATATTGCGTCCCAATGTAACGCCAAGACCTATTTAATGACTGAATTGGAAGCAGGAACCCAGGATACTGAATGTGTCGAAGAAGTCTATGAACCAAATATTGAGGATTTTGTAGATGACTTTGGAGACGAAAAGACTGGGTTAGAGTTTGTTCAGACTGAATACCAAAATGAGCCCACTGATAGGAATAACCAAAACCATAGGCTCCATGTGGTTAGGTGCACACTAGCCCAAACAAAGACCGAACAAGACTGGCGAAGAACCTCCCTATTTTATACACTTATCAAGATCAATGGTAAAACATGCAAAATCTTATTTGATAGCGGGAGTTGCATCAATGCCATTGCGTCTGGAGTTGTTTCTCGCCTTGGCCTGAAATCTACCCCTCATCCTAATCCATATAAAGTAGCCTGGGTAGATAAGACGTCCATTTCAGTTTCAGAAAGATGCCTTGTCCCGATTCAATTCCTATCCTACAAAGACGAGATTTGGTGCGACTGCCTCCCGATGGACGTAGGTCAAGTCATTCTAGGAAGACCTTGGTTATACGATAGGGACGTCACACTTCATGGTCGGTCAAATTCGTGTAGTTTTATGTTCCAGGGTCGGAAAATTATACTGAACTCATTGCCTCCTAGAGAGCCCGGCCCTGAGAAGAAGGGTGCTACACCACAAAAAGATGAGTCACTTCACATCATTACTTCGAGAGAGGTAATGAAAGATATCGAAAGCCACTCACCTGTGTTCGCCCTTGTGGCTAGAGTTATCAATGTGGAGTCAAATGCCGAACATCCGGCCGCCGTAGTTCCTCTGTTGGAGGAGTTTCACTCTGTCTTCCCCACTGATCTTCCAGAGGCACTCCCTCCAATGCGTGATATCCAGCACGTAATTGATCTCATTCCTAGAGCGTCACTGCCAAATCTTCCCCACCATAGACTCAATCCAAACGAGCACACTGAACTGAAACGCCAAGTTGACGAACTAGTCACTCGAGGGTATATTCGTGAGAGTTTGAGTCCCTGTGCTGTACCTGCACTCCTCACTCTCAAGAAAGATGGCTCTTGGAGGATGTGCGTCGATAGCCGTGCTATCAATAAAATCACGGTTAAGTATCGTTTTCCTATTCCTAGGCTGGACGACCTTTTAGACTATATGTCTGGTGCTACAGTTTTTTCCAAGATCGACCTAAAGAGTGAGTACCACCAGATTCGGATTCGTCCTGGGGATGAATGGAAAACTGCATTCAAAACCAAAGATGGACTCTACGAATGGTTAGTAATGCCTTTCGGATTAACAAATGCTCCAAGTACTTTTATGAGGGTGATGACACAGATCTTTCGACCTTTCTTGAACAAATTTGTCGTTGTATACTTTGATGACATCCTCATTTATAGTCAAACTCAAGAGCTCCATCTCTCACACCTGAGGCAGGTTTGTGAAGTCCTGCGGAAAGAAAGCTTTTTTGCAAACCCTAAGAAGTGTGCCTTCCTGACTGATCACGTCACTTTCTTAGGATTCATAGTGTCTTCCAAGGGTGTCTCTGCTGATCCAGAAAAAGTAAGCGCGATAGTCGATTGGCCTGAGCCCAAGACCTTAGCCGAGGTACGTAGTTTTCATGGTCTGGCTACTTTCTATCGTCGCTTCATTAGGAATTTTAGTTCAATAATGTCTCCCATTACAGATTGCATGAAGAAAGGAGACTTTATCTGGACTAAGTCGGCATCCCAAGCATTTAAAGATATTAAGCATAGGATGACCGAAGCACCTGTCTTGCGCCTCCCTGATTTCACTAAGGTATTCGAGGTCGCATGTGATGCCTCTGGCGTTGGCATAGGTGGTGTGTTAAGCCAAGAAGGTCACCCTGTCGCGTTCTTTAGCGAAAAGTTAAGTGATGGCAGGTTGCGTTATTCCACCTATGATAAGGAATTCTATGCGGTAGTGCAAACTTTGCGACATTGGCGACACTATTTGCTACCGCAAGAATTTGTTCTGTATTCAGACCATGAGGCTTTAAAGTATCTCAATTCTCAAAAGAAATTAAACCTTCGACATGGCCGATGGATTGAGTTTCTACAAGCCTATACTTTTGTGCTGAAACATAAAGCTGGAGTTGAGAATAAGGCTGCTGATGCACTCAGTCGACGGATCTTCCTCCTATCCATGATAAGCACTGAAGTAATTGGTTTTGAAAGGATCAGGGAACAATATACCACCGTCCCGATTTTAGTAATGTATACCTGACCTTACGAGATGGAGTAGAGAGAGAGCACGATGATTTCTTTTTACACGATGATTATCTCTTTCGCTCCGACCGTTTGTGTATTCCTCGAACTTCTTTGAGAGATTTTCTAGTATGGGAAATACACGCTGGAGGACTGTCTGGGCATTTCGGGAGAGATAAAACCATTGAGATGGTGGAAAGACGTTTCTTCTGGCCGAGTCTCAAGAGAGACGTGGCCAAGATCGTCGCTCAGTGCCGCACATGTCAATTAGCCAAACAACGTAAACAGAACACTGGGCTTTACACTCCACTACCTGTTCCTGATTGTCCGTGGCAAGATGTTAGCATAGATTTTGTGTTAGGGCTTCCATGTACCTCGACCAAACACGATTCCATTTTTGTAGTAGTGGACCGATTCTCTAAAATGGCTCATTTTCTCCCATGTTCTAAGACTTCTGATGCTTCTAGGATTGCGAAACTCTATTTTGATGGTCTTCCTAAATCTATTGTGTCCGATAGGGATGTTAAATTTATGAGCTATTTTTGGAAAACTCTTTGGCACATGATGGGTACCAAATTAAAATTTTTCTCTGCCTATCATCCCCAAACTGATGGCCAGACCGAAGTGGTCAACCGAAGTCTAGGGAGTCTTCTCAGATGTCTGGTAGGTGAGCATACTAGGACTTGGGATCTCGTGTTACCAACTGCCGAGTTTGCATATAATAGTTCGGTCAATAGGACCATAGGCATGAGTCCTTTTGAAGTGGTGAATGGCTATAAACCTCGGCAACCTATAGACTTGATTCCCATGTCTCATCAACATAGAGTCTCTGAGTCTGCACAATCATTTGCTTCACACCTGCATTCATTGCATCAGGAGATCAGCAAACTTATTCACTCTAATAACTTAAAATATAAATCCTTTGCTGATTTGCACCGCCGTTATAAAGAATTAAATGTAGGTGATTCAGTCATGGTAAGAATTAGACCTGAACGACTTCCTTCGGGGACGTTCAAAAAGTTGCAATCTCGTAGTGCGGGACCGTTCAAAGTCCTAAAGAAAATCAGTTCGAATGCGTATGTTGTAGATCTTCCTGAAGACTATGGGATTAGTGCGACATTTAATATTGAAGATTTAGTCCCATACAAGAAATCAACATTCATTCCTTCTGACCCTTTTGTTGATACATCCACTGTTGTTGATCACCCTGCTCTAGCACCTGCTAGTGAGCCTCCACCTCCACAGTTTCATGCACGCAGAGAACACATAGAACATATATTGGATGAGCAGGTTATATCTACCAGGAGAGGAAGCTACCAACGTTACCTTGTTCGGTGGAAAGGTCGACCCGAATCAGATGTGTCGTGGATTTCGCGAGCTGAGTTGCAGCGCCTTGACCTGGATCTTCTGGAGCAGTACGACAGCCGACCCGATTTACACTCGACGGGGTCGAGTTTTTCTCACCCGGGAGGAGTTGATGGGGACATCAGCTAGGTCCCCATTTTATTTGCATATTTGCTTATTGTTATTTCTGGGTTTATTTGTGTTTTAGGATTTATTTGGGGTTTATTTTATTCTGGGCTTATTTGCATTTTAGGGCTTATTTGTGGAGAATTATTTTATGTAAGGGGTTTATTTTAATTGTTCTTATGGGGCCCTATTTAAAGGGAACTTTATGTTGATTAGGGTTTTAATGAAGAATTAAAGATTTCTTTCCCCCACGTTTCTTCTTCTTCTCTTCTCCTCCCTTCTCCTTCTTCTCTTCTTCTTCCTCCTTCTCTTCCCCTCTTCTCCTTCTTCCATTTACAACTTGGTCCGGCATCAAAATATGCTTAAATTTTGTATTTTATCATGCAATGATATATCATAGATCTTAGATCTACACAGTGGTATAATCTTAATATTATTTTTTATTAAAATATATTTTTAAATAAAACTAATAGAAAAAGGTAAAGGAGATGTTAAATTCCAAAAATTACTATCATATTAGCATCCTATCTACTGTCTTTTTTTTATAGCAATTTGATTAATTTCAGCATATTAATTGCTTCTTGAACAAAAGTCCAACTTTAAAGTAATTCATGGATTAATTAGGCCATCATCATTTAATTTGGGCTGAAAAATGTGGTGCCTCCTATCGAAGACCACATTAGGCATGTAACATAAAAAATTATGACTTCATGAAAATGTGATACCTCCTACTATCACTTAATGTCCCCATATTATTGCGCTAGTTTCATGTTAGTAGAAGTGTAAGCAGTATGACTTCATGAAAAAATCATAAATTACAACTCTCAGCATCTATCATACTGGAAAAATGAAAAAAATAGAAGGAAATATGACTAAGGATTTTCCACTTGTCAAATGTGGTGTTAAAACACAAAATTTGCATTTAATTCTTTGTATCATCTCCATCAATGCTTGCACTTATAAATATTTTCACATGGTGAGAAGATGAAACATCTAAGATCTAACTGATATGTAAATTGTGCAACAGCAGTCAGTGACAGTACAGTTTGCAGAAATCAAGAACTGCTTCACTCAATAACTTTTTTTAGCAACCCGAATAAAAGCATACCTACAGCATCAGTGCTGAATTGATGCTTTTTCAACTCTTCTATTGTCTCAGAGACTGAACTATGAGAACCAAAAGACGAAACGATATGAGGCAAAAGAATTTTCAGCTGAGCCTCTGACTCAGGTTCCTTCTCATATCCTGATAGTAGTGCTTGGACATCTTTGTGCGGGTCATCAGAGCTGCAGGCACAAAGTACATGATGTCAAGACAATCTAAATGTGCTTACCAGAAAACAATGTCCCTGGGAACCATTAACATATGAAATGGGTGCAAATGCATCCATCTTTCTCAATTAATTTAAACAAAAAGAGAAACACGGCAAAGATGAAATGTGTTCCTATCTCACAATTTCAATTGCTATAGACCCACTCAGCAATATTTTTTTGTTTTTTTTAAAAAAAAACAAACTTCGGTAGTTGTTTCAAATCTTAAAAGTCTACTGCAGATATAAGCAAGACCCTGATCTGGTGGACTGCACTCTTTGATACATGTTACACACTCTCCTAATTTGGTAGTTCGTGCCCACACTATTCTCAGTGCATGGTATAGCACAACCCAGTCATTTGTTTGATCTAAATTCTACATATCGGAAATCAGATCCTAGAAGATCGCAAGCATAGGATGAGGAAGACAAATCCACAAAATGCCCACCTTTTGGAGACATTTTTCCAGCTTTAAATCAGGTTAACTTTAACCACACATTGATAAACTAAAGAAAATCATAAGAGGATCCTCAAAGAAACAAATAGCATTGATCACCAGACCAGCTAATAAACTCATTATAACAACAAACACCAAGACTATAACCAGATCAATGATAAGGAAGCAGTAAAAGATGCCTACTATGCTACTTGTAGTATACCTCAAACACTGACAGAATCTACATCTCAAAATTTTATGTTGGTCATTTAGTTAAAGTTACAAACATATCTCTGTAAAGCACATAGCATTGATTCAAAATATGATTTGTAATAACCAAAAATCTTCCTTCTCAAAATATACCAAAAATCTTGTATAGCAGACTCACTAACCCCCCCATGCTTCTCCCTTTGTCTGCCTCTCAGCTAAATTAACAACTGCAGGATTTATTTCCCACCCATATTCCGGATATCAAACAGGTGGAAAATAGTGAGGCACACACCAGTCAAATTTCCAAAAGAATACCAAAATTAGTAATAGATCACCAGGGCAGACATACTAGAACAAGTTGATTTGCTTGTGTCATATATCAATATCTAACACAACATGTGGATTATAAATTTTTCCAATAAAATCCATAAAAACCAAATTGAGACACTCTTGAATGAACTAAATTACACATTCTCTTTGCAGGTAGGCAATCAGCACATGCACTTTACACAATATATAAAACAAAAATGCTCTCAGATTAATAAAAAGTGCAACAGTGGCTACCAATGTTGATTCCCTTTTCCCCTAAAATTTAATGGTTGAACCAAGAATTAGTTATTTCCAGCACAAAAATAAGAGTTTAACATATCTAACATTTAGGCAATTATGTGGATTCAGAGGTTACCAAACATGGATTTAAAGACATAAATAAATATGCCAGCATGGCAGCTGCTTCACAGTTTGCAACAGCAATTATGTGGATTCAGAGGTTAGCAAACATGGGTTTAAAGACATAAATAAATATGCCAGCATGGCAGCTGCTTCACACTTTGCACCAGCACCTCTAACATAAACTCTGAAAGTTGCTTGCTTACCAATGGCTATGGAAACAGTTTACTCAAAAATAAAAGATAAAGAAATTTTACAAAAAACATAGTTCGGTTTTTCTTTTGTAAGAACCCTACTGTGAAAAAGGATAGTTCAGGAAAAACTTAAACATGAGTTTCATGAAAAATAGGAGGCCTCATCTTTACATAAAAGTAACAGGCCACAAAACAACAAATTGAAGTCTGTCTCAGCATCAAAGAGCATTATATTTTCCCTTTTTTTGATAAACCGGATGGCTCATACTCGCCTGGTATGAATACATGCATCAAAATCAGAAAATAAAATATTTTTAAACCGTACAGGAATACTAGAATACGATGTCCAAAAGACAAATAGCATTTATCTTTTTTAAGCCATGCTTTCTTTTAGTGAAGTCAAATTAATACAATGATCGAGTAACTTTCTCCAAGCAGAAGACAAGTGAAAGCAACCATGCTAAATCTTGACAAAACTGATTGCACTACTTACATTTCCAAAAGGCTATCTTAAATGCAATCACTACAAAAAAGTTAAGACAAAGGATACACTCTTTTCAAGATATTCAATGGTTATGTAAAATAGTTACTTATTCAAAAGCAAATACAAATTACATATTAAATAATAACCAGAGACATACTAGTCAAAACTTAAAAGAGCTTCCTTGAGTGAGACCAAGCTTCCAGATGGGACATAATGAGTTCCAAGACCTATATATAGTGCATCAGCAGGAGATGAAATTCTCTTTCCAGTCATTCCAAGGTAAGCACCTGTAACAAAATTACAGTTTAAGAAGGAAAAGGAAATTGGATAAACAAACCTCCATAACAAATTAAAATTTGATCAGGAATAATCCTTAATCTTTCAAGTCAGTTTCCATCTAAAATGAATTAATAGGCTAATTATTTATTGTATACATAGTAGAATATATGTGGCTAGAATATATAATTAAAAACAAATGATAATACAAAGATGCCTGGTTGCATGATCAAATTTGAATAACAAGTGGAAAGAAAGTCAAACAAAAAAAATAATCAAGCACTTGTTCAGCATTCCGTGAACACTGGATATACACCAAGGAGGACATTTCTGCCAAACTCAAATAAAAGAAGTGGTATTTACAGAAAGTTAGTGATCAGCAGTAATATATGTTTAATTGACAGTTCCTGGGACAGATAAATCATCATTTATATTTGCCGAAGTTCTGTAACATTGAGACCCTAACATTTAGCGTATGCAGAGGAATTTTTTAACAGATAAATTCAGTCTAAAAGAATGAAAGTGAATTTTTTTAACAGGTGAATTCAGTCTAGAAGAATGAAAGTGTACAAAGTAAAGATGCTGACAACCCAAAGTCCAAACAGGATAATAAAGGTATGTTTTCAAAATATGAAAATGATACTTTTAATCAGGTTGTACAAACTGAATGGGAAGTCATCTGCAACATCTACTCAGTCTAATAAAAATATAGTGCACATGCTGGAGCTTATGTATAAAAAAAAGGCGCAGGAAGTAGCAAGGTCCATACAAGAAGGGGCAGTACACTTTGAATGCCCTTAATTCCTAACACATTGTAACACCGCCCAGCCTTTAAGAGGAACAAAATACAGTATCTTCCCTCATGAACAACAATTTGCCTATCAGTGATGCATCAGATGCAACAATTAGTGAAATCAATGCCTATCAGCCTTCAAGTTAGTGATGCAACAATTAGCCTTTGATATAAATCAGGCTGATGCTACAAATTGAAACCAGAGGGGCCATACTTCCTTCACAAATTTCAGATGGGTCTATACTGATGATTTGGACAGGTCATTGCCTACTCCACCCTTTTGCAAGCGAAATCAATAGCCAAATACTGAGTTTCTCTGTCACCAATGTCATAGACAAAAAATGAAGCAAATTAAAAATATTAGAATGATGGTTTGATGCATAAAGTGGAGAAATACTTGCTTAGCTATTCAAAGTAGTGGTTTTCGGTAAAGTACAACACTGCAAGTTACGCAGGCTTTTGTTGATCTTCTATATTCTTTATCCTTTCGTTAAATGGTGCCCTAGTGCATAATTTGTTCTTGATAAATCCACATGGATCCTGATGAGAGTACAAAAGTAAAATTTTCATACTATCTTAATTAATATTATAGCTAATTTTTATTAATAAAATTGATTAATTAATATTTTATTTGTGTCTGAGTGCAAGTAATTCAAAAGACCCAATAATGCTGGGTTTGAGCCCAATGCCCGGCAGCCCAAGCTCAACAAATTTTCCAGCATCCGTGATGAGGCGATCCAACGGTTCCTAACCTAAAATTCCCATGCATCCACGTCAACAGGCTGAAGCAAGTGATTTCCCTACATCCCGCCTCAGCAACTTCCCATCCGTTCGAGCACGCATCTGTGAGGAGCTTCCCAGCATTCATCATCTCCAAGCGTTTCTTCCCAGCGTTTTCCAACCGTCCGTGGCAGCATGCAACCGGATTGAGGTGATCTTCCAGTGCCCTTTACGTCTCCCCTGTTTCGAGAACAAAATCCACATGTTCCAGCGGAACCATCCCAGCAGCAGAAGCATCACAGCAACCGGATCATCTCCGAAGCCAACCGTCCGCTTTCAAGCCATCAGCCGAGTCACCTCCGCGTTCCACGCTCCCCATCCGTTCCGTGACCTCTCAGCAGCAGCAACCATTCGTCTTCCACGCATTCCAGACTTCATTCATCCCATGTTTTCACTTCCTTCCGGGCGTTTCAGCCGCGTCCTCCATCCATTTGCAACGGCGATCTTCCAGCATCCTTTCATCTTCCCAGCCACACCTTCAACACGCTGAAGGTGTCTATAAAAGGAACCAGAGGGAGGCCACGGATGAGGGGGAGGGAGGACGGAGCAAAGAAGGAGGAGGAGGACACGGAGCGAGGGACGGAAGAAGGAAACCAGAGGTCTCCCAAACAACCGCAGTCCTTCCGATTTTTCTCAGCCGAGGGAGAGAGGAGAAGAGGACAGCCGGCCGTGCGACGAAGGAGGAAGAGGCCAAGGGAACTAGCAAGCAAAACATCTCAACTCCTCTTCCGATCCGTCTTCTCAGCCGGGCGAGAGGAGGAGAAGCATCGAGAGGAGAAAAGAAAAAGAAAAGAAAGAAAACAGAGCACTCTGTTTTCTTAAGAGAAGAAAGAAAAAAAAAAAGGGATTTATGTTTTATTTTATTTATTCTATGCTAATCCCTTTTATAAAAATGCTTGCATCTCATATGGATAGCTAAATCTTTTTTAGCTAAGGCTAGGAAAAAGCCTAGCATTTTCTTCATGTATTTCCTTTAATCATCAATTGGATTTTAATGTTTTTGATTTGATTTATGGTGCAGTAGATTGATAGAAATTATTTCAAACTTATATTTTTTTTTGATTTGTTATTTCCCCCGGGTATAATAGATGCTTAGAAATCCCTGTAGTTTAGAATAGAATTGCTGTAATGCTGCCCATAAAACTAAATCTATTTTATTATGATTAATAGATGATTTTAAGAAAAGCATGATTAAGTGCTAGGCTGAATCCAATGCCTTAGTTATATTTTTGTCAATCTGAATATTATTTAGCCTTTAGTTTTTGTTCACTGTCAAATCCCTGTGGATTCGATCTCGGACTCACCGAGAATATTACTTCACTACACCCTATACTTGGGGTATTCTACATTTAATTTTCCTTTTTAAAAGAGCAAGATTAAAATCGTAGCAAGTTTTTGGCGCCGTTGCTGGGAATTTGCAACGTGTGAACGAGAACAAGGCTGCAAATTTTAATTTTTAATTTCTAGTTCTTCAATTTTTTTTTATTTTTAACACGGCTGAAATTTCAAATCTTTACATATTCAAGGACGACAAAAAGCGGGACCGATAACGAGGAAGATCAAGATCAAATTTTTGGATTCCCGGAGTGAACGAACTCCGGCCGTGAGTATTTAAATTAATTTTCCAGTTTTGTTCATACTAGTTCTATTTTTCCTAGATTAGAATTTTACTCTTGTTTAAAAAAAATTAATTAAAAAAATATTAATTAAAATAATAATAAAAATAATAAAAAATTAAAAATAAAAAAAAAATTAGCTAGTTTGCTTGATCAACTATTCAAATGCAATTTAATGTCATGACATAAAATGTTAAAAATCTTCTTGATTGTTGCATATAGTATAAAGCATTTGCATAAAATAATCTAAGGGTTGAACCCATTAAAAAGATAAGGTCGGGATTTTATCACTCGTCCTTGCCCAAAAATCATCCCAGTGCATAAATATCCTAAGCTTAATTAAAATCAACTAGACATTGGCCCCTAAGGATATTCGAGCTCAATAGGACGAAGACCACTGAAAGTTGCACCAATTTCGCTCTATGGCCCGGGTCGATGTCTAGGTAAGCTTTGTCCCTCTAAGTGATTGAAGGGAGACAGTTTCTGTTCGAGGAAAGTAGGTTTTAAGTAGGACCTTTGCTACACGCATCGTGACCCCTCCACTTACTTGGGAGCTTACCTGGTCGACTAAGGTTACTAGACCGGATTGGAGGCTTAAGTGTTCTCTTCAAACCAGTTAGGAGCTGTCTAGAATTTTTAGAAAAACATTAGAAATTGTTGGATGATGTTTTAATGCATGTTTAATTTTAATTATTATTATTATTATTTTTTGTTAGGGTATTTGTTTAGATCTCGTTAGGTGGTACTTGTACTAACCCAAAAAAATAAAATAAAATAAATAAATAAATAATAAAAAATAAAAATAAAAATAAAATTTCAGTATATGCTGTTGTGGGAGAGAGATAAAACGAATAGATTATTTTGAGTTGAACCAAGAGATAAAAATTTAATTGTTCAAAATTCAAATAATCAAATGGAAGATAATGGTAGTAATCAGGGAGATAATGAATTTCAAGATGACTTACCTATTAGAACGCTTCATGATTATCTACAACCCACTAGGACCAGTACCTCATCCTGTATGGTTATTCCTACTGCTGCGGGAGCTTTTGATATGAAACCAGGAATAATCCAATTACTCCCAAAGTTTCACGGACTTGATTCTGAAAGTCCCTATTTGCATTTGAAAAAATTTGATGAAGTGTGTTCAACACTTCATTTCAATGATGTCACTGAAGGGGTAGTTAAACTTAAGTTATTTCCTTTTTCTTTAAAAGAAAAGGCTAAGTCATTGTTACACTCCTTAAGGCCTAGGACCATAGCTACCTGGCAAGAAATGACAAGAGAATTTTTAAAGAAATTCTTCCCAACACATAACACAAACACACTTAGAAGAAATATCATGAACTTCGCACAAAAAGATGGAGAAACATTTTTTCAGTGTTGGGAAAGATTTAAGGACCTTCTGCTTACTTGCCCACATCATGGATATGAAATTTGGAGGGTCATTAGTTTCTTTTATGATGGTTTGTCCTCCAATATGAGACAATTTGTAGAAATGATGTGTAACAGTGAATTCATGAGTAAGGAACCAAATGAAGCCTGGGATTATTTTGATCTTTTAACAGAAAATGCACAAGCTTGGGATACAACAGATAAAAATGAAAAATCTAAAATAGCACCTAATGCAAAAGGAGGAATATATCTTATTAAAGATGATAATGTCAATGTAAAAATTGCTAATCTGACTAGGAAGGTTGAAGCCATGGAATTAAGCAAGGCCAATTTAGGAAAAGCACAAACTATTGTTGAAAGTATATGTGGAATTTGCGAGAGTAATGCACATGTGACCAAGGATTGTCCTACAATCCCTGCTTTTCAAGAAGTGTTACATGATCAAGCAAATTTCACCAATACTTATAAAAGACCATTTCCAGAAACATATAATCCTAATTGGCGAAACCATCCTAACTTTAGTTGGAGACATGAACCCACTGCCAATGAATCTCAAGGAAATTCTGTTCCTACTCCTTATGTGCCACCACATAGGAAATCCCTTGAAGATACTTTGCAAACCTTCATGCAAGGGCAGACTCAAATAAATCAGAATACAATGCAATCACTCCAAGAACTTAAAAATTCTGTAGGTAGAATTGAGGCTCAACTCAATGTTAGGAAAAAAGGGACATTTCCAGCCCAACCTCAATCTAACCCAAAGGGTCAACATGAGGTCCATGAAACAAGTTCATCCCAACCTAAATTTGAACAAGTTAAGTCTGTCACAATCCTTCGTAGCGGAAAAATAATTAACAAACAAATTCCGATAAAAGATGACAAACATGAAAAATCTATTGAAAAGAAGGATGAAGATGATAATGAACAAGATGATCCAATACCCCATCACAAGATAGTTGCTCCATTCCCTCAGCGCTTGCTTGCAGCTAAAAAGGGAATACCTGACCAAAAAATTCTGGAAATCTTTAAACAAGTAAAGATTAATATTCCTTTATTAGATGCCATTAAGCAGATCCCATCTTATGCCAAATTTTTAAAAGATCTTTGTACCATAAAGCGAAAGCTTTACGTACAAAAGAAAACTTTTCTAACTGAACAGGTGAGTGCTATTCTCAAACATAACACCCCACCTAAATATAAAGATCCTGGTTGTCCTACCATATCTTGCATCATAGGAAACTTCAGGATACAACGAGCCCTTCTGGATTTAGGTGCAAGTGTTAACTTACTGCCCTATTCAGTTTATGAACAATTAGGACTTGGTGAACTAAAACCCACCAAGGTTACTCTCCAACTTGCCGATCGATCTATAAAGATACCAAGAGGAGTAGTCGAGGATGTACTTGTCCAAATTAATAAATTCTATTTTCCAGTCGACTTCATAGTATTAGATACCCAGCCTGTCATGAATTGTACCACTCCAATACCTATCATTCTAGGCCGCCCATTTCTAGCTACTTCCAATGCTTTGATCAACTATCGAAATGGAATAATGAAAATGTCATTCGGGAATATGACTATAGATTTTAATATATTTAACATTTGCAAACAACCCGATAATGACAACGAAAATGATGAGATTCATGGAGTTAATCTGATCGACTCCATTGTAGAAGATGCTCTTGTCCCATCTCTTTCTTCTGATCCTTTAGAAACATGCCTAACTCATTTCGGAAATACAGATATCAACCAAAACTTTAGAGAAATCAGTGCTATATTAGATTCAGCTCCTTTGTTGGATACAGATAGGTGGAAATCTCGTTTTGAAGAATTGCCCACACGCAACAATAGTCCTCTACCATCTAGTGTTCAAGCACCTAAACTTGAGCTAAAACCTTTGCCATCTGAGCTCAAGTACGCATACCTTGGTCAAGAAGAGACTTTTCCTGTGATCATATCATCCCAACTCGAACAAAGTCAAAAACTAAAATTATTAGAAATTCTCAAAGAGCATAAGGGAGCAATGGGGTGGACAATTGCTGACATCAAGAGAATTAGTCCCTCAATTTGCACTCATAGAATCCACCTAGAAGCTGATGCCAAACCTTCTCGTCAACCTCAACGTCGATTAAACCCAAACATGAAGGATGTGGTTAGGGCAAAAGTTCTGAAACTTCTGGATGCGGGTATGATCTACCCAATTTCAGATAGTAAATGGGTAAGTCCAACCCAAGTGGTCCCGAAAAAATCTGGTGTTACTGTAGTCAAAAATGCCAACAATGAATTAGTTCCAACTAGGGTCCCCACTAGTTGGCGTGTATGCATTGACTATAGAAAACTTAATTCTGTCACAAGGAAGGATCACTTTCCTCTACCTTTTATTGATCAAATCTTAGAAAGGTTGGCAGGTCATAAATTTTATTGCTTCCTAGATGGCTATTCCGGTTATAACCAAATTGCAATTGATCCTGAAGATCAAGAAAAGACCACTTTCATATGTCCTTTTGGCACATTTGCTTACAAGAGAATGCTTTTTGAATTATGTAATGCTCCTGCAACCTTCCAAAGATGCATGCTCAGTATTTTCTCTGACATGGTTGAGCGTTTTTTAGAAGTCTTCATGGATGATTTTTCAGTTTTCGGCTCCTCTTTTGAAAACTGTGTGGACCATTTAAGGCTAGTCTTAATTCGGTGTGAGGAGAAGAATCTAATCTTAAACTGGGAAAAGTGCCATTTCATGGTAACTAGGGGAATTGTTCTCGGACACGTCATTTCATCTGAAGGAATTGAAGTAGACAAGGCTAAAATTGACTTAATTGCTAACTTACCCAACCCAAAAACTATCAAAGATATACGCTCATTTTTGGGTCATGCAGGATTTTATAGGAGATTTATTAAAGATTTTAGCTCAATATCTAAACCCTTATGTAATCTCCTTCAAAAGGAAACCCAATTTGTGTGGTCTGAAGAATGCCAAAAAGCTTTTGATAAACTTAAACCTCTGCTCCCATCATGCAACCACCCAACTGGTCGCTTCCTTTTGAAATCATGTGTGATGCTAGTGAATATGCAGTTGGGGTAGTTTTAGGGCAAAGAAAAGAAAGGAAGCCTTATGTTATTTACTATGCAAGTAAGACTTTAAATAGTGCACAAATGAATTACACCACTACGGAAAAGGAACTACTCGCCGTAGTATTTGCACTAGATAAATTTAGGTCTTACTTGATTGGATCCAAAATCATTATCTACACTGACCACGCTGCCCTTAAGTACCTTCTTTCAAAAAAGGATGCTAAGGCGCGTTTGCTTAGGTGGATCCTTCTGCTCCAAGAATTTTTTCTAGAAATAAGAGATAAAAAGGGGGTAGAGAACGTAGTAGCTGATCACTTATCCCGTCTCACTCTTCCAGATTCCGTAGACAATTCACCCATAAGAGACACTTTCCCTGATGAGCAACTCTTTGAGATCACGTCGTCACCCTGGTTTGTAGACATTGCAAATTTTCTTGTCACGGGTGAACTCCCGATTCATTGGAATAAACAGGACAAAAGAAAATTTCTGACCGAAATAAAAAATTTCTTCTGGGATGATCCTTATCTTTTCAAATACTGCCCAGACCAAATTATTAGGAGATGTGTACCTAATGACGAATTTATTAGTGTCATTTCCTTTTGTCATTTTGAAGCTTGCGGTAATCATTTCTCTACTAAGAAAACGGCTGCAAAAAATTTTACAGTGCGGTTTCTATTGGCCCACCTTGTTCAAAGATTCCCATAACTTTTGCAAAGCTTGCGAGCGTTGTCAAAAGTTAGGTGGGATAACTCGTAGGAATATGATGCCCCTCAACCCAATTTTAATTATCGAAATATTTGATTGTTGGGGAATAGATTTTATGGGTCCATTTCCTCCTTCATTCGGAAATTTGTACATCTTAGTAGCTGTAGATTATGTCTCCAAATGGATTGAGGCAATTCCTTGCAAGCATAATGACCATAAAACTGTTTTAAAATTTTTAAAAGAAAACATTCTTTCCAGATTTGGAACGCCTCGAGCCATCATCAGTGATGGGGGTTCACACTTCTGTAATAAGCCTTTTGAGGCTTTAATGCGAAAATATGGGATCACCCATAAAGTCGCCACCCCTTATCATCCACAAACAAGTGGACAAGTTGAAGTATCAAATCGATCAATTAAGAATATTCTGGAAAAAACGGTTAACCCAAATCGCAAAGACTGGTCTTTGTGTTTAACTGATGCACTCTGGGCTTATCGTACTGCTTTTAAAAGCCCGATTGGTATGTCTCCGTACCGTCTTATTTTTGGTAAACTGTGTCACTTGCTTGTAGAGTTGGGCATCGGGCCGTGCCGGGCCGGCCCGGCCCAGGCCCACCGGGCCCAAGGTCTAAACGGGCCGTGCCTGGCCCGGCCCGCTTATGAAGCGGGCCGTGCCGGCACGGCCCGTCTCGGGCGCAAAAGGAAGCCCGGCCCGGCCCCAGGCCCGTCTATTGGCGGGCCGGGCCGGGCACGACACGCCACGGGCCGTGCCAGGCACGGCCCGTAACGGGCGCAAACGGGCCGTGCCTGGCACGGCCCGTCTGGAGAGGGGGGAGAAAAATAGCCGTTTCCAACGGCTATTTTGGGAAAATGACATTTTTACCCCTCCCAACAGTCCAATAACGGCTGAATTGAGGGGTATTTTGGGAAAAAAATTTTGGGGCTTCTATAAATAGCCCTTTCCTCCCTCATTCTCACCACACCAAACCAACTATTCTCTCCTTCTCTACTACTATTATTTCTCTCTTCTAAAGTGCTCTTCTAGCAATTTAATTTTTAGTTTGCATTTAGCAAGTGTTCAAGTGCTACACAAGAGGAGGTTCCTGTTGAGAAGAGAAGGTCACTCCTGTTGAGAGCACAAGAGGAAGCTCAGAATCTCGGCTCTGCAGCTCTGCCTCTGCCCTCCGACCCTCTACTCAATTCCTCCAATCCTCCTTGTGGTTAGTTTTTATTTTTTGAATTCATCAATTTAGATATGTCATCTTTTGAGGAAAGTCAATTTGGCATTTCTCCTGTTTCTGAGGGAGAAGAAACTAATCCCCAACCCCATGTTCCTAGTTCCTCTAGAACTAGTGAACCAAGTGAAGATCAAACCTCTTCTCGTAAGAGGACTAGTGCTGTATGGAATGAATTTGATAGAGTTATGGTTGATGGAGTCTGGAAAGCTAAATGTAAAAAATGTGACAAACTTTATAGTTGTAGTAGTAGTGGGGGAACAGGGCATTTAAAAAGACATCAAGAGAGTCATAGGATGCATGATTCTCATGCTCAAACTCAAAGTACCCTTAATATACAAGGGGGATTACTTGTAGGTAATTTTGCATATAATCATGAAAATCAAAGAAAAGCACTTGTAAAATGGATAATTAAGGATGAATTACCTTTCAGTTTATGTGAATCTTTTAATTTTGAAGAATATGTTCAATTAAACCTACAACCTGCTTACAAAAGAACTAGTAGGCGTACATTTAGAAGAGTAGCTATGACTAACTTTTTAGCAATGAAACAAAGTTTAATTGAAACACTTTCTACTTTAAATGTAAAAATTTCATTAACTTCTGATATTTGGTCAGCATCTGTAGGTAGTAATTGTTTTATTGCCATTACTGCTCATTATATTGATAATGATTGGTAATTAAATAAACGTATTCTTGCTTTTCGTGCTTTTGATTTTCCACATTCTGGGCAACAAATTTCAAATATCATTTATCAAACTGCATGTTCATAAAATATTAATGATAAAATTATGTCTATTACTTTTGATAATGCATCTAATAATAATTCTGCTGTTGCATTATTAAAAGACTCATTGCATCCCATGTTAGATTGAAATTTATTGCATATTAGATGTGCATGTCATATCTTAAATCTTTCTGTTCAAGCTGGCATGGGCATGATTCAAGATGTGATTTCAAAAATTAGAAATGCAGTTTCTTTTATTCATGCTTCAAGATCAAGACTTCAAGAATTTAAGGAACTATGTATAAATCATGGTAAACGTTTTAAAAAATTTAAACTTGATGTAATTACTCGTTGGAACTCAACATATAGCATGATACATGATGCATACCCATATAAAAACTTATTAAGTGCATATATTAATGATCGTGGATTAGGCTTTACATTGACTGAAACTGATTGGAATAAAGGAAAAATTTTGGAAGATTTTTTGCTTAGTTTTTATAATGCTACCAATGTTCTTTCTAGTATTTATTATCCAACTTCATGTTCATTTTTACAACAAGCATATATAATTAGTCAAAAATTTTCAGAACATAGATATGATGATGTTTTAATGCCTATTATTGACCTAATGGAATCTAAATGGAATGAGTATTGGGACAAGATATGTTCTATGCATAACTTAGCTGCTGTATTTGATCCTAGAGTCAAATTAAATGGCGTACTAATTTTACTTGATGCATACTGTGAAAATATGATTAAAGATCCTGAACCTGCTAAAAATGAGGTAAAACAACTTCTTTATGATATTTATGCTATATATGATAAAAAAATCGTGGATCTAGAACACAAATACAAACCTCTATTTCTTCTTCTAGTAGTTCTCGTTCGTCATCTATTTTTTCATTCATTGCACAGAGAAGACACACACATGCTACAAGTTTATCTTCATCTTCTTCATCTTTAAGTAGTGAACTAGAATTTTATTTACGAAATGATCTTCAGTCTGCATATGATGAAAATCAAATAGAGAATCTAGATGTATTATCTTGGTGGAAGAGTGTTAGAAATCAATATCCTGTTATATCTGCAATTGCACGCGATATTTTAGCTGTGCCGATGTCCACGGTAGCATCGGAATCCGCTTTTAGTGAAGGCGGCGTGTTCTTGACGAAAAGAGAAGTAGGATGACGGGCGAAACGGTGGAGATGCTTCTCTGCTTCAAAGATTGGTTGGATGCTGAGGCAAGACTTCAAGATAAAGGTGGACATAATACAACATCCTCTGATGATGATGATACAAACACTACTGAAGACTGAAGAGTGAATACTGATTCACTGAATCACTGATGATTAGTAAGATTTCTTAATTTTTTATAATTGTACATTTTTATTATATTCTGGAGGTCAGACCAAGGTCCAAACCTCGGCCCTTTCTTATTGTATTCTGGAGGTCAGACCAAGGTCCAAACCTCCCTTCATGTACCATTTTGATTTAAATTAATAAACTGGTAGGGGTCTATGCCAAACCCCCCACCATTCCGGTGGCTTTATATTCATAAATCCTTAGTTTTCAATATTTATTAATTTATTAAAAAAAATTTTGAAGCATTAATTTTTATCGGGCCGGGCCGGGCCCAGGCCCGGACCGTGCCAGGCCCGGACCGTGCCAGGCCCGCGGGCCAGCCCGGCCCAGGCCCTTATGGGCCGTGCCGGGCTGGCCCGCGGGCCGTGCCGTGCTTGGCCCGCGGGCCTATAGCGGGCCGTGCCGGCCCAGGCCCGAAGCGGGCCGTGCCGGGCTCGGCCCGCGGGCCAGTAACCTGTGACCCAGCACGGCCCCCTTAAATGGGCCGTGCCAGGCACGGCCCGGCACTGTAGCTATCGGGCCGTGCCAGGCACGGCCCGCTTCGTGCCGGGCCGTGGGCGGCCCGGCCCAGTGCCCAACTCTACTTGCTTGTGGAATTGGAGCATAGGGCCTACTGGGCTATTAAGAAATTTAATTTTGATATGGAAAAGGCTAGTTCACTACGCAAACTTCAACTTAATGAACTAGAGGAAATAAGGAATGAAGCATATGAGAATGCTCGAATTTATAAGAACAAAATGAAAGTCTTTCATGATAGAAATATTATAAGGAAAATATTTGAGCCTTCCCAGAAAGTTCTATTGTATAATTCAAGACTTCATTTATTTCCAGGAAAATTGAGATCTAGGTGGACCGGCCCATTTATAGTTAAAACTGTTTATCCGTATGGAACCGTTGAGATAGAAAATCCAAACACCGGTAATATTTTCAAAGTAAATGGCCAACGTTTGAAGTTATTTTTGGACAACTTTACCCCAGAGGTTGAATCGACCAATCTGAGAGATCCTGTTTATCAGAATTGATCTCTATATCTGCTAGAGATCCTCTGGTTGTATCATAATTTATCTTTCTTTCATTTTCTGTTAATATGACAATTGGAGAGCAACAACAGTGAGCAGTCATTCTATCAGGTAAATTCTAACCTTCAGCCTTATTATCCTTCATACAATCGTTAATGCCATATTTCATGCATTCATGTTGCAACATTGGGGACAATGTTGAATTTAAGTTGGGGGGAGAGATTACTGTATTTTTCTATATATCATACCAATTGTCATATATTTCCAAAAAAAATTATTATTATTTAAAAAAAATCTATTAAAAAAATAAAAAATAAAATTAAAATATATATATATATATAAATAAAATAATATATATAATAATAAATAATAGTAATAATAAATTATTAGATCTTCACACAAGTATTCAATGACAATAGGAAAGCCTTAAGAGTTCACTTGTGTTACCTATTTGTTTGTTGACTTTATTCGCAAGAGAAGTACGAGTATCCTTGTCCTAAAGTTTATGAATTGGTTTTCACATAAAGATAGAGTTTTAAAATTTCCGGCTAGATCACCTGGGTGCTTTATTTTCTGACTTTGGTTAACCTATAGTCACAATACAGTCACATTATACATTAAAAAAAAAAGAGTTTGTCTTCACTTAGTAACCAGGCCTCTTGCCTACAACGCAGCGAGTGTTCGCGTAAAAAGGTGAAAATGACTGAAATAAGTGACTAGTCTGGCCTCGTGGCGTAGTCTGGTTCGAGTAATTAAGTCTGAGGGGTGTTTTACCTAATGCCTTGAGCCAACTGGATCAAGAATCATTGACCCAAAGCTCGCTACATGGAATTTACTAGAGCCTAATGGAGTTGGACTGTTGTAGTCATTGTGCAAAAAAAAAAGCAGGCAAAAATATTTTAAACATGAGTGGGTTAGTTAAACTAAAACCAAGTGACATGTGGATGACTGGTTTGACTCCATTGTTTTAGAACTCTGTGTACCTGGGATGTCTAGTTGGGATTGATAGCTTCATTTTTATATGCGAACCATTCTGGACAAATAACATGTGATATTCGAAAAATTTAGTGGGTCGAGAGCTAACAAATGGTAGTTAACACTTGTGAATTTGAGTAGTGCACCTAGAACTCAAGCGATACCTAATTGTGGTGGAGGTATAGGTATTCTGAGACGTCACATTTACATTTGCCTTAAGGGGTTGCTATGTTTTAGAGTATCTTTTAAAATGATGTTTGTGGGTATCATCACTGCAAATCCTCACGAGACAACACTCGTCCACTAGGGTAACCTAGGGGTTTAACGGCTTGTTGCACGTGCTAAGTGCAATCGTAATGCTCTACGAAAGTGAGTATTTATTTTAATTCATGCATATTGATATATATTAATAAACAATACTTTTGCACCCTCATTTTATCATTTTCACACTAAATTGCTAGAGACTAGCAATAAGCTAGTTGGAGGGTGTGATGAGAGTACAAAAATAAAATTTTCATACTATCTTAATTAATATTATAGCTAATTTTTATTAATAAAATTGATTAATTAATATTTTATTTGTGTCTGAGTGCAAGTAATTTAAAAGACCCAATAATGCTGGGTTTGAGCCCAATGCCCGGCAGCCCAAGCTCAACAAATTTCCCAGCATCCGTGATGAGGCGATCCAACGGTTCCTAACCTAAAATTCCCATGCATCCACATCAACAGGCTGAAGCAAGTGATTTCCCTACATCCCGCCTCAGCAACTTTCCATCCGTTCGAGCACGCATCTGTGAGGAGCTTCCCAGCATTCATCATCTCCAAGCGTTTCTTCCCAGCGTTTTCCAACCGTCCGTGGCAGCATGCAACCGGATTGAGGTGATCTTCCAGTGCCCTTTCCGTCTCCCCTGTTTCGAGAACAAAATCCACATGTTCCAGCGGAACCATCCCAGCAGCAGAAGCATCACAGCAACCGGATCATCTCCGAAGCCAACCATCCGCTTTCAAGCCATCAGCCGAGTCACCTCCGCGTTCCACGCTCCCCATCCGTTCCGTGACCTCTCAGCAGCAGCAACCATTCGTCTTCCACGCATTCCAGACTCATTCATCCCACGTTTTCACTTCCTTCCGAGCGTTTCAGCCGCGTCCTCCATCCATTTGCAACGGCGATCTTCCATCGTCCTTTCATCTTCCCAGCCACACCTTCAACACGCTGAAGGTGTCTATAAAAGGAACCAGAGGGAGGCCACGGATGAGGGGGAGGGAGGACGGAGCAAAGAAGGAGGACACGGAGCGAGGGACGGAAGAAGGAAACCAGAGGTCTCCCAAACAACCGCAGTCCTTCCGATTTTTCTCAGCCGAGGGAGAGAGGAGAAGAGGACAGCCGGCCATGCGACGAAGGAGGAAGAGGCCAAGGGAACCAGCAAGCAAAACATCTCAACTCCTCTTCCGATCCGTCTTCTCAGCCGGGCGAGAGAAGGAGGAGAAGCATCGGGAGGAGAAAAGAAAAAGAAAAGAAAGAAAACAGAGCACTCTGTTTTCTTAAGAAAAGAAAGAAAAAAAAAAGGGATTTATGTTTTATTTTATTTATTCTATGCTAATCCCTTTTATAAAAATGCTTGCATCTCATATGGATAGCTAAATCTTTTTTAGCTAAGGCTAGGAAAAAGCCTAGCATTTTCTTCATGTATTTCCTTTAATCATCAATTGGATTTTAATGTTTTTGATTTGATTTATGGTGCAGTAGATTGATAGAAAGTATTTCAAACTTATATATTTTCTTTGATTTGTTATTTTCCCCGGGTATAACAGATGCTTAGAAATCCCCTGTAGTTTAGAATAGAATTACTGTAATGCTGCCCATAAAACTAAATCTATTTTATTATGATTAATAGATGATTTTAAGAAAAGCATGATTAAGTGCTAGGCTGAATCCTAATGCCTTAGTTATATTTTTGTCAATCTGAATATTATTTAGCCTTTAGTTTTTGTTCACTGTCAAATCCCTGTGGATTCGATCTCGGACTCATCGAGAATATTACTTTGCTACACCCTATACTTGGGGTATTCTACATTTAATTTTCCTTTTTAAAAGAGCAAGATTAAAATCGTAGCAGATCCCCTATTAAGTAAGCTCCTACTTGTTAGATCCAGGTGTGCTTTTATATTTCATTCCCTCCTTGTTTTTTATCTATTACAATTGATATTATTACCACCAAAACTATGATCCATGACAAAAATATTTGGGTGTCAACAAGAACACAATCATAAGCATGTCCAAACACAAGAGGAAAGGCAATATATGTCCTAAAATAGCTACTAAGATTTTAAGAAGCCCATCTCAAGCCATTGGCAAGGAATTCTTGTCATGAGTATAATGGCATGCCACAATTAATGCCCTCAAAAAGAATTTGGGTAATTAAACATTAAAGGATGATATGAAGTTCCTTTTGACTTGCCTCAAGCAGAAGGCCACTCACTAAGAACCAGAACAAGCCCAGTAATTCCACCAGCCTCCATGCTATGAACAATCAGATCACAAATGCCTCCAACATCACAAATACTTTTCTTTATCTAAAAAAATATCATTGTAACAATCCAACACCTCACCCAAAAGGCTAGCCAAAGGTGTTATTTGGGATCCTTGGCCCTATATAAGTACCCAATGCACAACTAATATGGGCTTAAATACACACCAGCATAGGTCTTCACACACTCCCCTCGTTTAAGATCTGGATCCTCTCTAGGCTAAGGGTCAAATCACAAAGATCCAATCCAATCCTATCACAAACACCATGATTGGCCTATGGTTCAGCTCAAAAGAGCTCGTGCTGCAACATCCCCTAGTCCACATAGACTATGGGTTAGGTACGCTTTGATACCATTTGCAATAGCACAAAACCTCATCTAAAAAAAGATGGCCAAAGGTGTTATTTTGGATCCTTGGCCCTATATAAGTACCCCAGATCTTCCTAACACATAACAAATGTGGGACTAAACACACACCCACACAAGTCCTCACTATCATGCAACCTAAAATTCTCAAAGTGGTCTAGGTAATCCACTTAGGATAAAACAAAATAAGATTGATATTTTGGACAAACCAAATCAACAAGTGAAGCTCCATCCAGCATAGAGTGTTATATTGCATCACTTCGAAAGTGAAGTTTCGCAAAACTAGATCAAAAGGAAAACATAATAAATAAAAAATAAAAAGGAGAACATTTCAAAGAAGGTCAAGTCATTCCATACTGATTTTTAGGGAAAAAAGTAATAAAAAAGACCTCCCAAAATGATACAGCAAGAACATTGAAATTACAGCTCTTGTACTAGCCATATAAGCTAATAACTGATGTGACAAAATTGTGCAAATCATACTATGAAAAATGAAGTTAAATAGGGAAACCTATTGGTTATGGTTATGCTTTTGGTTATGGCTCCACATAAATGATATAGCAGGAAACCAATGGAAACATCAAAAATTCCAATAAGTGAAGAAAAGATATTCAAAAGAACTAAACATCCAATATAATATATTGCACAAGATCAAACATTATAAAATTCTAACAAAAATAATTATCCAAATCTTAAATGTGCTTACAAGATAAGAATATCGGCAAAAAAAGAAGGAAACTCTAATCAAGGTAGAGAAAGAGAAAGAGGTACATTTGCAAAATTATGGCATTTAGGAGTTGCCATATTCACATAATGGAGATACCTATTTTACCTGGCCCTTTATACAGAAGTATGCACGTCCGACATGTGCGTGACCACATATACCTATGAGGACCCAACATTTGGCCTCAAAGCCATATCCAACACTATACGCACGTTCATGAAACATAGACATTAAAAAGAAGTCTGAAGATTTTCAGAAAGATGAGTATCAAATTAGCTACATGTGATGCATGCTTCAGAATATCAAGGACATACCAACTGCCCCTTCTCCTGGACCCTGCGCAGCAATATAAGCAAATCCAGCATCTGGGAACAAGCCAATTCCATTTTCTGGCATGGCTAGAAGAGTCCTCTGGCATGGACAAAATCAGATAAAGTACCAGAATAGTACAAAAAAATGCCAAAAATGCTATCAGATATAATAAAATTCATTGATGTCCATCAGCAACATCAGAACACTAGGAAAACTTATACCTCAGTGATAACCCGGTATCGACCATGGCCAGACAAACCAATTCCAAAGCCCATAGTCACACCATCCATGAAGCATATGTAAGGCTTTTTGTACTCGAAAATTTTACATATCAGCGAATATTCTGCAGTAAAGACCTGAAAAGGAATAATTTTTTCTATCACTAGAAATTAACAAAATAAGAAACTAATGTCAACACTTATATGGAACAGAATAGCCCGAATGGTTGACCACATAAGTAGCAACCCAATCAGTGCCAGCATTGGATAATCGATAGATATGGGTGGCCTCAAAAGAATCAAATATGGCAGAGATCCGCCAAACATCAGACAGCAATTAATGAGTATTGATAGCCTGAGCCTCCGGATTGGATACCCAGCTGACCACTGTTTTCTCCATGAATGCAGATAAGAGTCTAATTACCCAGGCATGCTTCAACCTCAAAAATGAAATTGGGGATCTGTCTTTCAACGTTCACAATGCATCCATTGATTTTACGTAACAATTAGTTACTGAAAGATTCAAATGAACATACTCAATTTCATCGAAGAGAACCATCTTTTGAAACTTCCTCAACGCTAATGGAGCTATTATAATCATCTCATAAATCTCAATTGAAAGACTTACATGTCAAAAATCCAACATTGGGTCTTCATTATACATTTGAACAAATGTCCAAAGAACAAAATATAAATCCTCATGTTCCCTATGCTTCTCACCTTCCAAATTGTGTCTAAACTTTCTCAATTCTTCTTAATAAAATTTATTTCCAGTTCCTTGGCCTTCCCCTCTTTAATTTGCCAGATTCTATAATAGTTGGGCAAAGTTGATAAAATTTCTCTTCAGCATTGCCAATCTCCATTGCTCCATCATAGAGAATATTCTTTAAAAAAATTAGCTCATGCACCAGATTCTTTCCTTTAAAATATAAACTATTTTTTAGTTCCTTATTGTGACTCCATGAATCAAGCATAAGAGATTGGATCAGAAATATGTCTGTGTAATTTTTATTGTTGAATAACAACAACAACAACCACCACCCCAGCTCTTAGATAAAAGGCGTAGCAAGATTGTAAAATTTAGACTAAGAAGTTATAAATACAAATCAACTCAAATGTCCTGCAGAAATTAATGCTTTTGCAGCTCAGTTTTCACTTTATGCATGCTTAAATTTCCTCCTACCTATAAGGCATAACCCAACTAACATGCCATTAAGTTTGATCCATGATCTCTATGCTAGTGAATTCATTGGCTGACAACTCCACACTCACAAACCCAAAATCTTTCTCCTTAAAAACAGATGAATGGAAAGCTCTATCTTAAAAAAATGTCAACTATATCGTATCCTCAGCACTAGACATGGTAGTAATTGCTGTAAAATTCAACATGTTTTAACAAAGACCAAGCCTTGGAACATTAATTGCATTGTGATGCCACAGGCTTTGGTCACAATCACCTATCTGGCTCTTGTGAACAAAGCATAACAAGCTTAAAAGATGTCCTGGGGATTCTCTCCTTGGAGCATCCCTTGTACCCCCTTCTCCCATCCTCTCAAATCACCAAAAATAATTCTCAACCCACTACCATACTGCCCCATCCTTGTTCTCTATTCCCCCTATGGAGAATCTCAGACCTATCACATCTGGTAGGCAGTAATACATTGACGTGAAAGTTAGAAAACATATTTATGTTTCAAAATTTGCAGGACAGGAGATGAACCAAGAGTTTGTTCTCTGAAAGCTGAGTAGATAGCCTGGTTGCAATACAAGCCTTCCTTTTTGAGAAAATCATGTTTAATGGATAAACGTCTCATGATATATATTAATTTTTCAATCTTAAACAGAGAAAAGCACCAGCTGTAATGAACATTTTATTCCTGTGCTGCCTGATATTAAAGGCAAAACAAAATTTATGAATATG
The DNA here is from genome assembly GCF_051530095.1 of Phoenix dactylifera. NCBI lineage: Eukaryota > Viridiplantae > Streptophyta > Magnoliopsida > Arecales > Arecaceae > Phoenix > Phoenix dactylifera. Next base: position 38,717,089 of record NC_143194.1, on the reverse strand, counting down.
TTCAGTTACATATGAGCATAAGTAGGTAGCGGCAGGAGGCATGTGAGGATTAAATAAGAAGGTGATCAAAACAATTATAACAATAGAAAACATTTCAGAAATATCAGTAAGATTTTTTTTTTTTTTACTACAGACAATAAAGTGTTGTTATGACATAGATACGAAATGAATTCAAGCAACATTTCATATTATTTGCAGAAATATGAAGTGATACTTAAATCTGCTGACAGATAACACATAGAGACAGCAACAAACCTCAATTACTTCTGACATTTCGCATCTGACTGCAATCCGCTTCACATCACCACCTGCATTTTATGCTAACTTTTCTTGTTATCAAACATACAACAAATAAGCAAGGCTTCTAAGAAAAATTATATTTTACTAGACAACCATGCACCAGAGCCTCAAACAAATTACATAACTAATGCCCATTGAAAGACCTTTTGCACAAGTAGTATGGTTTTGTCCTTTTGAATTTCTTCTCCAACATATTTAATATCCATTCCTGCCTTGGCCATGAAGAATATCTCCAAATCATGCCCAATGCTCCGGAATACAAAAAAACAAAAGAAAAATCATAATAAAATCAAGGTTTGCAGTCTTGGTATTAGACTATACATCAGTGGGAGACTGGTATAGTACGATTACCGTACCATACCGCCTTATACTGTACACACAAAAAAAAAAATTATTTTCACAGTTTTGAAGCTCCCTTTATTTAGTTTTGAGAGGAAATTGGATTTTTTTAGTTTATTCTAATGTCGAAATGTAATCAACTTTAATTTCATATGTTACATGCCTAAAGAATAGTGTGACTATATAATACATGTTAAATTAACTACGTATAATATTGAAAATGTAAAATACTTATATTAAATTAGAAAAGTAACATATATGCATCTACTCAATTCCAAGTTGAGTGTCGATGTCCCTCCAGGATCTTGTATTATACCCATCCAGGATCTTGGTAGGCCATCTGTACTAAAGAGCCATGATCATGCTATTGCCCTATGGTGTACAGTGGCAGAAATCCAAAAAAAGAGACCGAGCAATGTCTGATCGATAATCTAACAGAGACTAGGAAAAATGATTCCTACTCAAACATGTAGACTCAGAGACTGCATATATCCATATGGGTCATAACCTAGCACGGGAGGATATTGGTATAGAATGATGATCTTGAGTTCAAGGGATCCTGATTCGTCCAAAATTACTAAAAAATTGCTAGTTACATACAAATTGCTACTAGAATATATTATATAATTCCAAATTTTCACAATTTTTCATTGCATTAATATTTTTATATTAGATTTATAAAATAATATATAAATTGCATAATTACCAGAAAATTATGATACATGCTTCAAAATATATGTCTGAAATATCTTTACATGCAACTCAAATTTCACAAATTTTTGAAATAATAATTATTAGTAGAAATAATATTAATTTTAATTGAATCTCAAAAATTAAATTTTAAGTATGATTGTAATAGTCTCTCATAGGAGATCGCATATATATTTTTCACCTCATAGCCTAATTAATATAGGATTTACTTTAGTTAGGCTTTTATTTGAGAAGAAACTAATATACAGAAAATTAATCAAATTACTGTCAAAAAAAATATAACAGATAGCATGCTAGACTCCAATAATGATACTAATTTTTGAAATCTACCATCTTCACGTTTTATTAATTTTTTATCCAAAAAAGTTAGAACATTATGTAGATTTGACTAAGATCTACGTCATATCATGAAATCATGCCAAAATACAAAATTTTCGTATGATTTTTTCCATATTTTTCAATTTTTGCCATTTATGGGATGGGAAAAAAAAGAAAATGAAAGAGGGAAACTAGGAAAATGCTTTAGTGAGCTAAAGATCTGACCTCCTTGCTCACCCTTCCATTTTCTCCTCTTTCTCCTCTCCTCCTCTCTTTCTCCTCTCCTTCTCCTCTCTTACATTGCTTGTGGGTGAAATAGAGGGAGAAAGGGTGTGGCAAAATTCAATTATTGAGGAGGTGTTAATCAGGCCTGAACCAAGCTCTTACCATGTTGAACTACCAGGAACCGTTCCATTCCAAGCTATTTGGCATGATAAGGACCAGTTCATACCAGTTTGCACCCCAATTTGTTCCGAGACCATAAACCATCTCGATTCATGGTCGCTGCAGTAGGGTACCGACTGAACTGGGGAGTTCAGTCTGGTATTATATATCATGAACAAAATCCTGAAATACCAATACATCGAAGCTGCGATGACAGTCAAGTCATCCAAAAGAAAAGCTACCTGATGAAAAGGCCCGAGGAGAGCTGCTTTCTACCAGAACACATTTAACACTCGGATCAGTTTCCCATTGATCAAGAAAACTCCTATACTTTACATCCATCTCTGCATAATTGTATGATTGTTACTCAACAGCATTATTGAAAATATAGGATTACATAAGTACACACTCGAGAAAGTCGTGCAAATATCAGACATAATGATGCATCCATCCATAACTGCCAAAATTCAGCAAATATGATCTCAACAATCAATATAAGATCACATGTCCTCTAGGAGGAACACTAGCTACCCACCATGTGACTGTCTAAACAAACATAATCTCCAATATTCAGGTATTAATGACCAACTCATAATGTAATAAACAAGTATCTAACTTTCCTTGAAATATAATTTAAGCAGACAAAAAAGAAATGAAAAATAACTGGTTATTCATCTAATCACTCGCAGTTTCTCCCATTCCATACAAGCCAAATCAAAAATTGATACTGGAAAACATCTGGATATTGTTGCTTGAATTGTTAGTTGAATTTAATGGGTCTAGAGGGTCACTACTAATTTTATATTTTGTCCTTTAAACTGGAAAGGTGAGACAAATCTAATCAGTCTTGACTCGATTTATAGAAAAAGATAAGATAAAGAAGAATCGCAAAAGTGATTGGAACGTGACTGCAATTTCAATAGCTGCAAATATGAGCTGCAAAACTTCTAACAGTTCGGCTAACATCATTGTGTCATACAACTGCCTTAGCTCCAAAAGATTCCTCTTTTTACTAAAAATGTGGAAACCCAAAAACCTGGCCTAATTCAAATCCTGAATTTTCCAACTTTCTTGCTTGGCCTAGCTTTTCATAATTGCTATCAAATCTAGAGGTAGTAAAACAGGAGATCATAAACCCTTGCTTCAAAGGGGACCTTGACGTGCAGAATTCTTCAATGTATTCAAGAATTGGCAAGACAATAAATAAATCAAGAAGAAATTGGAAATAAGGAATTAGAAAAAGAAATATTGAAGTACTTTTAAGTCCACTGCATTAAGGGCTTTAGTGATCGAATTATTTTTCTAAGAAAATAATTAAAAAAATTATTAAAAAAAAGAAAGAAAAGTAAACAAGAACTCCAAGAGTAACTGAGACATAACTTGGAACTTGTCCCTGATCACTTCCAATAGTTCAGCCCGTGTTGTTTCGTTCTGGAACTCCAAGAGCCCCAAAACAATGCCTCATTTCACTGAGAACACGACGTTTCAAAAATTGGCCAGGTTCTAATTTTGAACCCAATTTCTCACACCTCCTCGCTTAAATGTTTCCCTACATGGAAGCCAGCCCAGCCCTTCGTATTTGTCTATAATTCAAGAACTCGTAAAACAGAAGATCTTCAACCCTAATTTCAAACCGAAACCATGCACATAAAATTCTTGAAAAATAAACAAGTGTAGAGAAAGAAAGAGGCAGAACTGAACCAAGATTCATCGAATTGAGGGCTTTGGGACGATCGAGGGTTATGACGGCAACGCCATTGGGGAAGACGCACCCCTTGACGAAATCTTCTGCAGAGCCCGGCATGGCGGCGAAAGCACGAGGATAGCCGGACGTTCTTCGGGGATCAACGGGGACGAAATTAGGGTTTCGGGAGAAGCATTTGGATTTGGAGCGGGGGATCGCAAAGAAAGGAGAATGAGAGTGTTTCAGGATGGCGAACCGAGAGAAGAAGGCTCGCATGGTGGTGGAGGTAGATAAAAGGTTGGTTAAGAGTTCTCCGGAACCGCTCTTCTCCGGCCTTTTTAAAAAAGGAGGCGGAGAAAGGAGTCGAAAAGGTGCCCCATAAATTTGTGGGAAGTTCTGCAATGTTATTACCGACATACGCTTCTTGGCTCTTTCCGCCTCTTGCCCTTCTGCCTCCGTCTCATATAGAATATACGCATGTCCGAAAATACCGACGCTATACGGATACTAATTTTATCCCTACCTTGTCTGGTGCAAGTCTAATACAGATTTAGATATTTATGGTCATTGCGTTGATAGCTCCCTTCCAGTGGGCGGACGAGGGTTATTTCTCAAGGATTCACGATAGACTCTTGCATTGTTCAACGGTTGCTTTAAGAGTAGTGCAAGTGTAGTGATTGCTTTAAGAGCTGTGCAGGTTTGTTTTAAGATTTGTAAAAGTATATAAATAAAAAATTGGAGAGCTTTGAGACTTGTGCAAAATGGGAGCCGACGTCACAAAAAAAAATTCAATTATTTTTCCGTGCAAAAGATACACCTTGTCTGTCGTAAGACTAATGCACATTTCACAAGAATTCATATTTCTTGGCACGGATAAAATATTAGATCGCAGAACCCTTGCTTTAAGATATGTGCAAGTATATAAATTAATGTTAAAAAAAAAATCAATTATTCCTTCATGCAAAAAACTCCGGCCCGAGCCCGAACATTAAAAAAAGAACAATAGTGATGTGCCTCCATCGCATGCACATTAGACTTCCTTTTTCTCCTCTCATATCTATTCTACTATTTGAGTCCTTAGACTTCCTTCTGAGAGTACACACGATTTGTCTGTTTCATCTTCCAATTTGCAGAGTAGGCATGAATCAGGTCTTTTTCAATTCCTTCTGAGAAGATTGTCTGCAGTTAGGACCTTATCACCATGAGCAAGTTGCAAACCAAGTAAACAATTTTACTTTTATAGCTATATGCATGCTTAGGCCACCTACTATCATATGTAAACAATAATGCTATATATTCTACACTCATCAGGCCTTATTGAGCTGTATTGTAGAACAAAAGAGAGAACCACCTGCAAAACCTCCTTGTGATGCTTATGTGGCTTCCGTTGATATCATGCACCTGCAAGTCATTGTTTATTCGAAACTCCAAACCTATGTCAAAATCCGAACATACTGGTCACACGAATTCCAATCCCTAAACCACACGTATGTTGTGCCAGAAGCTATAGGCCACATCACCAGGTGGGGCAAAACAAGCCAGGGCTGCAGGTGAATTGTGTCGTTCATGAATCGCTTGGCCTTAATTTGTTACCTTGTTTGTTCAAGCTTGCATGATTACAAAACGAGCCAGAGCACGGCGCATCATGACTGATTCTAGATTACGAACAAGCTAGTTGTGGATGGTCTCTGGCTCCCAAAATAGTGAAAATCCACAATTTACCTATTAATATCCTTAATAGAGGGCAGAATGGATCGAACCGTTCCATTCCTGCCAAGCAGACCTCAGCGCCGACCAGCAGCTCTTCTGACTCCTCCGGCGTGGTCATCCTCGGACCAAATTTGAACCACAACAATACTCATGCATGTTTATGTAAGAAAAAAATAGAGCTTGAACATTTATGGCCCGACTCAACTTAAGATATGAATATTTTTTGACGAATTAGGTCAACTAAATAACTTGAAGCTTGGCTAGATGATTTTAAACCCTAATATATTACAATACTGTTTGTCGATGTAGAGGGCATGGTCTCCGTATCTTCACTTTTAATATATCTCTGCAGCTATATCAAGAATACATGTCTATCTCGTACAATTTCTAAGTATTATCATGATATAGAATAATCTCCCGAGCTACTCTTGTTATTTTTAATAATTAAATTTTTTTTTCATGTAAATTCTTTCAGAAGAAGAAACAAGAGTAGCACATTTATTGAAAGGAGCATATGGAAAAAGACTTGCATGAGATGGCAGGAGATAAGCAGATCAAGCTATTTATTCTTCTTTGTCGCATGTATTCTAAGTATGTACTTGGATGTGACATATGTAATGATTAAGTTATTTTATTTTTAATTAAAAGCAAAATTTATATGAATAAGTATTAATGAAAGACTCAATTTTTTGATTTTTTTCATAAAAATATTGTAAGTAATAATAGATGGAAGCTATAAGAAGGATTCAAATTTTTGAATTGCGGTTAGCAAGCAACCGTTTCAGGGTCCGGCCATCAAAGCCCACACCTGCAACATCCGGATTACGGATGCATTAAAAAAAAAAAAAAAGAAAAAAGAGAGAGAGAGAGAGAGAGAGAGAGAGAGAGAGAGAGAGACCCGGGCCCCGCTGGGCCCAGCCCGAGTCCGCCGGATCGCTGTACACTGTACACCAAAGACTTCGTTCGAGGAAAGGCGAACAATTTTGTAAATTTCTAAAATCAGAGGGCTGTCCTTATTGCTGCTTGAAAGAGATAATAAGGGCATCAAGGGTAATTAACTCTAAAACCAGCGGCACTTCTTTCCGAGATTCGACCGGAAAAGGTAAAGCGTCGACGAACCTTTAGGTAAATAATGTCAGCCCCGCGCAAATCTATCTAACGTTCTTTCGCATCATAACCGTCGACGTCATCCACGAAATTGATTTCAACCGTCCGTTTCTTTTTAGATCGCCCCAGAAAATCTCGACCATCATTAATGCCATCAGGCCCTCATTCGTCGTAAAAACGTACGGGCCGTCGGATCAAGATCCGACGTACAAGTCTTGCGTAGTCCTCGGGTGGGGGTGTGGTGGTGGGGCTAGTTGTATTTTTATTTCCCTTTTTTTCCTATTTTTCCGTTTCTAAACCCTAGGTCTCTTGAAATCGATGAAACCCTAGCTCGTCTTTTTCCATCTAGGGTTAGGTTCGGAAATCACCTTGGAGGAAGTCGTATAAATCGAAGGATTTCCTCGCGCGAGAGGTCGGATTTGATCGGGGAACCAGGTTCCCCATACAGTCTGGAGCCGATCGGTGGGAGAATTTGTTCCAGATGTGCGCTTTTGATTCAGGTATGTGGTTTCCCCCTTTTGCTTTGATCGTTTCGATTTTGCTGGGAGATCGGTCGGAAAATGGGTTTTGATCGGTATCCGTGCTTTTCAGTGTTCTATTGCGGTGCGTTTTGGGATCATATGGCTGGAATGATATTGTTAGATCCGGAATTAGGGTTTCCATCGGTGCCTCATGTATGATGGATGTTAAAATTTGGGGGTTTTGGTTGCCTTCATTTGGATTGAGGGTCTGTAGATGGAACTCAGCATCGAGAAGCCTGTGGTACCCGATATTCCCAAGAACTCGAGACCTTTTAATCTCCACAGCATTTATGTGAAGAAACCAACGGGTTCTGATAGAAAATCATGG